>NC_139941.1:1797500-1930000 GCF_963454915.1 Gymnoscopelus microlampas
TATATATATATATATATAATTTTTTTACTGAATGGCTTCCCAGATTGTATTAGCTTTAACCACAGCAACTTCAGCGAAAATATCCAATAGACAAGCTCACAATGCGACGCAGCATGACAATTAGCTATTTTCGCCAAAGGCATTTGATGTAGAATACAAGTGGGGGAGAATAAGAGCTGGAGAGACGGGGAGACTCCTGTCACATGAACAAACACTCTATGAAACACATATTTTAACCAGAAAATGTCGCTGCCATCACCTTTGATGATGAACATCCAACATGAAATGTTTGAGTCAGAATCAACTTTATTGTCCCATCACAGCTTTACAGGTGTGAAGATGAGGGTGAAATTATTATTATTATTTTTGTGCACGATCCATCATGCATCGTTTTCAGGAAAGGGGGGAGGGAGAGAGAAAGGAAGAGCAAGGAGAAAAATACGAAAGAAATACGTCAAAGGAAAAATCTAAGATATGCCCATTATACATGCAGGTAGTACATGAGGTTAAACATAAGATGCAGGTTAAATATAGACAGTGGTGTAAAGTAACTAAGTACTTTTACTCAAGTACTGTACTTATTATGAGGTATTTTTACTTCACTGGAGTATTTCCAGTTTTCAGTACTTCTACTCCACTACAACTCAAAGGCAAATATTGTACTTGTACTCCACTACAATTATTTGAAAACGTTTTGTAGATATAAATTATGACATTATAAAACATACATTTTAACCACTTTAGCCCTATTTTATAGCTAGGCTATTTGAAAATATCAGATCTACAAGCTCACTACGCGTCGCTTTGCCACGCATTGTGAGCTTCTAGAGCTGCTATTTTCAAAGATTTTAGTACTTTTACTTTTGGTATTTTAAGTGAATTTTGATACCAATACTTTTGTACTTTTACCGAAGTACATTTTGAATTCCGGACTTTTCTAAGTAACGGAATACTTCAGTAT
This sequence comes from Gymnoscopelus microlampas, assembly GCF_963454915.1. NCBI lineage: Eukaryota > Metazoa > Chordata > Actinopteri > Myctophiformes > Myctophidae > Gymnoscopelus > Gymnoscopelus microlampas. Next base: position 1,798,462 of record NC_139941.1, read on the forward strand.
TGATACTTTTACTTAAGTAAAGCATTTGAGTACTTTTTCCCACCACTGAACACAGATAGCAGCAGGTGTAGTGAGGTACAGTACTAGAGCGGTAACAGATAGGGGGGAGAGCCTGTGGGTGCTGTGGTTAAAGATGCAACTTTCTCTCATGTAGTGAGGAGCAGGTGCACTTTGTGGGTTGACAAAACTGCTTAGCATCCTCTCCTAAAAGCCCTTCCCTGGATAACGCCACTGAGGATAGCCTAAAACGCCATTGGAGCTCTGTAATATAGTAGCGCCCCTCGCTGCTTGTTCCCAGTACTACAGCAATGTGGTCGAGTTTCTCACGAGGTTAACAGTTAGCTGCTGTATTCCGTTGCCTGTCGGAGCAGAAACCTTGTATCTCCATATTTCGCTTTTTTAATGTTTTTTTTTTCTCTCCATAAATGAATGCCCCACTTCGTCGAACAAAGAGCCGTCACACAAAAGTAGCGAAAGTAGCTCAAAAGTAGCTCACGAGTTCGGCTATTTTCAAATAGACACAGGTTCATTTTTTTCTCTCCCGTTTCCTAAAAAGTTACCGGTTTTGGACATACAAGTTTTCCACCCGACAGTGACGATTTTGTTCTCTCCTATTGTTAGCGCAGCAGCATTTTAAAATGAAGCTCTATCCCTCAGAGTCCCACAAGCGTCACACAAGGTCTAAAAAAGAAAAAAAAAACATTTCTGAGGGTGCACACTTGAACGTCAACCCTGGATATGATATAAGCGTTAGCTTTATAAAATGCATCAACTTTGTGGGCCGAGGAGAGAGGGCAACGTAAACATAAGCGACGCGACAAACACCATCTCTCCCCGATGATATTACCCCCCATTGTTCAGTTCAATTTCCACGCACACAGTGGAGACGCACCGACTTTGCTGTTATGCGGCCTTAGAAAAAAGAAAGGTTGCTTTTGTTGAGAGTCAAACCACAGAAGACAATCGTATCTGCCCCATCTCTAACCTGTCTCACACCAAGCAGCAGCAACGTGTTTGCCCTGCTTACAAAAGAGACAGTCAGCAGATACCCCGGTGTTGGGTCTCTGCACAGGTGACAAGGGCTAAATTGTTTCTTTTACCTTTCCTGCCCCCCCCCCCTCCCTCCACCGTGCAAAAAAAAGAAAAAACATTCATGCAGTGGTTCTCAAATATTTTCTTGTGTATGTATTTGGCTGCAGACCCCTCCCCCGCCCATTTGAAAAGATTTTGTTCGAGGGAATATGTGTGATTTCTAAAATAGCAAATCTGTAAGATATCTGAAGAATATCTGAAGAATCAAATAGGGCGAAAGTGGTTTGACCGTTCCTCATTTTCCTGGGGGAAGCCCTGCCGGATCCCCTTCAGGGACCCCCTGGGGAAAGGAAAGGGGGGTCGGTCCCGGGACCCCACTTGTTGAGAACCACCACATTAAACAAACAATCGACAAGCCAAATCACCTCGAATCGGAAGCCCCCTGAACACCGGCCGCTTGTCCCATCCATCCATCCATCCATCCATCTAAGCTGGTGCCCCCCCCCCTCTCCGCTCAGGGGGGCCTCCGCTCTTTTCTCTCCTTTCGGGCGACTCTGTTGTATGTGTAAGGCTTGCAAATGGCTGCTGCTGCCGCTGCTGCTGCTGCTCGCACGAAAGGGTGATACCCTGGCAAAATAAAGACGGGGAGAAACTCAAGCTGAAGGGTATGCGAAACTATTGTCAGGCGCAGACAATGGACAAAACCCAACATTGGCTGCAAGGGGAAATTGGAGCCGGCAATCTGTTGGACTTTATGCAGCGATAAGAGATGCGAGGGGGGGGGGGGTGTTCTATGCGCCCACTTTAAGCCAGCGCTGGAGAAGACAGTAAACACAAACTGTGAGCCAGAGTAGGTCATTGAGAGACGTCCCTGCCTCCGAGCTTAACCCATTGAGACCGGGAACGCATCTGTGTCATTTTTGAGTGGTGCCAGCCACTCCTACACTTGACCGTGTGTGTGGGTCCGTCCGTCCGTCCGTTTGAGCATGGCCTCAACAGCTGCAGCTGATTGCAACACAAGGATGCAACCAGTTACACTAATTCAAAGGCACCACTCTCGTCACACTGGGTGTGATTTTTAGATGAAATCTTGAAAATGTGTACACCTATGTTGCTATAATATCAGTGGTTCTCAAACTTTTTCATGTCAAGGACCCCCAAAATGATATGTATTTGTCTGCGGACCCCATCAAAACATGTACTGTAAATAGAAAATAACATGTAAATAGCAGATCTACAAGCTCGTAGCGCGGCACTCAGTGGCGCGCCACAAGCTTGTAGATCTGCTATTCTTGAATAGCCTAAAATATAAAATAATGGTTATGGCTCAAGTCTTAAAATGACAGACAGATGGCGTTTTCCCCGGATAGAATGGGTTAACATGACACTTAAGTAGTTCTACAAGGCAAAGAAGAAAAGGCGAGGCTGAACACATTACAAACTGCATTCTATTCTCTCTCTCCGCCATCCCCCCCCCCCTCCCCCGCTCCCCTGGCTGAAATGTCAGCGCCGCTCTTTGACTGGGGGGGTGGCAGGGAGGAAGGGGGGGGGGGATTCTGTGTGACAGTGATTGTCAACCTTTTTGAATATCAAGGACCCCCAAGTTTGATATGCATTAGACCCAAGGGTTCCCAAACTATTCAGGCCGCCACCCCCCCCCCCCCCTCGATAATCATTATTTGAACTGCGGACTCCCCACCACCCTGACAAGCACTTGGAATTGTAGGAGTTTGAGGTATTGCATTCTGTTTGACTCTGTTCCAAAGATACATATTGTGGAAAACAGCTGTCAAGAATGCAAAACTATGTCCATGTTGAATATATTATTTGTTTAATCAAACTTATACATTGACATACCGTATATGTTTACTGAGATCATTCCGTGATCACAGATCAGATATCAAAGTTTTGTTTGTGGGTTTTGAACTATTTAGCCAAAAGCTCCAGCTCTGATCCACTCAGATAAGGATTAAAAGTTTTGAACTCTTAACTCTATACACACACGTATGTGTGTGTGCATGCAGATGTGTTTGAGCGCCGGAACATGCATGTTATGCACACACGTGCATAACATACATAACGTCTGTCCGTCTGTCCGTCCGTCCGTCCGTCCGTCCGTCCGTGCGTGCGTGCGTGCGTGCACACATACTGTATAAGGGATACACAACTGAAGAGGACTCCATGGTGATTCGCTGGATTTCCATTATAGACAGCCAGTGTGATTGTGTGTGTGTGTGTGTGTGTGTGCGTGTGCGTGTGCGTGAACGTGTGTGCGTGTGTGTGTGTGTGTGTGTGTGTGTGTCAGTGGTGTAAAGTAACTAAGTCCATGTACTCAAGTACTGTACTTTAGTTGACAGGCAGTGTGATTGTGGTATGCTAAGCAGAAAAGTAACTGTTTTCAGAGTGTGTGCGTGCGTGCGTGCGTGCGTGCGTGCGTGCGTGCGTGCGTGCGTGCGCGTGTGTGTGTGTCTGTGTGTGTAACCCTATAACCCCTGTCCTGTCCGCCCTGACAAATGAAAGCATGCGTTTCCCTTCCATGATAATCCTCCTCACTGACAATTCAGACCCCCCCCCCCCCCCTCGCCGCCCCCATCCAAAACATGTACTTATTGCCCTTTGGAGGAATTAAAGGGGATCACCAGAGTACAACAAACTGAAGTCAAGTACAACCCCCCCTCACCCCCCAGTCACACACCTGCAGACAACGGGACCGCCACTCACCCCCACCTCTCTTCCAACAATGGCTCTTTTTATTTTTTTACTTTAAACAACGCTAACGACTGTTCTATGAGGGATTACACAGGGATTGTACAAAGAAAATCTAAGTAGTATACACTTTAGTCATTGGTTGTCAAAGTGGGGTCCGGGGAGTCGGGGACCCCCAGGGGTCCTTGCGGGGGTTCCAGAGGGTCCCCAGCTAAACGTGTTAATATAGCATCACAATCATTTTAACCACTTTAACCTTTTATACGTTGGCTATTCAAAAATAGCAGATATACAAGCTCAGTGCCGCGCTATGAGCTTGTAGATCTGCTATTGTTTTTTTAATCGTCAACATTGTGCAAACCTTTGAATATATATATTTTTTTTAAAGCGAACATTTATAACTCAAATCTTTGCTTCTGGGGTCCCTGGAACACAATATTTTGAGATGGGGGTCCGCGACAAATACATATCATTTTTGGGGTCCTTGACATTAAAAAGTTTGAGAACCACTGGTGTAAGTGATTTGTTTTGGTTCAAATAAGTGTGAAATAGCTCTATTTATTGCGATAGTAATCATTGCTGATGGATAATTTTCTGAGGCACTATCCATGTTATAATAAAAATAGTTTCCCGTGGAGTAATGAGTGACTCACGACAAAATAAAACTCAGACATAAAAGTTGTATAATCATTGATCACTCCATTGAGAGAAACAGACGAGTTGAACAGCTAAATGGTAAAAAAAAAAAATAGAGAATCTCTCCCAAAGCAGGGACATATTCTCTCTAAGGTGGAGTAGAATGGCAGACAGATTTAAACCATTCTTATCAGCAATGGTAACCAGGGCAACCTGTTTATTATACATTAATACAAGCAATCTTCAGCTGGGCTGAGGTTCATCTTCTGATGACGTCACCTTCCTTCAGAAAATGGCTCAATCAGGCGCTGCCATGCAGTGTTGATTTCATCGACTAAAACCATGACGAAAACGTTCGTCGACTACTTTTTTTTACTGACGAAAACAAAATAAAAAATAAATACAAAATTGACGCGTCGCAATTCAGGGCAATTGCAAAGTGTGGTTGCGCCGACGCCGGTCGCGGGCCGCGGACGCCGGGACTCGAAGAATACACTGGGATGAATACTGTTGGAGGCTGCGGCAATTACATTGTCACGTCTCTCATGAGATCGCTTGTGTTTCATTTTGAAAGGATCGATCCACCCCGAAATAATGTTTTTGCATCAAACGGTTACATTTTGCGCATTTTTGGCGCCCCCTATGGGTCAAAGTGGAAATGCTTTTGGGAATTTGTTTAGTAAACCACCCTCGACATGTGATTTACATTTGGGATTGACCGGACGTTTCGTTCGTGATTTCTGGCATTATTGGTAAAACAGGCCCCTCCCACTAACTTTGGAAGCCATTTACAGACGAACGGTAAGGACTCTGAAAATGCCGTTTGGATATGTTTACCGCATGGGCCCAGAGATCATGTGTACCGATTTCTGTGACATTTGGACAACATATGTTGGAGGAGGAGCTAAAAGTGTGTTTTGAAGAAAATTCAAAATGGCGGAAAATCTATCCAGACGGAAATGGGCGTGGCCTATATGGGGAGTTGCGTCGTGACCCAAGGAATCCAGGGGGAAAGAAATTTTGATTTTACGACCTACGGTTCAAGAGTTATAGGCCAAAACGTAAAGTGGGCTGTTATAGCGCCACCATGTGGCCGACTGGTGTGATTATTTTTTAAATAATTTTGCAAAAAACTATGAACCTCCCCTCCAAGTCTTGTAACTGTAGCCCTTACGGTTTCCGAGAAAAAAATACTTGAATGGGAGTTTGTGCAATTCCCATTAAAGTGGATGGGGAAATTCATACGCAAATGGGCGTGGCCTATATGGGGAGTTGTGTAATGACCCAAGGAATCTAGGGAAAAAAAGATTTTGATTTTACGACCTACGGTTCAAGAGTTATAGGCCAAAAGGTAAAGTGGGCTGTTATAGCGCCACCATGAGGCCGAATGGTGTAATATTTGTTTCAATAATTTGGCAATAAACTATGAACCTCCCCTCCAAATCTGGTAACTGTAGCTCTTACGCTTTTTGAGAAAAAAATACTTGAATTTTAGTGTTTTCACTTTTCCATTAAAGTGGATGGGGAAATTTAATGCACTAATAAATCAATATCAATAAAACTATGCAACCAATCTCTTAGCCTTAAACAAGTGCACGATTCCCGGTCAGACCGGTCATTTTGACATATAGCACTAAATTGGGAAACATAAACTGTGGGAGGAGTAGCGGCCCGAAGTATTGTTTATCTATAAATAAATAAAGTATAAGGAGTACTATAGTCTGGTTGCCCATTCGGGCAACCACACTAACTAAGCTATGACGACTAGAACTAAGACTAAATATATTGACAATTTAAAATTTGTCAATATATAAAACAAACAAATAAAACTAGACTAAAATGTTAGTGAGGGACTAGTGGAGATCCAGTAGAACTAAAAGACAAGTCATTATGTTTGGTTGCGCTCGGGTGTTACGCTCTGAAAATAGCAGACCTACAAGCTCACAGATCGGCTATTTTCAGCATGCAACCACGTATAAAATCTACCATTACGACGCCATCAAGGCGATTTAGTCAACTATAATCTTATATTTAGTCGAATAAAACTAGACTAACAGTAAAACATTTCAGATGACTAAAATATAACTAAAACTAAATGGAATTTTATTCAAAAGACTATGACTGAATCTAAATCAAAATGTGCTGTCAAAATCAACACTGCTACCATAACCCGCAGTTTGTGATGACCGGTTACTGTAAACATTTGCTACCTTATCTACATAGTTTTACATACCAACACCCGATTTAGACAACGAGTTACAAACAGCTACTGCAGTAAGTTTATCAAACACAGAGACCTGTGGGCTGCAGTTTCACCCATAAGTGAGGCTATAGGCTGTTTTCACAGCAGCCATATTGTGAAGACATGCACAGGTGTTACCAATGATACTAATGAAGGCTCTGTTCCATTCTGATCAAACAGAGTCAGGGTGCTGATATTGTGCATGTTGGCCCACTGGAAACACCAGTGGGTCTACCTCATGGGCTTCCAAATGGCCCCTTACAGGTGTGTAACTCTGAGAGTGTACACTCTCAGAGTTATGGGGGTCGTGGAAACCACTGTGCTACACTAAATGGAACAGAGCCTTCATTAGTATCATTGGTAACACCTGTGAATGTCTTCATAATATGGCTGCTGTGAATAGAGCCTATTGTGGTATTGGACTTGTCGTTTGACATTTTAATAAGACCCCCGTCAGCAGAGATATGCATTCTGTCAGGCATATGACGTTTGAAAAGGTTTTATAGGCCTTATGAGGTATAGGATATAATAACTAAATTCTCCATAATTATTGATCAGATATTGATTAGATATCGATTAGATTCCAGACCTATCAATTGCTATTGAGGGTTTGTTCAGAAACAGTGGTCTGTCTCCCTGTCTACCAGTTCCATCCAACCAGGAGAGAGAACCTCACACAGGATACAGGGTAAACAAGTGGAATTGGAAGTGATGACACAAAGAAATGAGCAAATTGGAACACTATAACATTGAAGATGATGAATGGGTCCTCTCTCTTGATTGGATGAATATTGAAGACCCATCAGAAATTGCTTGAGAGACAAGGGGGACTCCTGTTACTGAACAAACACTCTATGATTACTATCACAATATAGACATTTAAAGAGGAGGTGCCATGGTTTTTCACTTTTTCTGTTTTTCATGTGTCTATGAGGTTGATAGAACTTCATTAAGCCCCCTGCAGGTGTTTTTATGGTGTTTTATGTCTTCTCTAACTATTTTGAGTTTCTTCCTGGAGGCTGAAACCTTGAGGGTCAAACGTGCCAATAGAAAAACAGCGCTTTAGTGACATGGTAGAAATATACCCTCCCCCTCATTATCATAACACAGCAGGTGTGGGCATGAGGAGGAGGAGGGACTAGGACAGGTGGGAGGTGCTAAGGTGAGAGCCAGGTATACTTAATGAACTGGAGGCGTGTCCACATAAAAACATAATTTTAACACTTTCTGTACACTTTTTTTGAAAAAAATCTTCCTCCTAGTATAACCATAATACCTGATGATCATGTTTTAGGGGGGGGTCACTGAAAATCACGGCACCCTGTCTTTAAATGTTTGTTTTAAAAAGAACAAAGCAACATTCACTTAATGGCCGTTCACGTCAATGTATTGTTCACCATTGTCATGGTTATAGTTGTGGTGTGAACTCCGTTATAGAAAAGTGCACTCCTCTGAGCGCAGATCCCCGCCAGGCCAGGTTGCCTACCCAGGGCGCGCAAGGTTTGGAAGGCGGTCATAGCCATTTGGAATGGAGCCTGTGAAATCAGACTGATACATCTTGATCACATGACTCCACAGATAACATGTAGCCTATAAGTATTTGTGTAAGTGTTGGACTGAATTTGCTGAAAATGTAGTCAGGCGCAAATAAATGATCTATTGCGTCGTGATCCAAGGAATCAGTGGATTTTTTTATTTTTATTATACAACCTATGGTTCAAGACGTATACAGGCCAAACATATGAAGCGAGCTTTTATAGCGCCACCATGAGGCTGATTTGAAAGGATTGGTGTGGTGGTTCTTCAAGTTCAAGTTCAAGTATTTATTTGCCATTTCAAAACAAGTTTGATAGGAAATTGTCTTGGTACTTCCTCTCACATACAAGACAACACAATAAACAACAGCACAAAGACAGGAACAAAAAGAGACACAAGAAACAGAACCAAACCAGGACCAAGCTGCAGCTTTGGCACATGTATACAGTACAGACAGTAGAAGAAACTGCTTAGTGCAATTATGTAGCCATTTTTAAAGTGCATATTTAAAGTGCATACCGTCTAGTTTGTGTTTGTAGTGCAAGAGTGTCGTTAAGGTGCCTGACTGCTTGGAGGTATGTGCTGTCTCTAAAACGGGAGGTTCTACTCCCAATGCTGCCATATCTCCTACCTGATGGGAGGAGATTGATAAGGTAATGGGCTGGATGGGAATGGTCGGCTATGATTTTTTCGGCTGGTCGGCTGGTCGGCTATGATTTTTTTAGCCCTCTTCACCAATCTCTTCCTTGGCCTACTGGCAGTGTATGTGCAAAGTGCCATGGCAATCGGACACTGCGGTCATGATTTTGTGCCCTTCTGATTGTGCCAATCAGAAGGGCACCTGAAATAAGTGACAGATACATCAGGATTACATGACCACAAAGACCATGTGTTTGGGACAAAATCTGCAGTAGTAGCAAAAAGTGTGTTTTGAAGACAATGCAAAATCTGGTCTGACAGAAATGAACGTGTCCTGCGTGGGAAGTTGCGTCATGATCTGATTGTACGCTCTACGTTTCAAGAGTTATAGGCCAAAACACAAATTGGCCTGTCATAGCGCCGTGGAAAAACACTTTTCACTATTTTTGAAACATTTTTAAAAATCTTGAAAAAAGGAAAGAGAAGAATTTAGAAACATTTTAAAAAAACACAAATCTCTTCTCTTCCCTAGTACAAAATATTTTCAGACGGGGGCCCGCGGCCAAAAATACACATGAAAAAAAAAAAGGAAAAAAATGTGAAAACCAAACTCCAGACCAGTAGGCCTACAGTACTACAGTATGAAAACACACTGCTTATCATCATGTACATCAGTGGAGCTAGTGAAAATAGCAGATCTACAAGCTTGCAACGTGTCGCTTCACGCAGCGTTGTGAGCTTATAGATCAGATATTTCCACTACTTCTTAAACCTTTTTAAAATGTATTTATAGAAATGATTAGATTTTTTATTTTAGAAATACTTTAAAAAAATGTTTTAAAATTTCCGGAAAGTTGTGATTTCTTTTTTGTTTAAACCTTTTTTTAATCTTTTGAAATAATATACATAGATTGTATGGAGTAAACCTAAAAAAGGGGGGATATTTACTCGCAGCCCATAAAAAAGATGATACATATACTGTACAGTACAAACCTAAACATGCAGGAGGTACAGTATATAGCAAACAGCTGAGGGTCTGGGGGGGGGGGGGACATTTGAGTCCACGTGGAATCCTCAGGGCCGGGCCTGGACCCGGTCCATTGCTAGCCCTGATAACAATGGCGTGCAGGGGGACAGTTTGCTTGTGTGTGCCTGTCACTGCACTTAGGCTTAGCAGACAAAGAGCTGAAACAAATCCTGGTGCTTACAAAGCCAGCTGAAATCCCTCCTATTCCAGACAGGAGCCAGCCTCACCAAGGCCTCCGCTCGCGCCCCCCCCCCCCCCCCCCCCCCCCCCCCCCCCCTTCCCCCGTCACCCCCCACGTTTCCCCCCCCCTCTCTCTCTCTCTCTCTCTCTCTCTCTCTCTCTCTCTCTCTCTCTCCCCCCACCTCCTCTCCACTGTTCTCCTGGCAGCTCCTACTCTATTAAATAGGTGCTGTTAATTATGGCAGGATTGTGGGGCGCTCAAGCTTGCGCTGTTTGGCAGTTATCCATGCACCCCCTCCCGCCACACGCACGCACGCCAAACACGCGCACGCCAAACGCACGCACGCACGCGCTATGCTTGTGGAGAATGTTAACATTTTAGGATGCCAATTTTCAAAATACCATTTTTGCAATATCTTCTGCCATGTTAACCCTAACCCTAAAGCATGCAGTTGCACTTCTGCACCTTGCGACATTTTGTGTATACGTTTGCTATTTTGGGTGAGCAACGCTGGCAAACAGCCAAGTATAAATCGGTAGCCTACAACTCAAACCGGTTTAACCCCAAACCCCTAAACCTAACCTCTGAATGCCTGAATCTTTTCATAAGACTCTCGCAATGTCTATTTCTCAAATTCTACTATACTTGTGGGGACACTGTAGCAATAAACGTACATACTTACACGCACGCACGCACGCACGGCACGCACGCACGGCACGCACGCACACGCCAACAACTCAGTGTCACAGTCTCACGGATTCACACATCTCAGCCGCTCGGACGTGCCTTCAAGCCCGGTTTCCATTGTTACGTTCTCACTGTTCGCCACTGATGCAGATGTAGCTGTACTGTAGCCAATGGTGGACATGTATGTTACAGTAAACCAGTACATGTGGGAAAAGCGGAACGAGGAGCGTATATGCGCGAGGCCGGGCCGGGTCCCTTTGAGGCTATAGGCCCCTCATGGGAAACCAAACCGCCCCTCCCCCCTGCCACCCCCGGCCGCCGTGACCCGAAAACGTGCGCTCCCCGTTCCGCCTTTCCCACATGTACTGGTTTCCCACACGTACTGTTCCATATAAGTAAATACTCAAGTAAGCGTTTAAAAGTACAAGTTATGAAGTACATGATCTCTTTTTAATACCAATGCATCTCTGAATTGAAATGTAGAACATTTCTGCTATTTGACATAGGGCTTAAGTGGTTAATATAAATTTTTGTAAGTTTGAGTCCCAAGAGTCCCTTCCTAGGATTAGAGTGGAGTCAAAAGTACAATTTTTCAATTTGATTGACAGATTTTGCTTGCAGAATACAAATACTAAAAAAGTACAGTACTCAAGTAAATGTACTACTGTCCACCACTAGCTTCAGATAGTGCTGGAGTTCCACAGCATTGTTTGTGCCTGTTTTCAGTCAATAAGCAATTTCCAGTGATCTAGTCAAAATATTTATTTGTAAATTACCTGTTAGCGTTATTTAGCATAATAGCGGCACCGCGCTGCAATTAGCCGCATGGCGCGTCGCGGCAAACAGACCAATTAGCCATGCTTTCACGTTGACTGTTCAAAGTGTAGAAAGTGCTGCTAAAATAGAATGGATGACAATAACACACACACACATCCCAGCTGGTTTCATCCATTTAAAACGGCAGGAAAATCCTCTTTTACTTCACTGCTTCTCAACATGAGGTCCTGGGACCACCAGGAGTCCAAATGGTCCGTACGGGTCTGTAACTCTGAGATTGTACAAATGGACCATTGAGGGTTCACTTGGCTCAATTTGTACACTCTCAGAGTTGAATGAATACAGTGGATTTTTGTGTATGGAGGTCCCAAAGAAAAATAAATAAATAAAAGGTATTAAATGCATGTCCATGGCCTAATGCAGTGGTTCTCAAACATTTTCATGTCAAAATGACCCCCAAATGAATATGCATTTGGTCGCGGACCCCCTACTGAAATCATTGTGACCTCCACGAGAATTGTGTTCCAAATGTGTCACGCATTTAATTATTTTTTAAGACTTTAAATATCCAATGTATAAAGGGTTAAAGTGTTTAAACAGATTTTCATGCTACATTAACTCATTTTGTTGGGGAATCCCCGGAACCCGCTCAAGGGTCCCTGAGGGTCCCTGGACCCAACTTTGAGAAAGACTGGTCTAATGATATATATTTCAAACTGGGGGTCATATCAATAACTTGGATATATATTTTTTTGAGAATAGCTATTTTACTTGGCACTTTTTATTCACTTACGATGTATCGTGTACGTGTACGTGTACGTGTACGTGTACGTGTATGTGCACACGCACGTGCGTGCGTGTGTGTGTGTGTGTGTGTGGCCTGGCACTCTCATGATTGAGCCTGGGTTGTGTTTAATTAATTTCAGGGCTGATGGAATGATGAGGGCTTACGCCCCTGGCACAGGGCGGACACACAGACACACAGACACACACACACACACACACACACACACACACACACACACACACACACACACATGCGCACGCATGCACGCGCACGCACACACAGGCCACTAAGCCTCCAAGCCTCCAACTCATTGCCATAATGTGTGCGCAGGAGGACGACCAACCACCAGGCTTCCCCCGTCATGCTTTGATCTTATCGCTACCACTTGTATTCCACGTTTTACTCAGAGTAAAGGTACAAAAGTATTGGCATCAAAAACGTATACTTACAGTGTCAGTGTCAAAGTACTCACATCTTTAAAAATGTGAGTACAGTGCCGTTTACAGTGTCATTTGAGTAGCCTACAGTGTCAAACCAAAAGTAGCCAAAGTATAAATAAGTTGTTAATGTATGTTTTGTTTTGTAATAATCGTAATCTGCTAAATAACTTGTAAAGCTTCCAAATAATTGAAGTAGAGTAAAAAGTACAACATTTACCTTCGATATGTAGTGAAGTAGATTTTTTTTTTAATACCCAAGTAAAATAAAAAAGACCGTTAAATTGTACTCAACTACAGCACTTTAGTAAATGTACTTAGCTACTTTCCACCACTTGAAACACAGCCTCCAACTCATTGCCATAATGTGTGTGTGTGTGTGTGTGTGTGTGTGTGTGTGTGTGTGTGTGTGTGTGTGTGTGTGTGTGTGCGTGCGTGCGCGTGCGCGCGCGTGCGTGCGTGCGTGCGTGTGTGAGTGATGCGGCGGAGCCTAGACGCCCAAGCCACCAGGCTTCCCCCGTCATCCTCTCTGATCTTATCAGTGTGCATGGGGGCCCACTCCTGGCTGATGTGGCCCAGCATGCTGGTAAAGTGACACCCGGCGCTGCACAGATGAGACGGTAGGCTCAGCTGAAGCCCTTGCTGCCTGCTGCCCACGTTTTGTCATTGATTAAATATGGAAACGTCTCGCAGCGTGGATCGACGCACGGAGCGCACGTGCAACACCTGCAGTGGTGGGAAAAGTACTCACATTTTTGACTTAAGTACAAGTACTGCAATTTAGAAATACTCTGTTACAAGCAAAAGTCAGGAATAAAAAAAATACTTCAGTAAAAGTACAAAAGTATTGGTATCAAAATGTACTTAAAGTACCAAAAGTAGAAAGGACTCATTTTGCCGAAGGTCCCATTACAGCAAGTCATTTCATAGTTGTGAGCTTGTAGATCGGCTATTTTCAAATTGCCAAATTATATATAGGTCTGAAGTGGTTTTGTAATAATAATCAAAATCTACAAAGTAACTAGTAACTAAAGTTGTCAAATAATTGCAGTGGAGTAAAAGTACAATATTTACCTCTGAGATGTAGTGGAGTATAAGTAAAAGTATTGGAAATTGGGAATACTCAAGTAAAGTACAAATGCCTCAAAATTGTTCTTAAGTACAGTACTTGAGTACATGTGTACCTGGTTACTTTCCACCACTGAACACCTGCACCGTCACACGGAAGGGGGTGGGGCATCAGCAAATTACAGCCCATCCCTATAGACCCCTTAACAGACGACGTCACACTGATAAGAACCAGTATGCGTGCAACCAGTATGCGCTAAATGAAACCCATTCTATCAGGTCTCGCCAGGACGTGCCACACTAGCCAACACACAAGAGGGGGTTGGGGTGTGCTGAAACTAGCGCACCCCGAAACAACGTGCGTGAAACAATCACCTGCGCATCCAGTCTCAATGTTAGTAAACAATTAATTGGTCTATTGGCCGTTTAAGAGCACCCACCCAGTTCTCCAGTGTGCACGCTCAGTGTTGCCATGTATGCTAATTATAATCGACTTTGGCCTACTGTTCACAGCGAGATTCAGCACAGTGTTGCCATGTCCACTGATTATAAGCAAATTTGGCCTACTTTTACACAATGATCTCTCTCACACTGTGAGGTGGCTGTGTAGTGGATCTGTGATGCGAAGTGGACGCTATACATCACGCTAGATGTGAGGGCCGTGCAGCGGCCCAAACTTCTAGTTTTACTAATCAACATGATGCCTGTTCCCCTTCCTGTCACATATAGGGTTGGGATATGGAACCGGAGGAATGGGAGGAACCGCATCCAACATTGAGGAACCGTAATCGGTTCCATCACATTTGGAACCGCTTCCGGAAGCGGTTTCATCACACTGTCAGAGTCAATTACAATATCTGTGGTTCTCAAAATTCTTTCATTTCAAGGACCACCATAACTCTGACTGTTCCAATTCGTACACTCTCAGAGTTACAGGTCTGTAAGGGTCCATTTGGAGCGTGGGGCGTTAAAGAATCGGACCGTTAAGAGGAAATCGTTAAGGAACCGGAATCGTAAAAATCCTAACGGATCCCAATTAGACACATGTCTTCATTTGACTGTATGAGTGAAATGTCATGTGTGTCACATTGTGTAAGAGCAGGTGTCCATAGGAAGTTAGTCATTTGACAACCACATTAGCTATGTTATTCCTCATTAAAGGTCCGTATAGTCTACTGTTTCATCATTAAGGTCCATAGGATTTCTTTCTTTCTTTCTTTCTTTCTTTCTTTCTTTCTTTCTTTCTTTCTTTCTTTCTTTCTTTCTTTCTTTCTTTCTTTCTTTCTTTCTTTCTTTCTCTTTCTTTCTCTCTTTCTCTCTTCTCTTCTCTCTTTCTTATCTTCTTTCCCAAGGAAAACACACACCAAAAAAAAGACAACCGGTTTTCAGAAGCAGGAACGAGGGAAAGGTAAAAAAGAAAAGAAAAGAAGAGAACAAGAAAAAAACGAAAATGCTCTAAATATGAAACCCATTACATTTGGGTAGAATTTAATTCAGGGCAAATAATTTGAAAGATGAGCCAGCGGCTGAAAATGGTGTTCTTAATGGACAGGTGTCCACTTAAAACGGTGTGTGGCAAAGCCCGGCCTAATGGATTGCTTTATATTTATCATATTCAGAGAATGGAAAAGGGATTGTCGGAGCTTAAGCTGTGTGAAGCACCCCGGATGCACCGCGGCTAGGCTTTCTGCATAAATATGGCACTTTAATTTCCACAACTCGCGCATTTGTCAGATGTAACCTTTTTTTTTTTTTTTTTTACGTCGCGTTTTGCGGGAGGATGGGAATTAACCCCTACTGTCACACAGACGAGAGAAAACATGCGGGGATATGAACATTAGAGGAAAATATGTGGGCCGGTCTCTGATTCCCACATGGATTCATGAAGTTTGTGTTTTATTGTACGCTGTTTCTCAACGGTAGCAGTGGTGGAAAAAATACTCAATGTTTTTACTTAAGTAAAAGTATCAATACGGCAATATAGAAATACTATGTTACAAGTAAGAAATTGTACTTGAGTGAAAGTACAAAAGTATTGGCATCAAAATATACTTAAAGTACCAAAAGTAAAAGTAGTCATTATGCAGAATGGCCCATTTCAAGTTTTCAAATCTTTTGAAAATAGCAGATCTACAAGCTCACAATGCATCGCATCGCGACACATTGCGAGCTTGTAGATCGGCTATTTTCAAATGCCGAAATGTATATAGGGCTGAAGTTGCAAATGCATGTTTCGCAATAATAATTTAAATCTACAAAGTAACTAACTAAAGTTTTCTAATATTTGTAGTGAGTAAAAGTACAATATTTGGATCCGAGATGAGGACGAGTAGAGGTAAAAGTACTGCAATTTGAAGTACTCCAGTGAAGTAAAAAATACCTCAAAATTGTACCTAAGTACAGTGAGTAAATATACTTAGTTACTTTACACCACTGAACGGTAGTATTTTGAAATCAATTCCTTGACACGTAAAAAAAAAAGTCCATAGGGCTCTGTGCGTAGTGTTATGATTATGAAGGTAAGAGGCTGAGTGTAGGTTAGGTTTCTCTCCTGTGTCCGTGTGTGTGTGTGTGTGTGTGTGGGGAGAGTGTCGGGTGTGATTGGATGATTGTAGGAGAAGGGCGTGCCAGCAGCAGACGCATCCGTTCCTGATTGGTGGCCAGAGGGAGGCTTCAACTTTAAAAGGCTGTCAGCGGGCCGGCGACAGCGAACCCGTTCCTTCCCGACTTCCAACCCGTCCGTCCTTCCTCTGTGTTCTGTAGTAGTAGCCATTTTGTGCATGTGAAGCCGAACAGATATGTAGTACTTGATCTCTGCAAACACTTGATCTAAACTATAGATCTAGATGCTTACAGCTCGATCCTAACTCGGCTTTGGCCGATTACTATCATCATCTTGTGATCTGTTCTCAGCTAAGAAGGGGGGGGGGGGGGGGGATTATTATTATCATTTGTTTGAGCTTTGTTTTCCGATAGGGAGGTTAGTATTTGTATTTTGCTTTCTGTCGTGGGTAGGTAAGAGGTTTGTGTTCTAGTTTTGTTTTGTTGTATCTATTCCTCCGCCCCTGAATAGTTTGTGTAAACCCCTTTGGAGAATAAAAAGAAAAGATCGAAAAAGCAAACTGTTTGGACGGCGGTTCTTGAGAGTTGGGAAGGGCGGTCTTCCACACCATATGTTATGTTTCGGTTCCCCTAGGCCGGGGCGTAACAGTAGCCTAAACGCCTGAAGTTGTATACTTAGTCGCACGCTGGTATCGGACAATTTCGCATTATCCTTTTAGCACAACTTTTGTACTGCTAACTAACTTGTTAATAAAGTGTTCAGTCATTCAAAAAACATTACAGGACACTGAGCATCCTTGGTAAGCGGCAGGCTAAAGAACAGGGAAAACTGTTGCGCCCTTTTTTGTCCTTTGGTCAAGGTTGACTGCAGGTGCGGTGGTCTCAAAAACATGAAGGAAAACTGGCAGAAAAAAGACTCGCTCACTGCATAAAAATGAAGGAAAACTCCTTAGACAGACTTAAGAAAGTATAATTTATTTATTTTAAATGCTCATAATGTGTTCTGTGCTGGGTGAATAGGCTCTATGCACAGCAGCCATATTGGACAGAAATTGGGCCCCTTCCTTGCTTCCTTCACAGGTGTTACCAATGACACTAATGAAGGCTCTGTTCCATTTAGTGTAGCATAGTGGTTCTCAAACTTTTTAATTTCATTTGCGCGACTGTAAAGACGAAACGGAAATGGAGAGGAGGCTCCACATCCGGTTTATATTCTAATCATGATCAGAGCTTCCGAGTCCCAGACTGTATGCCGGAAACATTTGAAAACTGTGGGAGGCAACAGTCTGGTAACGCGAGACTACAGCCGCGTAAATGTGTCCTACTGTCAATCAAATTAGTGAAAGCATAAATATAGCCTGCTGCCTATCAGAAATGGAATTTCAAAAATATGTTTTATAGATATTTTTTTATATATTTTTGTGAACGGAAAGGAGTGACAGATGACAGCTTCCTGTCTCGGCTTTCTGGAGGTGTAGTTCCAAACTCTATATAGCATTCAGGAGGTGTAGTTCCAGACTCTATATAGTATTCAGGAAGTGTAGTTCCAGACTCTATGTAACATTCAGGAGGTGTAGTTCCAGACTCTATATAGCATTCAGGAGGTGTAGTTCCAGACCCCATAGCATTCAGGAGGTGTAGTTCCAGACTCTATAACATCACAAGGTGTACTGTAGTTCCAGACTCTATAACATTCAGGAAGTGTAGTTCCAGACTCTAGCATTCAGGAGGTGTAGTTCCAGACTCTATATAACATTCAGGAGGTGTAGTTCTAGACTCTATAGCATTCAGGAGGTGTAGTTCTAGACTCTATAGCATTCAGGAGGTGTCGACTCTATATATGATTCAGAGATTGTGCCAGATGGACAGTACAAGTAACTGCATGTTATTTCTTCCCAGCATTTGCTCTATGAAAATTATAATTAAATGATGACACTTTAGATGTGTGAGAGTGTCATATTTCAAACTCTTTCCAGTCTATTCAAAGTGATTCTCAATCTTTTTTTTATTTTATTTTAAGGACCCCTGGTTTGATAGCCTATGCATTACATCCACAGACCCCCATTTGATACCAGTTCTTATTCCTCAGTCTACACTTGACAATCCACAAATGGAACCAGAGAGAGAGAGAGAGAGAGAGAGAGAGAGAGAGAGAGAGAGAGAGAGAGAGAGGGAGAGGGAGAGAGAGAGGGAGAGAGAGAGAGAGGGACGGACGGACGGACGGACGGACGGACGGACGGACGGACGGACGATTTGTCCTCCAAACGTTAGAATCAAATGGTTGAAATCCAGTAGGGTTGGCAGGTGTAAGTATTAAGCGTGTTATTCAACGTATTAGATGCCCCCCAAAAAAGAAAGGAACAATTAAAGTGTTAAAGCTCTATGATTCCCACCTGTTCCACAACGCTCTGACATTCTGTTTAATAGGTTTCCATGGCAACCGTCGCAAATGCGAAAAGGAGTGAGGAAGGAGTGAGGCATATAGGCGTTCACACCATTGTTGCCATGTCTGCTTATTATGAGCAGCTTTGGGCTCATTTTTTTCCCTGTAAAATCCTGCTTATTTGGGCTTGCTTCCTATAACGTCGTTTAAACCAGTGTTTCTCAAACATTGTCAAGGTCCCCACCCCCCCAAAAAAAGACGTTTGTTTGTATTTGTCCGCACACCCCTCATCTGAAATCATATTGTGCCAAGCCCCCCCCCCCCCCGCACAAATCTACAAGATTTGTGTTGTTAAAATGTTTTAAAAAAAAATCCAAATATTTAACATTGTCTTTCACATTTTTTTGAAAATAGCAGATCTATAAGCTCACAACGCATCACAACGCGTTGTGAGCTTGTGTGTGTGTGTGTGTGTGTGTGTGTGTGTGTGTGTGTGTGTGTGTGTGTGTGTGTGTGTGTGTGTGTGTGTGTGTGTGTGTGCATGTGTAGGCCTATGTGTGTGTATGTGTGCGTGTGCGTGTGCGTGTGCGTGTGCGTGTGCGTGTGCGTGCGTGCATTCGTGCATGCGTGCGCTCCTGTGGCCTATAGAGCAGTGGCGGCCATTTTGTGGTGCCATAGATGGAAAACCCATTCATATTTCCCATAGAGATTTCAGAAAATATTTATATCAATTATTTTAAGCCTGGAACCAAGCCTATATTTCATAAATACAATGTTGTATGATTCACCAGGTGCCTGTATGGCTTGGTTCCAGGCTTAACATAATTAATATATCAGTATTTTTGGAAATCTCTATAGGAAACATTAAGGGGTTTTCTATCTGGAACCTCTATAGGAAACATTAAGGGGTTTTCTATCTGTGGCACCACAAAATGGCCGCCACCCTATGCCTCTTTTCAGGATGTGACCCCCCAAAATAATCATATTTGATTAGCAAGTAGCAATTTGAAGTGGCAAGCACTTGGAATTGTAGGAGTTGAGGCATTACATTTTTGTTTGGTTACGCAGATAAATATTGTGAAAATAGCTTGTTCAGCTTGTAGTGAGCTTGTAGATTGGCTATTTCCACAATTCTTGCCTCTTTTTTATGTAATTTGACATTTTGGCCAATGTTTGACCATGCCGTTTTATAATATAGTTTGTTGATTACTTTTGATGCATTAATGGTCTTTTTTCCTTTCTTTCTCTATTTTTTTTAGGTATTAAAAAGGTAAAAAAAAATCTGAAATGTCACGACATCACTGTCATCTGGGGACCCCCCCAAAATCATCTGGGGCCCCCCTGGGGCACCCAACCCACAGGTTGAGAACCACTGTACCAGTACAGCAGCGCTCTGCTCGCCATGCGGCCCCGCCACACTTCAGGGCCAGAGGAGCCTGCGAGGTAATTATATGCTTTGCAGCCACTCCACTTCAAGTGTGGCCGATATAGCGAGGGTGTCTACTCTCTAATCCAGTGCGGCACGCAATCGAAAGAAAGAGGGGAAAAAAAGGAAAAGAAAAGAGGAGGAGACGCAGAGGGGGTTTGTTGGAGAACTTATACGGTATATAAAGGTATGTTCTTATGCACACAAAGCCATATATCTCTGAGTCTGGAGGAGATCACTGTAGGAAGAAACACGTGCATATTGTGGCTGGGCTTTGAGCTGTGACTGACAGGCAGACAGGAAGGCAAGC
Source organism: Gymnoscopelus microlampas (assembly GCF_963454915.1). Taxonomy (NCBI): domain Eukaryota; kingdom Metazoa; phylum Chordata; class Actinopteri; order Myctophiformes; family Myctophidae; genus Gymnoscopelus; species Gymnoscopelus microlampas. Next base: position 1,818,898 of record NC_139941.1, read on the forward strand.
AGAGAGAGAGAGAGAGAGAGAGAGAGAGAGAGAGAGAGAGAGAGAGAGAGAGAGAGAGAGAGAGAGAGAGAGAGAGAGAGAGAGAGAGAGGGAGAGAGGGAGGGAGGGAGGGAGGGAAGGAGGGGCGGGCGGACGGACGGACGGACGGACGGACGGACGGACGGACGGACGGACGGACGGACGGACGGACGGACGGACGGACAGACAGACAGACAGACAGACAGACAGACAGACAGACAGACAGAGATAGAGAGATATACCTTAGCAGCCTACAGTTTATAATTGAAATATAAGAGAGCTAAAAAAAAGAAAAACAACCATTGATTGTGCAATGGAACCCTCACAGGTCCATGTTGTTTCCCCTTCTTAAAGGATGTGGATGTAGTGTACCTACAGTAGAAGACACACACATGAATAGGTAGATATAGATGATTTGAATAAATCAATATGGAGCGGGGCTATGTCATGGTGGCATCTAGTGGTCATGCTATCTTACTGCACAGAGACAGGGGGGGGGGGGTAGAAAACATAAGGGCAGCAGTGGTCAGCATGCCAGAGGTGTTGTCTGTCTAGTGTGTGACACGCTGTTTCCCAACAGCCGGCCCGCGGGACCACGCGGGGTCCAAACGGACGCGTACACAGGTCTGTAACTACTAGTGTACAAATGGATCTGAATGGACCCTTAGGGATCTGTAACTCTGAGAGTGTACACATGGATCTGAATGGACCCTTACGGATCTGTAACTCTGAGAGTGTACAAATGGTACCATGTGTATACTCTCTGAGGTAATTAAACACGTTTACAGTGTAGATTGGGGTCAATGAGATTCAAAAAGAAGCATATCAAACTGAGGGTCCTTGAAATAAAAAAGGGTGAGGCTGGTGAAAACAGTGCCTGCTGTTGGGTTGTTGCCAACGTGGCCTGCTGTGAGCCTATAACACATAGGAGGACAGAGCTGTGAGCCTATAACACATAGGAGGACAGAGCTGTGAGCCTATAACACATAGGAGGATGGAGCTTGAAGTCAACTTAAAAATGTATCTCTTTTTTCCCCCTTTATAGGACATAATAGTATCCATGCAACTATGAGGAGGAGGTTGAACCGGCCAATGATCAGCCCTGTTAGCCTAAAGACCACGCGTCTACACATCACATCAGCATCTCTCTGCCTCTCTGTCTCTCTGTCCTGCCTGTCTGTCTCTTTGTCTGTCTGTCTCTCTGTCTCTCTGTCTCTCTGTCTCTCTGTCTCTCTGTCTCTCTGTCTTTCTGTCTCTCTGTCTCTCTATTTCTCTGTCTCTCTATTTCTCTGTCTCTCTGTCTCTTTATATCTCGGTCTCTCTGTCTCTGTTTCTCGGTCTCTCTCTGTCTCTGTCTGTCTCTCTGTCTCTCTCTCCCTCACTCACTCACTCACTCACTCACTCACTCACTCACTCACTCACTCACTCACTCACTCACTCACTCACTCACTCACTCTGTGTCACTGTGAGGGGTTGGTGTGTCAGGTGGGTGACAGTTCAGGGACATGGGGTTGAAGTCTCCATCACCTCCACAGCAGCAGCAGCAGCAGCAGTGTCTGCATCACGGAGCAGCGCTCACATTGAGCTGACATGATAACCATCTGATTACACATGGCAGCCAGAGAGAGAGAGAGACAGACACAGACAGAGACACAGAGAGAGAGAGACACACAGACAGAGACACAGAGAGAGAGAGAGAGACACACAGACAGAGACAGAGAGAGAGAGAGAGAGAGAGAGAGAGAGAGAGAGAGAGAGAGAGAGAGAGAGTTGCAGCAGTTGGACAAAACATCTTCTCACTCTCAAGCCGTCCTACAGTGACTTCATGGGACGAAAGGGTCCCCTTCGTGTCATTTTAAATCCCTCCTGATAACCCCGCCAATCCTTTGAAGTGTCGCTCTCAAACCCACGACGTAAGGAGAAGGCGACGCCTCTGCAATTGTCGGAATGGACGCAATGTTTGCCACGGAGACTCGCTGGCCTTCACGGCTCGCTCGGCGGTGCCTCTCGTGGCACATGTCGGCTTCAGACAACTCAGCGCCGTTCCAGTTGCGTTGCGGGCTGAATAGGGCTGAAGTGGTTAATGTATGTTTTGTAATAATAATCAAAATCTACAAAGTAACTAGTTACTCCACTACATCTCTGAGGAAATGATTGTACTTTTACTCCACTACAATTATTTGAAAACTTTAGTTACTATTTACTTTGCAGATATAAATTATTATATTATAAAACATACATTAACCACTTTAGCCCTATTTCATACATTGGCCATTTGAAAAATAGCCGATCTACAAGCTCACAACGCGTCGCAATGCGATGCGTTGTGAGCTTGTAGATCTGCTATTTTCAAACATTTTAGTACTTTTACTTTTGGTACTTAAAGTATATTTTGATGCCAATACTTTTGTACTTTAACTCAAGTAACATTTTGAACACAGGCCTTTTACTTGTAACAGAGTATTTCTACATTGCAGTATTGATACTTTTACTTAAGTACAAAATGGGAGTACTTTTTCCACCACTGTTGAACTGTCTACCTCCCTGCATTGCTTATCAGATCCGAGACAACATGGGGTTTCAGCTTATTTAGGTGCATCATGACATATTTATGCATATCATCATTTTGTAGACGTGCCCCCAAAGGGCGCTTTTCTCTAGCATTAAGACCAGTGTAGGACAGTGGTTCCCAAACTGGGGGTCAAGAGCAATTGTATTGTAATTGTATATGTGGAACCGAGTCAAACTAAATGTAATGCATACAATTCCAAGTGCTTGTCAGGGTGGGGGGTCCCCAGTTCATATATGATTATGTTGGGGGTCGCAGCCTGAAGTTTGGGAACCCTTGGTGTAGGCCTACTCTAAAGTTGATAACGAATAAATCAATTGAGTAACAATAATATAATGTCTTAATGTTGTGCTGGGCAATCACTTCTGTCATGCATTCACCAGTACAGATTGTGACAGTAAAAATAAGTGGCTATAGTAATAATAGGTGCTTATGAACTGCTAATAAAACTAATGCAAAGTGAAAACACAGATTAAGTCAATCATTGATTGTTTTTGTTTGTCAAATTGTGCTTAAGCACGAAAATTACTCTACTTGTGTCCCCACAAGTATAGTAGAATTGTAGACATTGTGAGGACCCTTTTTGTGATTGTCACAGAAAAATGGTTGTTGTATGCATGGTTAAAACGCATTTTAGAGATTTAGAATCAGGAAAAGATTCAGGTTGCGGTTAGGGTTAGACGGTTAGAGATTATTTTGGGTTAGGGTTATATTCATGTCTGATTTATAGTTGCACGCTGGTGTCGCACACTGAACAAAAGAGCTGATTAACAAGCTTGCAGAACGGCAATTTTTCGGCTTTAGGCTTACGGTTAAAATGCCAAAACGTAAAAATTACAGAGACATACAGAGACAAAATTAAAATGTTATAGTAATGTGTGTGTGTGTGTGTGTGTGTGTGTGTGTGTGTGTGTGTGTGTGTGTGTGTGTGTGTGTGTGTGTGTGTGTGTGTGTGTGTGTGTGTGTGTGTATGCGTGCGTGTGTGCGTGCGTGCGTCTACATGTGCCTGCTTGCGCATGGAGGGGGGGTGGTTCAGAGTGTCACACCCGGGACATGCACAGCGGGGGTCCCTTCCTTCCAAAATGACTCAGAGGAACAGGCTTGCCTCTTGCCTGTCACCGGGCGGGGTGGGGGGTGGTGGGGGGTGGGGGACGAGGCAGACAAATTGTTGCCTCCACCGACTCCCTAAACATGTGGAGTGCTCCCATCATTGCAAAATCAATAGCTCTTTCATGAAGCTCTCTGAAAACATTGACGCTAACGCAACATCCATGCCTGCATCGTCATCCGCTCCCGTTCTGATTTTGTTGTCGACCAAAAAAAAGGCAAAGCACATTATATTATTACACCGAGACGATCTGTCGCGTGGGAAACGACTGTCGACGTCGTCAAGAAGATGAGCTTGGATTTCCGTCGTCACATTTTTTGTACCGTAATCGTGATGTCAAAATCCGTCTATCCTTGTTTATCTACCTATCTGTCTGTCTGTCTGTCTGTCTGTCTGTCTGTCTGTCTGTCTGTCTGTCTGTCTGTCTGTCTGTCTGTCTGTCTGTCTGTCTAATCTAACAAGAAGCTAGATTAGATAGACTATCTTTTCTAGCAGCATGTATTCACAAATCAAATGACAAGCTGATTTTGACGTGTGGTCGATGAAACCCATAGCATTACTAAACACCACATTATCAGACACATCCCATGCACACTGTCATACCTGAATGCACACAGTATACAGACAGAGAGAGTACACACATAATGTCATGTCATTGAACTGTCCTCCTTCCGGCATTGCACATCAGATAAATAGAGCTATCAACTATCTATCTATCTATCTATCTATCTATCTATCTATCTATCTATCTATCTATCTATCTATCTCAGACGAAGGCAGGGAGGGTTTTCTGTAGACTGCACCGCAGCGGTCGGCAGAGCTAATGTTATTATACGAGCGGTGTTCAATAGCTCCCCAACAGAGAGACATAAGGACACATTGACATGAGGCAAAAGCCCCTTGACAAATCTTATTAGCAGCAGTTTGGGTGGGGTGGGGGGGGAACAAAAAAAAAGAGAAAAGACGGCCTGCTGTCACAGATGACCCTGCTTAACCTCTTGATTTTCCGGGTTCAAGTCCAATTAACCTTTGGGCCGGTTGCGACAGTGTCACCAGCAGTGCAAGTCGATAGGGGACCAATACTAATCATTTCATTTTCTGCTTCATCAAAGCAGACCCCCGGTCCCCACCTCACCAATCTCAATCAAACGCATGCTCATTTGTCATTTTGTCAGCGTTGCGGGGCCACGGTGTGACCGACGGGAGGCTAGTTAGTTAGCGCTGGTTTGTACTTAGTCGTGCGGTGCGGGTGCCAGGCACGGAAAATAGCTGTGGTTTAGGCTAGTAGTTCAGTAGTAACCTTTTCGTGCCAAGGACCTCCACATTGATATACAGTATATTTGGCCGCGGACCCCCCCTCATAAAATGTTTTGTGCCAGGGACCCCCTGAAGCGAAAGATTTGTGTTACGAAAATTCTAAATTATGCAACATTTTTCAACAATGTTCAAAAATAGCAAATGTACAAGCTCGCAGTGTGGCACGAAGTGACAAAAAAATGGATTTAAGGGATTGAAAGGTCACTTAAAGTCAACAAATAAAAACTAGACTAAAATGTTAGGGAGGGACAAGTGGACAAGAGATCACGTTATGCTTGGCTGCGCGAGGGTGTCGCGCTCCAAAAATAGCCGATCTACAAGCTCACAGAGTCACAGACACGGTGTGAGCTTATGGATCGGCTATTTCTTAATTAAGTGTAAGCATTACGACGCCATCAAGGCCCGCCAAAATACATTTTAGTCAATTCTGTAGATTTAGTTCGTATGATATTTAATCACATTTCAGATGATTCTTAGCTTATCAATATGCAGCAGTTCTAGAAGTGTGCAAGTAAACATAGGCTATATATATCTAACATGTGCGGGTAAAGAGCAAATATGCATTATCTAATCAATAGCAGACATGTCACAGTCGAATGTGCAAGGAGTTGAGCTTACATACATAAATGAGTCATTTAACCCAGTGGTTTTCAACCAGTGGTCCGGGGACCACCAGTGGTCCTTGAGGGAGTACCAGGGGGTCCGCAGCGAAATGAGTTAACATAGCGCCACAATCATTTTAACCGCTTAGCTTTGGCTATTCAAAAATAGCAGATATACAAGCTCATAGCGCGTATGAGCTTGTAGATCTGCTATTTTTGAAAAACCTTGAAAAAGTGTGCATATCTTTGAATATTTATATATTTTTTAAAGCAAAACATAACTGATATATTTTCTTCTGGCGGTCCCTGGCACAAAACATTTTCAAATGGTGGTCCGCGGCCAAATGTATAACAATGTAGGGGTCCCATGAAAAAGGTTGAAAACCACTGATTCAACCCAATCAAATGTGCAAAGGAGTCAGCATAGGCTACAGACTGTAGAAAGAGAGGCACTTGTCAGTGCCGTTTCTTATTTTATTTATGTTATTTTTTGTCATGCAGGTCCTCATTTAGTGCTTTGACAGCTGCTGGGGGGAAAAAAAGCTTTTGTCCAGCCTCGAGTCCTTGGCTGTGAGGCATAAGGTAGAAAGGTAGGAAGTATTGGACATACTCAAGTAAAGTAAAAGCACCTCATAATTGTACTTAAGTGCAGTACTTGAGATGCATTTAGTTATATCCACCAATGCCAGGAAACCCTGAGCTTATAGGGATGCACAATTGTCGCTGTCAGGCAGAAACCTCGGATCTCCATATTTCAACTTTTTTAGGTTGTTTTGCGTAGGTTAACGGCCTACTACTTCATCATACAAGAGTGTCGCAGGGAAGTAGTGAAAATAGCCCATCTGCAAGTTATTTTCACTATTTTGACCCATTAAAACCGAGAAAGCATCCATGACATTTTAGATGTTACCGTTGGCTATTAAAAAATAGCAAATAAGCCCTATGCACAGCAGCCATATTGTAAGACATTCACAGGTGTTATCAATGATACTAATGAAGGCTCTGTTCCATTCTGGTCAGACGGAGTCAGGGTGCTGATATTGTGCATGTTGGCTCACTGGAAACACTCCCAATTGGCCCTTTACGGGTGTGTAACTCTGAGAGTGATGGGGGTCGAACTACTGTGCTACACTAAATGGAACAGAGCCTTCATTAGTATCATTGGTAACACCTGTGAAGGAAGTGATAATATGGCTGCTGTGCATAGAGTCTACTGTATATACAAGCTCATAGCGTGTCACTTCGTGCCACACTGCGTGCCACACCGCGTGCGCTTGTACATCTCCGATTTTTGAAACATTTTGAACATTTGTGCAACTCCTTGAATATACATTATATAAAGCAAACCTTTTTAAATCAAATCTTTGCTTCTGGGGGTCCCTGGAACACACTATTTTGAGTTGTGGGCTAAATACATATACGTTTGGGGGGTCCTTGAAATGAAACATTTGGAGCGCCACTGATATAGAAACAAACGTTTTTTTTTTTCAGAAAACATTTTTAGAAGGCATTTGTAGAATCAGCCTCAGGTTCAAACGTGGTTCAATGGGTTCAAACGTTGTCAATATATATATATATATATATATATATATATATATATATATATATATATATATATATATATATATATATATATATATATATATATATATATATATATTTATTTATTTATTTATTTATTTATTTATTTTTTCAACAGGTTTTAGACATACAAGGTTTTCACCCGACAGCAACGATTATGCTGCACGTGGCTCTATGCTGCTTGTAGAGGCAGAGGGGCCACAGTGTCAATGCAGATACCTGCTGGGGGCCAACAATGGACTGCCTGCCTGCTGAGAAGAGGGCTGCTGGCTGTAAGGGGACATGAGGAGGGGACATGAGGGAGGGGGAGCAGCTCTGTGGGGGGTATGTCACTTTCTTGTGTCACGACAACTATACGAGTCCCGAGGGAGTTGTTTAGGCTATTGTCTCTCTCTGGGCTGACATGCGTCCTTACAACCCTCTGAACTTTGTTTAAACAGCCACGCGCGCACGTGCACGCACGTCTCTGACAGATGTACCTCTATTCATGGAGTTATTATACAACTCTTCCTATAGCCCTGGCCCGGCCCTTTGCTTTGAATGCGGGATTAGCACTGATTTGGGCGGCGTTATAATCATGTTATTATTATGCATTACTAACGCTGTTATCGTTCACAGTTCATGTCGTCAGACTTCACGTCCAAGAGGGTTGAACAAGGGGGTGTTTGCTTGTATGAGCAAGCAAACAACAACGAGGGAGCTCAATGTGCTTCACGCAGAACAAGGGTTTACGCAGATGAGTTTTGAATGAAAAATATCGGCAGAGAAATTATAAAACATTAAATAAATACATAAATAAAACAATTGATACACCACTGCGACAAACATCACACTGTGAGCTTGTAGATCGGCAATTTTCAGTGATATGGCCACGCAACTGAGTATAAATCGCTCTTAACTTTGCATCACCTCATGTGTGTTAATCCGAGGTGGACAGTATCAAAGTAATGTCCCCAAAAAATATGACCTATGTCTAAAATCAGCAATCAGTCAAAACAGCAATGCATATTATGTTATATTCAAATCCTTGAGTACTTCTTAAAACAAACTACTCCAGTACTTTAACTCAAGTACACATTTGACAGAACTTTCACAGTAATATTTGACCAGGAGTATCTGTACTTTGACTCAAGTATACTAGGGTTGAGTGCTTGAGTACCACCACCACTGTGCACCAGCTTATGTGCGCTAATGAAGGCGTGGCGCCATAGCATTATAAACATGGCAGTGCAGTAACGCACAGGGTGGATACATTTGGCGCAGCCCGAAAGCCAAATGATGTCAATTACTGCGCCGTGTAATTCCTATTGAGCCTTCCGAATCTCCCTAATGGACTCCCAAACAACCGTGAAAGGCTGATTTTCTTCGCTCGTCGGCGGCGCTGAAAAGAAGAGGAATAAATTATTCAAATGACGTGTAAATATGCGGAGGCAGTCGAGGCACCCCCCCCCCCCTGTCAATTGCGTCAAGCTATTATGGCGTGCTAATATATAGAGATATATTTATGCATCAGAAAATGCACGGCTAATGTATGCAGAAGCTAATGCTGAATGTCAGGGAGGAAGCTAACAGAGCATGACATTTCAAGCAGTCATTTTAACACAACTTTTGACATGAGTGGCGGGTCGCACATCGTCTCTGACAGGTGGAAACCATGTACGTCCAAAACCGTTCCTTTTTTATAATACATAAAAAAAAAAGGTTTTTAAATAGTGAAAATGGCTCACAGCACGTTGCGTTGTCAGCTTGTAGATGTGCGATTTCCACCACTTTTGTGCGACACTCTTTGATGATGAAGTTAGGGCAGGGGTTCTCAAACGTTTTCATGTCAAGGACCCCCAAATTGATATTGCACTGCGGACCCCCATTTTAAAAGATATGCAAGGGGCCCCCATATAAGAGATTTTTTTTATGGTGTGGTCGTTCTATAGCAATGATTTCACGACCTATTTGATTTCAATCACCCCCACTTTGATGTGCATTATACCCCCAATTTGATACCATTTTAAATCTCTGGAACCTCTCTGTGATATTCTCAGTGTTAATTTAACTCTGAGAGAGTATAAATGGAACCAAATGGACCCGTAAGGGTCCATTTGGTTCCATGTGTATACTCTCAGAGTTACAGACCGACAAGGGTACATTTAGTTTAACTATCAATGATTTTGCTGGGGACCCCCTGGAACCCCCTCAAGGACCCCTGGGGGTCCCCGGACCCCACCTTGAGAACCATTAAAGTAGGGCATTCATTTACAAAAAACATAAAAAGTTGAACTATGGAGATACAAGATTTCTCCCCGACAACAACGCTATCATCCAACACACGCTTACAGTTCTATCTTCAGCTCAAAATCTCACTGAACAGGAGATTCCTGATCTTTCTACAGTGCTAGATCATTATGTCAAGATTTTGCGATGTAATGTTTTCACATGCAATAATCTGCTTATATTTGATTAACAAGTCTTAGTCAAATTCATAGTCTCAACATCAAAATAATATTACAAAATGATCCGCTTGAGCCATATACTTCATTATACAAATAGTGAACATTATAGCGCTTGTAGATCAGCTATTTTTGAAAAATTGTGAACATTTACACAAATCTTTGAATATATATTTTTAAAGCAAATTTTTTTTACTCAAATCTTTGCTTCTGGGTGTCCCTGGAACAAAACAATTTGTACAAATATCATTTTGGGGGTCCTTGACATGAAAAGGTTTGAGAACCACTGAACAGCACTGCACAAAATTCTGTGGTATAGCACAGCAATACCATTGCATTTTCAGAAAACTGTTAGGATTCAGAAGACATTTGTAGAATTGGCCTCAGGTCTTAATGGGTTAATTCGGTCAGACCAGAAGCATGGATAAAACATTATCCTCCACTGGACCAGTGGGGAGGGGTATCAAAAGCAGATGCATGCATCCCCAATCCCCCCCCAGCACATCCAAACGCGCGCGTACTTTCCCAAATGAAAGGTGGTTAGTTTGCGTTCACTGGGTGCATAACAATGGCTTCATCAGCCTTAGCGGGCATTTAAACAACACATCACAAGCAATCTGCCTGGTAGAGGGTTGGTCCGGCAGTATGCTGCTTTCATTGTTTTTTTCTACATGTGTGTCCTGTTGTTTGTTTGTCGTAACCCCCCCGGCAGGCCGGCGTGCAGCCATCATGCATATCTATAGGCTCACCAGTCCATTCTGCCTCATGTCCATTCACCTCCCCACAAGCCACTTACATCTACTGAAACAAAAGCAAACGACATGTTCGATGTCACAGCTGACGTCGTAAAACGGTACTTGTCAACCTTTTTCCCTTGAACCCCCCCCCCCCCCCCCCCTAGCAGCAGGCGGTTGCAGAACGCAAACCCAAGAATATTAGTGCAAGGGTTCCCAAACTTTCCAGTGCCGTGACCCTCTAAAATTATCACATTTGAACTGGTGACCCCCCCCCACCCTGACAAGCACTTGTAGGCATTAGATTTAGCTTGACTCTGTGCATAAATATTGGGAAAATTTGCCGAACTACAAGCTCACAACGTCCTCGAGGAGCTTGTAGATCAGCTATTTCCACATTGTTTTTGCCTCGTTCTTGTGTAATATTTGACTATTTGGCCCCCAGTTTGGGAACCAAGACACTTGTCATGAACGGTTTGATTCATTCTGACACTGCAGTAGTAGTCATTAAAGGTGGAGTTTTGTGTTTAATTCGGAAAAAAACACTGGTAATATTAGTTGTGTTGATTTGTTGATGAATTGAATACATACATAGGACCACAATGGAAACAAGTCCTCGGGACCTTTCTGTGTTATCCTTTTAGCCTACCACGTGCTGTTTACATTTCTGACTAATAAAGTATTCAATCAATCAAAAATGTGTTGTCAGTTTGTTAATGTTGACAGTAAACCAGATTTGCAGTTTGAATAATGTTGGGTGCAACTTTTAATGACCACAACGATGCAAGTTCATTATGTTATGTGCAACATTTAACATTTTGGACTACCTCCAAACGCTCGCCCCAAAACACACTCTCCCCCAGCGGTTCTTGTATTCGTTTTACTGTGGAAAATGTTAGGAATAAGTTTAGGGATAAGGTTAGGTTTAGACAAAGTTTTACTGAGGTTAAGTTTAGGAATAAGGTAAGGTTTAGGCATAGTTTTACTGAGGTTAAGTTTTGGAATAAGGTTAGGTTTAGGCATAGTTTTACTGAGGTTACGTTTTGGAATAAGGTTATGTTTAGGCATAGTTTTACTGAGGTTAAGTTTTGGAATAAGGTTAGGTTTAGACATAGTTTTACTGAGGTTAAGTTTAGGAATAAGGTAAGATTTAGGCATAGTTTTACTGAGGTTAAGCTTTGGAATAAGGTTAGGTTTAGGCATAGTTTTACTGAGGTTATGTTAAGGAATAAGGTAAGGTTTAGGCATAGTTTTACTGAGATTACGGTAATAAGGTAAGGTTTAGACATAGTTTTACTGAGGTTAAGTTTAGGAATAAGGTTAGGTTCAGGCATAATTATGCTGAGGTTAGGTTTAGGAATAAGGTTAGGTTTAGGCATAATTATGCTGAGGTTAAGTTTAGGAATAAAGTTAGGTTCAGGCATAATTATGCTGAGGTTAGGTTTAGGAATAAGGTTAGGTTTAGGCATAGTTTTACGAGGTCGCCGGATTTGACCCGGTCTCGTGTCCTCCCTGTGATCTTTGGCGCCCCCTCAAGGGGACTCCAGGCCCCAGGTTGCGGAGCCCCTATCGTAAAAGACTGCGGGGTCCCCCCCCTTATTGCCTCAAAGTGCCCCCTGCGTCACTTGAACATAATGGGCCACCCTTTGCATCTCCATATGAATGAAGGACACAAGTCTAGTGCTCAAGTGGTAAATCATGAGGCTGTAAGACTGAGACAGTGTGAATGTTTGAACACTGTTGCCAGTGTTGCCAGATTTTGCGAGAGAAACGAGCGGCCTGGCTCTATGAAAACAAGGCCCAAAAAATGCATCTAGACCGCATGCTCAGACACACACACACACACACACACACACACACACACACACACACACACACACACACACACACACACACACACACACACACACACACACACACACACACACACACACAGCAAAATTAGTTAGTATAGCATACAATTACCCCTGTAAACCATCACATATAATAATCTTGAAAAAAAAGGTGAAATATTTGGAATATATTTGAAACATTTGAACTAATCTTGTATGAGGGGGTTCCCTTGCAAACAATATTTTCAGATGGGGGTCCGTGGACAAAAACTACTATGCATTGACATGAAAATGTTTGAGAACAACTGGTTTAAACAACATTAGGATGGAAGCCCAAATAAGCAAATGCAGACTTCAAAAATAAGCCCCAACAGACTGCACCCACCAATATTTACGAGCAACTTTACAGAAAAAAACAAGCCCAAAGTGGCTTAGAATAAGCGGACATGGCAACACTGGTTGGGACGACAGAATGTCATGTGTTTAGGTGTAGACTTGCCTGAGGTCAGCCTGCGTTCAGTCCTACTTACAACAATAGGCCTGTGCTCTATTGTTGCTGTTGTTGTACCTTATGTAGGCTACACATCTGCACCTGCTGCTGTTTATTAACATAGTTTATTTACTACTGCTGTTTTAATTTACATCATGGGTCTTCAACAGGGGGTCCGGGACCCCCAGGGGATCCTCAGAGTTACTACAGGGGGGGTCGCCAAATCTCTGTGTGATAAGGACTTTTTATTATTATTAACCACTTAGCATTAATATTCTGGGGGGACATTTACCGAAAATAGCAGATCTACAAGCTCACAAGATTTTTTGTCTAGTTTTAGTTGACTAAATATACGATTTCAGTTGACTAAAATTGTTGGCCGACCTTGTGGCGTCATTAATGTCTAATTTATACTTAGCTGTATGCAGAAAATAGCCAATCTACAAGCTCACAACGCTTCTGAGATGCATTGTGAGCTTGTAGATCTGTTATTTTCGAAAGCATAAAACGACTTGTCTTAGTTCTACTGGATCTACTGGATCTCCTCCCAAACATTTTAGTCTAGACTTAGTTTTTTTTTAATTGTCAGTAAATGTAGTCATAGTTTTAGTCATTAGACAGTAGCCTAGTTTCTATTTAGTTTTTATGTAGTTTTCGTCAGTAAAAAACATATAGGTGTTTTATATAGCTGTGACAATAAAGACCACTCTGATTCTGACTCCACTTCTAAACACAATCTCTCTCAGGTCATCCATTCAAATCAGTTTGGTCATTCTATCATGTTAAAGACCTGGAACTGTGTCATTTTTAGATATGAGCTAAAAAGCATTATTTTACACTTTGGGCTTTTCAAAAATAGCAGATCTACAAGTTCATAGCGCGGCACTGAGTGCCGCGCTACGAGCTTGTAGATCTGCTATTTTTGAAAAATCGTGAAAATGTGTGCAAATCTTTGAGTATAGATATCTTTAAAACGAACATTTTTAACTCAAATATTTGCTTCTGGGGGGGTCCCTGGAACAAAATATTTTGATGGGGTCGGCGGCCAAATACATATCATTTTGGGGGTCCTTGACATGAAAAAGATTGAGCACCACTGATATAGAAACATACGTTTTTCAGAATACTGTTGAGATTTAGGAGACATGTAGAACCGGCTTCAGGTCTCAATGGGTTAAAAACCTTCCCCCCAGTCCAAAACTGATCGTTGGATTGGTCCAGCTTTTAGGGCGATGGAAGGGGTTAACCCCATGCAAACGTGAGGATATGTTTTGGGGTCATAAATATCTCATTCATATTCAGTCCCTTCAACAACTCTGCTCTGTGCTCTGAAAAAGAAAAAGCACCTCTTTTTACCTGATCAATTTTCTTCAGATAAAACAAAGGAGCGGGACACTTTTCATTACCGACCCCCCCCCCCCCCCCCATTCAGCGGAGGAGAGGAGTGGTGTGTGTGTGTGTTTGTGTGTGTGTGTGTGTGTGTGTGTGTGTGTGTGTGTGTGTGTGTGTGTGTGTGTGTGTGTGTGTGTGTGTGTGTGTGTGTGTGTGTGTGTATGTGTGTGTGTGGGGGGGGATTACACGTTGCCAGTAGCCAAACATTCATCTTGTCAGTGGAGAGGGGTGGGTTTTTTTTGGCCGGGGGACAAACAGACCACCAGAGAGAGTCCTGTGCTGTGTGTGCGCAAATCAACTCTGCCCCGGCAAATTAGTGGACACTATAAAAGATCAAGAGAGTGGTCCCTGAAGGACAGAGACCCCCCCACACACACACACACACACACCGGCAACAGCCACCCCCCCCTCTGTCCGACCCCCCCCCCCCCTCACTGACCCTTCTCACAGGCGGTGCGTAACATCTGACCCCGGCACACAAATTTATCACAACATTTCAATTAGGAAGGGGACTGAGACCGGGGGGGGGGGGGGGGGGGGGGCTGGCTGGTCTGCGAGGCAGGTGGCTATCCTAGTATCCTATAGTATCCCAGTCCCCGCCGCGGGCTCGTTTGACCTTGCTGCCAGCGGATTAGCTGCGGCTTTTTCCCATAATTCCTCTGTGCCCTGGGATCGGGGGGGGGGGGGGGGCTCCTGCCTGCGTGGTCCAGGAGTCAGCCGCTGTGAGGACCCCCCCCCCCCCCCCCCCTCATGGACATCGAGTGATTGTAGCTGCTTCCATCCAGGTATTAACACCGTCCATGAAGAAATTGAGAGTGGACACAGACAGACACACACACGCACACGCACGCGCACACGCACGCGCACACACACACACACACACACACACACACACACACACACACACACACACACACACACACACACACACACACACACACACACACACACACACACACACACACACACACACAGACAGGCTTTAGCCTTAAGGCCCATGGTGCCATCAGTGGAGGGAGAAGTATTCTGTTTTTTTCACTTAAGTAAAAGTGGAAACACCGCAATGGATAGTGTTACAAGTCCCGAGAATATCAGATGTACAAGCTTGTAGATTTGCTATTTTCTTTTTTGAATAGCTGAAATATAAAATACGGCTTAAGTGGTTAATGTATGTTTTTTTTTATTAATGATCTAAACCTGCAAATTGACTTGTAACTAAAGTTTTGAAATAATAAAAATGAAGTATCTTCTTTTGCCACAGTGGATCATCTGTTTCCATCTGCTTCTGTTCTGCATCGTGCCAGCTACATCTTCAGCATCCTTCTCCAAATTCAATGTACCCCTCATCTCTCCTCTGCACATGTCCAAACAATCTCACCTCTCTTGCTTTATCCCCAAACCTTCTATACTAGGTAAAGTAAATAATCAGTAAATGGAAATACTCAAGTAAAGTAAAAGTAGGCTAGACCAGTGTAAGCCAGTCATCTTTGAACAAAACAAAAACAAGTCAGCCAATAAATGAAATGAAATGAAATGAAATAGCAGATCTACAAGCTCACAATGCTAATATGCTAGCTGTGACCCAAACAGTGGTTCGGGACCAAAGTTTGGGTTGCGGACCAATTTGTATGGGTTGCGAGTATAACGTCTATGAAGTTTCTTAAACGTCTAACTTAAATGTCTAATTTCCCTTTTGGGTCTCGAGCTAGAACATATGTGAACCACTGCTTTAGACGCATGGTATATCCTAGTTTATTTGAGTCACTACATTGTTCTCTCTGCACTCTGTTTATGTGACTATTTACCTCGTTGTTTATTGACAAGGTTGAATTGAATTACTCTGCTTATTCTGATCTCACACACGTGTAAGTCACTCTGGATAAGAGTGTCTACTGAAGGCCTCAACCGTAAATTGTAGTGTACCTAGTATACATTAGGTTTTAAGCCTGCTGTCCCTCGTCACATATGTGTCTCCCATTTCTTATCAGCTCAAACATCCTAGCTGCCATGGTTGTCCAAACGCACAGAGGGATATCTGGTTTCCCCTTGCCTTGGAAAGGAGCTAGAATAGACCGGTGGCTCTCAAACTGGGGTCTGGGGACCCCCGGTGGTCCTTGGGGGTCCAAGCGAAATTAGTTCAGTTAGTTGGCATCAACATCAGTTTATACACTTAAATCCTATACACATTGGCTAATTGAAAATAACGGATCCTCGCTTGCAGATCGTCTATTTTCAAACACTCTCGAACAAAAAAAAGAAAATTGGCGTGTTCTTGAAACTTGGCACAACATATCTTCAGATGGGGGTCCGCGGCCAATACGGTTGCCAACCGTCCCTTGAAATATGGGACCGTCCCATATTTGGAAACTAAAAGACGTCTCCCTTATTGAACTGATATATCGTTAGCCTCATAGCATAATTGCTTAAGTAATTTTTTGTCCAAATTGACACACTGCTGCTTCATTTCATTGTGCCGTATTGCCTATGGCACAAATACATATTAATCTGGGGGTCCATGACATAAACAATATTTGAGAACCACTGGTTTAAATAATAGTACAAAAATTGAAGCAAGCCCAAATAAGCAACCACACTTTATAAACAAGCCCAAAAAAACGCAACCCGCAACTACCAATATTTACAAGCAACTTTACAGAAAATAAATCCCAAAGTCGCTTATAATAAAGCAGACATGGCAACACTGCCTACTAGCCAAATATTAATTTGGGGGTCCTTGACAAAGTTTGAGAAGCACTGGAATTGACCCTCTGGGGAAGGGGGGGACGTTTGTGTGGTGTGTCTGGGGCCCAAACTCCTGTCCCTTCACTTCCCTATATAGTTAAGCCTCCATCCTCCTCAGTCAGCACAGTGAGGAGGGGGAGGCGGGGCCCTCTATTCTCACAGAGGGTTTGGGGCCATGATGTCCTGCCTGAGGGATGCACAAACACGCTGCCTGCCTGGCTCACATTGTAATCTTTATCAGGTGCTCAGGTTGCCATTGACAAGTTGACCATGGGCCCGGTGACAGACGCTTCCTTTTACAAAGACCAGAATAGTCTTTATACGGAAACGGCGTCGAACGCAAGCTGGCAGGGACATTCTTAGACAGTTGGTGGACTGGAAAGTAACTGAGTACGTTTACTCAAGTACTGTGCTTCAGCGATTCTCAGACTGTGTTGTTTCAATGAGACAAGTGGCAATTTAAGGACTTTTAACACCTTCTTAATACCTTTAAAAAGATTTTCTTTAAATATAAAGAAAGAAAGAAAGAAAGATGGAAAGAAAAGATACAAAACAGGCACAAATTGTGAAAAGTATATTTGATGCCAATTCTTTCTTTCTTTTTTAAATGTCTTTATTTATTTTTATCTTAAGTCAAATGATGTGTGGTACGGCAAAGAAAGAAGAAAGGAGAATGAAGAAAGAAAGTCAGCTGCAAGTAGATTTTCGCACTTACTCCATAATCAATCAAACCACTGCATGCTTTGGACAATGGTCGGCAGTAACGTACAGTATATAATATTGTCATAATCGGAGGGCTACACACATGGCAGAGCGCGGCATGATGGTCCTTTAAGTGTATTGTTATCTTTAAGGTAACATCTTTTTATTAGGTTCTAATAAACCTCCACCTCTCACTAAACCCTAAGGTTAGTGGGTTATTCAGGCCTGGATTCAAGTAGCCTGGGATATATCATTGGTCAGGGCAATAGCATATCGTCACTGTTGGGCAGATACCTTGTATCTCCATATTACTGCGTTTCATGTTGAATGAATGCCCTACTTTGTCGAACAAGAGCTTTGCGCAAGAGTAGAGAAAATAAGAGCTCTACATGGTAGACGGGCTATTTAGTGCTACTTTGGGAGAAAAAAATAATTGTAAGTGAAAGTGGTCAAGTGTATCTGTGGATTTTTATAAATATTGAACCAATAAAAAGTTTAACAATTGGAGCTTGTGGCTGAATAATAACATTGGACCCATCCCATTGGACAACAGTTTTTTTTCTCCCCTATATCCTGAAAAGTAAAATTTTCCAGCCAACAACAATGATATCGATGTTATCGGGCTCAGCATACTTAAACTTTTTGTGTTTTTTTTTCATAAATGAACACTTCCACCGCCAGAGGTTAATCTCATAATGTACTCACCAGTGCCAAGGTTTTATTGTTGTTTTTTGTTTTTTTTACGTCGCCATAGACCTTGTTAAAATCCGTAAGATTGAGCTCTGCACTGTTTGTTTACATCGCAGACATCTGCCTGGTTCGAGCAGTGAAAACCACGTGTCAAACGGAGCCGCCATGTTGTAGTTAGAACGGTTTATGTTAAACAGTGATCACCGAGGAGAAAAAACTACAAGGAGAAAATGCATGGAGTTTTAGTGTGCACTTTAGAATGGAGGCCGACGGGAACGGCAAAAACGGATCGCAAATAGTTCCGTTTCCGGTGGTGTTACACTGAAATGGTCCGTGTCGAAAATTGAAAAAAAAAAAAAAAAAATCTCGGCGCTTAACAGTTGGATTTAATGGACCGTAGGACTACGTTCTTGGCGGTTAAGATCATACTACAGCTCTGTTTTCATCATGCAGCCATGGGTGGGCCTGGGTATAAAGCTGGCCCACCCAATAGATTTTGCAAAAAAATATATATATATTTTGATTAATTTATTTATTTTTTGATAATAAATCGGTAAAATCAGGCAAAAATGAGAATTAAACAACATAACCCTAACCTAACCCTAACCCTAAAACTGAAATAAAGTAAAAGAAGAAGCACTTTGAAACTGAAGATGATGGCCAATGTTGATGATAATTGATAACAAAATATATATATAATATATATATATATATAAAAACAATTAAATAAGCCCCCCCTGCAACGTTTCCTTTTTGCCACACATATACACTTCATGGAGTACATTTTTTTGTACCGAATTAACCGAATTAAAGTAATAAAAAACGGAAATAAAAGGGGAATAACCGCGAAAAAAACGCGAAATAAAAGGGAAATAACCGCGAAAACCCCGTACAAAATTAATGACGCTGATCATACTACAGCGTCATTAAGAAAAAGCATCAAAAGTAGCAGATCTACAAGCGCGAACCGACGCGTTTTGAGCTTGTGGATCTGGTACTTTTGAATTTGAATCCTGAAAAGTAACAGTTTTGGACATATGAGGTCTCCACCCGACAGAGCCGATATAATACATATTCCTCGTTTACTTTTAAATGGTACTGTATGACCAGCGTGTTCTTAACCATAATAACAAGGGAGCTGTCTAGACTTCTAATGCTGCATTGACTTTCAGAAGCACTCCTTTCATAAAGATCACATAATGACTTGAAGGGTTCACACAAAGAGGGCCCTCTCTCTACTCTCACATGCCAACGTCTCGTGATCTATACCCTTGATGGCTATTGACCGTGCGTAAAATTTGATTATAAAATCAATAGTTCACATGGACTGTGACATAGTGATGCTATACGTTGAGAACAAAGTGGTCACCGTGGGCAGTCCGTACGAGGAGAAAACATATCATATTGAGCTTTATTGATTTGGTTATTACTTGGATAAAGCTAGTGACTACACGGGCTACGGTCTTAAGAGGAATATCCAGAGGGTTCTATAAGCCAGTGTGGTTCTCAAACTTTTTCATGCTAGCAGGGACCCCCTTCCAAGATTTGTGTGGGCTACACATGGCAGAGTGCGGCATGATGGTCCTTTAAGTGTGTACATATGTTATCTTTAAGGTAACATCATTTTATTAGGTTCTAATAAACCTCCACCTCTCACTAAACCCTAAGGTTAGCGGGTTATGCAGGCCTGGATTCAAGTAGCCTGGGATAACCGTTGCTACTGGTATATCATTGGTCAGGGTGATAGCGATAGCATATCGTCACTGTTGGTCAGATACAGTACCTTGTATCTCCATATTTCAGCGTTTTATGATTTTTTTTCCTCCCATATCCCCCATCTGAAAAGGTTTTGTGCCAGGATTAAAACATTCAAATGATTCAAAATCTTCCAAATGGTGGCGCTAGAAAGCATATTTCCTGCTTATAGGCCACTGTAGGTCAATATGAATTTACTGCATTCATATTGTGCTCATTGCTTGGCCCCCGACATTGCTGCTTGCAGCTATGTTTGTTCTTGTCCCCTTGATGCTTTTTCCACACAAAAAAATATAACAACTCATCTGTGACCTTAAAACGAGTCCTTGCAACATCCCTCCCCCCCCTCCCCGCCCCCAATGTTTGTATTATTCCTCGTCGGAAAAATGTGTTAACAAATAAAAAGCAATTGATGGGCTTAGATATGAAATGGCATTTAGTTTTCCCACAATGCCATCTCGGTGTCCCGAAGGCTGTCTGAAGGTTTACTCACTGTCACAAGTGCTCGCCTTGCCACCTGCTCCACCCACTGAATTGCGGGCAGGAATGTTCCCCGAACAAAAGCTATAGCACCATCTATTGTGGAGGCACAGCTGAGTGCTTATTTATCTAGTGCAGCGCACGCGCGCGCACGGCACCCCCACGCACACACACACACACACACACACAGTTTGTATTACTATACACTTGTGAGGACGTCAACATTTTTGGACGACAATTGTATGAGCGCCATTTGTGAAATGTTGGGGCATTTTTCTTTTCAGTGAAAGCCTAAAGCCGGGAAAATAGCAGATCTGCATGACTCTTATCTCTAATCCATAAACGCAATTTTGAATTCCCTAATCCTAACACAAACTCCAACCTGAATCTTTTTTTTTTTTTAATAAAAAAATCATTTTAACCATATAACAAAAAAAGAAATTCTTATGACATCCTCACAACGTCTATTTCTCAAATTCTACTATATACTTGTGGGGACATTTGGTCCTTACAAGTATAGTCACACACACACACGCACACGCACACGCACACGCACACGCACACACACACACACACACACACACACACACACACACACACACACACACACACACACTGTTGTCGAGAAACAGCACAGATATCCAGAAATTGATTTCGCCGATTCAGATTGTGTTTTTGAGAACATTCATTTCATGTACAAAGTCTGGAATGCTTTTAAATGGCGTTGAAAGAGCTGTTGTTCAGGGACTAACTGCATGCTTTCAGTATACCGACAGTAGTAGTATTACTATAGGGCGATGCCCGTTGGGAATGCATGCATGCCCCTCCGGGTATGAAATGCATGCTGTACCTGCTGTCCGTCTCCGAGTAGTGCAGTAACCATTTTATCATAGTACTTAGAGGCCAGTCTATGACGTCAGTATAGGGTATAGAAGTGGCAAAAATAATTTGAAAACGGGAAAATCAATGTTTTTTTTAATTCAATATAGTATAATAGGGGACACGGTGGTGCAGTCGGTAGCGCTGTCGCCTCACAGCTAGAAGGTCCTGGGTTCGATTCCCGCCGGGGACGCTGTGGGTGTGTCTTCTCCTCCGCGTCATCAGCGCCCATACCCTAGGTGGGGTTGGCGAAAGGGCCTACTCTGTGTGGAGTTTGCATGTTCTCCCCGTGTCTCCTAGGGTAGTTAATACCCTCACAAAAACATGTAGTAATCCTGGTCACTATACTGCCTCCCCCTGGTCAGCCGGGGCGCCTGATGGAGGGGAAGGGAACTGGTTGGAATAACGTGTTCCTTCCATGCGCTACGTATAACCAGGGAAACTCCCCCCTGTCAGCTGACAAGAAGGTCAATTGGCTCTCATGCATTGAAGGAGGCATGAGCTCGGCCCTGGCCTCCCTAGGCTGGTGGGGGGAGTGTAGTGCCCAGATTCACTTAGCAAATTGGCACCGGGTGAAAAAAGGGTTACAAAATCGAGGGATAAAAATTAAATGTAATATAATTAAATATTCATTATTTTTTACACAGAATCAAAGGTTTTATGGTCATTCACAAGGAGCCTGGATGACTTAGTTCCAGGTTTAAAATAATGAATATAAATATTTATATCTCTATGGGGGAAAAATTAATGGGGCTTTCTATCTGTGGAACCACAAAATGGCCGCCACTGCTATGTCCTGGATGTAATATTGATGACATGAAAGGGACACAGCCAGACAGACAGACAAAAACAAAAACACAAAAAGGTACTTAAGTTCAGTAGAATAGAATAGACTCTATAGAATATAGACTTTATTTGCCATTTGCACAAACGCAATGGAGGTCTTGGAGCTCAGCTCCCAGGGTCAGCATTTAAAAAGACAGAAAATACAGACAAGACAGAGAGAATATACATCCTACAGTACTCTTTGAAAAGACTCATCAAAATGCATACTTCATATTCTAACTGAAACCAATGATCATAGTGCAATTCATCTGTCATGATTCAGTTCACCAATTGTTCTTATTCCATAGGTATATGTGATGTGTAATACGGGTAGTCTCGCGTGCCAGACTGTT
Organism: Gymnoscopelus microlampas; assembly: GCF_963454915.1. Taxonomy (NCBI): domain Eukaryota; kingdom Metazoa; phylum Chordata; class Actinopteri; order Myctophiformes; family Myctophidae; genus Gymnoscopelus; species Gymnoscopelus microlampas. Next base: position 1,841,411 of record NC_139941.1, read on the forward strand.
TCCTCCCACAATGTTCAGCATGCTTCCGTCATACAGTCAGGGGCAACGGAAGCTCTGAAAATGATCTGAGGAGGTGTAGTTCCAGCATTCAGGATATTGTGCAATAGTTGTCTGGCTACAGAAGACTAAATATTGGCTACCGTCTTTAATGTCTTCGGCTACTAATCGCACAGTGGCTGGACCGAAAAATAACAGTTAAAGGGATTGTTCACCCCAAATTGACTTTTTTTTTCTCGCATTCCTAAGTCAATAAGTTGATGACCAGCAGCGGTTCCGGTAGGAGACACAAAGAGTCTCCTTTGTGTCTCCTACCGGAACCGCTGCCTACCGGTCCGCTGGTCATCAAATTATTGATTTAGGAATGCGCCAAAAACTAAAAAATATCCATGAATTCAAGTCTCCATGGGGTGGCTAATCGATAGAAAAGGAAAAAAAAGTATTTGTTTGGGTGAACTATCCCTTTAAAGAAGCTTGTCTTGTACTCAAGTAAATGGACTTTGTTCCTCAGCAATGGAAGAAGTGCAGCAGAGTGAAGAGCCATCTTGTGTCCAGGGGTCACGCTGACAGGAGCCTGGTGGCAGAAGGAAGGTGACAATAGCTCTGTTGGTGTGAAGGACACTGTGGTCAGGGAGTGTCCCCTACACACCAGTCTGGACCATTAGAGCCACATGGGACGTCAGAGGGACACAGGACACGGTGACCCAATAGCGCCGCTAAACAGTAACCAGTGTTAGTTTTCTCGACTAAAACTATGACAAAAGGTTTGTTGACTTCCATTTTCACTGACAAAAACAAAATAAAAACACAATAAAAACTAACCTATGATGACTAAAACTATGACTACATTCTGTATATTGATAATTTTGTAAACATGTAAAAAGTATTTATAAGTAAGTATTTATAAAATAGGGTTTAATTGGTTAATTTATATGTTGTAATAATAATCTAAATCTACAAAGTAACTAGTAACTAAAGTTTTTAAATAATTGTAGTGGAGTAAATAGTACAATATTTGCCTCTGAGACATAGTGGAGTCGAAGTGTAAACAAAAAATATATACTCAAGTGAAGTAAAAGTACACATTTCACTCAAAGTATCAATACTTGAGTAAATGTATTTAGTTACTTTCAACCACTGGTTGTCAACCATCAGCTTGGACCATTAGAGAGACATGCAGGGCAAGGTGACCCCATGACCTGCAACTTTTACAGGAATCAGTGTGTGTGTGTGTGTGTGTGTGTGTGTGTGTGTGTGTGTGTGTGTGTGTGTGTGTGTGTGTGTGTGTGTGTGTGTGTGTGTGTGTGTGTGTGTGTGTGTGTGTGTGTGTGTGTGTGTGTGCGCGTGCGTGCGTGCGTGCGCGTGTGTGTGTGTGTGTGTGTGTGTGTGTGTGTGTGTGTGTGATTACTTGTATAGTAGAATATGAGAAAAAGAGGACAATGGGCCTCATGCAGCAATACGTTTCTAATGTTTTCTCTTACATTTCTTCCTAAGTGAATTCCTAAGTGAAGTCGAGTCAGATGAAACGTTCTTAAAAGGCAGAATTGTTCGTAAATATGTTCTTATGAATGATGATGAATCCCAATCCTCTTGACTTGATGGTTTGTGCCAGTTCATCCTAATTACCATAGGGACTCGCCCCACCAATCCCCATATAAGGCATGACTGCATGGCACTGCTTGCAGTCACATCTGTGTGTGATTGCTGTCCACAGAAATCACAGGGAATCACACACAGAAATATAGTTGAGAGAATTAAGTAAAGAATACCTAAACTAAAGTCTAAAGATGGTTGAACACCACATAAAAATAAATACATCAATAGTTATGTGTGGAGGTACTTCTGAAGTGAACAGCAAATTATTTAATTTAATTAATTAATGTATTTTATTATTTCTCTCGCATTAATCAACATATCACCACTATCAATGTCAATTTTCTGATTAGCATGTTATCCATATTTCATTATGGGGCTTGGGCTTCAACTCAACCGGGTCCGTTTGGGTTAGATTGTGAAAATAGCCGATCTACAAGCTCAAAATGGCCAGTAATGGGACGCGTTGTGAGCTTCTAGACAAAGTATAAAATAGGGTTAAAGTGGTTAAACTGTTCCTCGTTTGCAGTGGACCCCCTGGAACTCCCTCAAGGAGCCCTGGGGGTCCCCAGAACACACTTTGAGAACCACTGCTCTAAAGATATGATACACATATTATTGTAATTTAAATCGTATATTATACAACTGTATTATAGAATTGAAGAAATGTCCTCCGTTGCTGCATGATGCCCAAGTTCCTGGTCCTCACAAGACAAATGGTTGTTTTATCACAAAAAAAAGTTTTTTTGGGATATGTTTATGATGTGATATGTTTCAAATAGGAAAAGATCCAGGTTGGGGTTAGGATTAGACATTTAGAGGATAGGTTTAGGGGTTGGAATTAGAGATGAACATGATTCATACTTAGTTGCGTGCCAGTGTCATGCATCGAAAGATAGCTGATCTATGAGCTCACAATGTGTCGGGCTGCGACACGTGTCAGGCTGCGACAGGTTGTGAGCTTGTAGATCTGCTATTTTTCGGCTTTAGGCTTACGGTTAAAAATGGCAACGTGTATTAAAAACAACATTAAAAAAAATCCTGTCCAGAAATGTTAATGTCCTCACAAGTATAGTAATACAAAGCTGTGTGTGTGTGTGTGTGCGTGTGCGTGCGCGTGCACGTGTGTGTGCGTGCGTGTGTGTGTGTGTGTGTGTGTGTGTGGTTGGACCTCAGAAAGGACAAGTGGGCTTTTTTTTTGCGTCTATCTGTGTTGGGACCCGTTTGAGTAAAATATGAGATCCTTCATGGCAGCAGGCAGCAGATTGAATGTGTCAGCCGGACGTTAAGCGATGATGAGAGGGTGCCACCCCTGACCGCACCGTTCATTTTTTCCGCAGGGCGTGAGGGGGTGTGTGTGTGAGTGAGTGTGTGTGTGTGTGTGTGTGGGGGGGGGGGGGGGAGCATTCGGTTTGCATTCAATCAATGGAAGTAGTTTATTGTTTATTGTATGGTGGCGTGTCTGCGGGCCGCGCGGCCCCGAGCGAAGTAGCAGACGACCTGTAACCTTTTGTTTTTGACCCAAAGCGTCTCGCTCGACGCCTATTATTTGAAAGTCCTGCGGCTCAGACAAATCATTCAGCACCCCCCCCCCCCCACACACACATACATGTGTGTGTGTGTGTGTGTGTGTGTGTGTGTGTGTGTGTGTGTGTGGGTGTGTGCTGGGCCGATATACGCTGCTTTAGCAAACTGGTGGGGTTGGAGCTGAGGTCACTGAATAGATGCGGACCCGACGGCTTTCAAGGTGGCACAGTCCTTAACCACTTATAAGCCCTATATACTTTGTTTACCGGGGTTCCCCAGGGCTCTGTAATTGTGACTTCAAGTTCTCTGACGGGATAGAGAACAGCGTGTCTTTCTCTTGACTTACAATTACAATTTACAACGTATAGGCATTTATCAAACGCTCTTATCCAGAGCGACTACAATAATCAAGGTAATCACATACATAGAATGCAGAGAGACAGTGTAGTGCCTCAGTAAACTAGGGTCACAGGTAAACCAAGAACCTTTGATTGATTGATTGATTGATTGATTGATTGATTGATTGATTGATTGATTTTATTCGTGACACAAGAGCACAAAAGCCCTTTCGACATACAGCCATCACCGAGGATAAAAACACAATAAAGCCAGAGGGCTTATTTCCATTGTGGTCCTCTTTAACAAGCGACAACACATCAACAATAGGTCATAGCAGTGCGGCCATTGTCTGGTTCCACTTAAAAAAAGCCAATGCATTTTCCCCATTGAGATTTCCAAAAATATTTATTTATTATTTTACGCCTAGGATCAAGCCATCCAGGGTCCGGGTGAATCATGACCATAAAATAATTGATTCTGTGAAGATTTCGGATTTTTTATATTTTTTATATTTAATTATACTGTATTTAATGAATACCCTTTGTTTTATGTTTTTTTTTCTTTTTTCTTCACAGAATATAATGTTTTATGGTCATGATTCACCAGGACCCTGGATGGCTTGATTCTAGGCTTAAAATAATTGATATAAATATTTTTGGAAAAATGCATTAGCTTTTTTGGAGTGGAACCAGAAAATGTCTGCCACTGCTATGCCCTATACATCAGACACATATACATGAGAAAAGAAAAATGCACAAAAAGACACCTAGCATCAGTCTGAAGAGGTGAGTTGCAGCAGAAAACTTGAGTTTGTTCCACAGTTTTGGGAGCCACTTACTCTCCTCCTGTGGTGTAAAGTAACTAAGTACATTTACTCAAGTACTGTACTTTCCAATTGTAACTACTTACTTCTACTCCACTACATCTCAGAGGTAAAAATTGTACTTTTACTCGATTACAATTATTTGACAACTTTAGTTACTTTCTACTAAAGTCTACTTTCTACTTTTGGTACTTTAAGTACATTTTGATACCAATACTTTTGTACTTTTACACAAGTAAATTCAGCACAGTCAATGCACAGTCTTGATACTTTTTTACTACTTTTTTTCACTACTGCTCTCCTCACAGCGACATGCACTCGTCCCAAGCTGAGCGGCGACCGTGCCTTTTCGGTCGCTCTGCCCCAAGCCTGTGGAACAGTCTACCATTACCCGTTACGTCTGCGCCTTCCTTGGACATTTCCGGAACATTACTATTTCCCTAGTTACTCATCCCATGTATGGACATTTTAGTTTTTGTCACATTCCTGAGCGAATAATTCAATATTTGCGGTGTCCGCTGTGGTCTGTCTACAAATCCAAGTGATCTGTTGTTGTTTTATATATATATATATATATATATATATATATATATATATATAATTATCATTGTCTCTGCCAGGCCGAAACGCATGGCCGAGACTATGTTTTGCACCCTGTCCGTCCGTCTGTCCGTCCGTCCGTCCGTCCGTCCGTGTGTCCGTCTGTCTGCAAGCAGCTAATCTCCGGCACAGTTGGCCAGCTCGCTGCGAAACTGTGCAAACACACTCCCTGGATGCCAATTCAGAACATATGCCCCAAATTTTTCAGATTGGCCTGTTATAGCACCACCAGGAGGCCAATTTTTGGAAAACACATCTTTTAAGATTACTCCTACAGATTTGGTTCAAACATCACGCAAATCGGTACACAGTATCTCTATAGTCATGTGATCAACACGGATCTGTCCGATTTTCTACGTTCCATCCTGATTGGCTAAGATTGGCTTCCAAAGTTTGCAGGATTGGTTAGTTTTGAACAAAATGTCTGAAATCATGAACGCAGCATGCAATTTCTGTGAATTTTGCAAGCACATTCCCACTAGGCCAATGAAGAAATGCCACTTGAAATCGTTCAGCCTCATGGTGGCGCTATAACAGGCCCATTCACGTTTTACCTATATCTGCACCGATTTGCGTGAAAGTAGTTTGCGTGAAAAACCTTTGCTCTGATACGGACTTTTGTAAAACATTTCTTTTGCTATTCTTCTTTCAGATTATGTCCAAAAGTCACGCAAATCGGTACACAGTATCTCTATAGTCATGTGATCAAGACAGATGTGTCCGATATTTCATATCCCATCCTAATTGGCTAATATTGGCTTCCAAAATTTGCAGGATAGCTCCGTTTTCAACACAATGCCTCAAATCATAAACGCAGCGTGCGATTATGAGCCATATTCAACTGCCTATAACAACGGAGCGGACGATCGCTGTTAAAATGTTTTTGTTCCGGTGGATAGACGAGACCCTCCACCTCCCCCCAGACAGCTTTTGTTTACATCCGTTTCCACATCGTGGCTTCCGTGGCTCTCCATGGATCGTCAAAACAAGGTAAAAACGCTGACAGTAGCGGATGGAATCATTAATTAATACCTGGCAGTGAATGTGTTAAGATTGGTCTCCTGTTAACTTCAAATAGTCAAATATTGGATTATTGGCTCGGGAATGTGACAAAAACAAAAACTATCTCCATGAATAGGCTCTATGCACATCAGCCATTTTGGAGATAAATTGGGCCTTTTCTTACTTCCATCACAGGTGTTACCAATGACACTAATGAAGGCTCTGTTCCATTCTGGTCAAACAGAGTCAGGGTGCTGATATTGTTCATGTTTTGGCTCACTGGAAACACTCTGCTACACCAGTGGGTCTCAAAGTGTGGTCCAGGGACCCTCATGGTTCCTTGAGGTAGAAGGTGTGTAACTCTGAGAGCGTACAAATGAAACCAAATGGACCATTCCATTTGTACACTCTCAGAGTTGTGGGGGTCCTTGAAATTAAAAGGTTTGATAACCACTGTGCTACATGAAATGGAACAGAGTCGTCATTAGTAGGCTATAATTGGTCAAACCTGTGAAGGAAGTAAGGAAGAGGCCCAATTTCTTTCCAATATGGCTGCTGTGCATAGAGCCTATTCAAGGCTTCATGCATGGTAATCCTCTACAACACACCTGTTCTCCCCAGGCCTTTTAAAAATCCTCCTGCATTCACGGACTAATGGTTGGCAAGCTGTTTATGCTGTCTTAAAATTATTTTTATTTTATTTGATTTGTTTTAACCTTTGGCTATTTGTTTCACACTTGCTTGGATATTTTTTATATTTGTGTATTTTGATTTTGTTTTATATGCTGTGCAGCACTTTGGGGTCAGCCTTTTGTTGTTTTTTAAATGATATATACATAAAATGGACTTGACTCGACTTCTCTTGGCTTATAACTTTACTTTAATACTGCTACTCTGCACTCTATGGTGCTGGGAAAGTCAAGCCCTGCATTAATAAAATATTAAATTGTATTCTAACTCATACACATACAGAACTCATACAGGATGTAGGATAAACAAGTGGAAGTGATGACACAAACAAATGAACGGAAAAGATTGGAACACATTTGTGAGCTTGTAGATCAGCTATTTTCAAACAGTGTATAACATAGGGCTGAAGTGGTTAATGTATGTCTTATAATGTAATCATTTATATCTGCAAAGTAACTAGTAACTAAAGTTTTCAAACTATTGTAGTGGAGTAAAAGTACAATATTTGCCTCTGAGATGTAGTGGAGTAGAAGTAAAAGTAAAAGTATAGACAATTGAAATACTCCAGTAAAGTAACAGTACCTCAAAATTGTACTTACGTTGAGTAAAGGTACTTAGTTACTTTACACCACTGATGCTTAATACAAACATAAAGGTGCAACTTTCAAGCTATTTCACAAATTGCAGAGGGCCTAACACACATTTTCAGTTGTGAGCTTGTTCTTTGCGTTCCCTCCCTTTTTTTTTTACCCACTGCACCACATCTCTTTGACGAAAATAGCCAATCTACAAGCTCACAAACGCTTTTCTGCCTTTATTGGATTGTACAGTGGAAGAGTGACAGGAAACGGCGAGAGAGAGAGAGACTGGAAGTGACACGCAGCAAAGGCTGTCAAGCTTGGGAATCGAACCTGCGACTCACTGTCAGGTTGCATTAGATACTAAATCGGCACCCCCATTTTCGGCGAACGTTGGCCTACTATATACCCAGGATAGGGGACGCCAGGGTTCACGGGATCAAGCGATTCCATTCATCAGTCGAGAGAGGAATCACTCAGGTGAGGTACGTGGACCACCGTGGGGTTATGTGCTTTCGGCCCCCTCGCCGTGAATAAAACATGGGATGCTGGGGGTTGGGGGCGCGCGGGGGGGGGGGGGGTTGTTACTATCAGTAATATTGCGAATTGCCAACAGTGACTTATGCAAGTTCAAGGACTTTATTGATCGGCGGGGGGCCGGTCTTAATCAAAGTCTGTCTCCCCCTTTCCACCGAGCACTTCGGGTGATTAAATAAGTCAGACAGCGCTGACATAAAGTCTTTGACTTTTTCATTGCTTCTCTATCACGCCGCGCTGTGCTCAGCATCTTCTACTATACCCGGCCTTTTGTTCCTGAAAAAAAAAGGAAGAAAAAACACAAGAGAAAGAAGAGTAATGGGGTTTAAAAGACGCGCTCATAAACTAAGGTCATCTGCCACTGACATTATGTTGGGTTTTCATTGTTGAATGGTAAAGCCAAACAGCCAGTGTGGAACGTCAGGCCACTAATAGGCTAAGCGACGCGTGAGAAAAATCACGCCGGTGCAAATTATATTTACATTTCTCATGAGTAGACTACCTTAAAAGTACCTACACAAACACCTCACTTTACAAACGCCTCGCCTGTTTACGAGGTTAAGGTTATAGGGTTAGACACAGTTTTTGGGAGGTTATGTTTAGGGTTAGGCACAGTTTTTTTGTGAATTTGAAGTTAGGATTCGGCATAGTTTTTGTGAGGTTAAGGTTAGGGTTAGGCATAGTTTTTTTCTGAGGTTACGGTATAGGCTTAGGCTTAGTTATAATGTGCGCCGTCGGACCAATAGGCTCTATGCACAGCAGCCATATTGGGAATGAATTGGGCCCCTTCCTTACTTCCTTCACAGGTGTTACCAATAATACTAATTAAGGCTCTGTTCCATTTAGTTTAGCACAGTGGTGGTTATTTTCAAGCACCCCTAACTCTGAGAGTGTACAAATGGAACCAAATGGGTTACGGGTCCATTTGGTTCCATTTGTACACTCTCAGAGTTACACACCCACCATAAGGGGCCATTTGGGAACCAAAATGGAGTGTTTCTAGTGAGCCAACATGCACAATATCAGCACCCTGACCAGAATGGAACAGAGCCTTAATTAGTATCATTGGTAACACCTGTGAAGGAAGTAAGAAGAGGCCCAATTTCTCTCCAAAATGGCTGCTGTGCATAGAGCCTATTGTACTTTGGAAAAATGGACAGTCAGACTAATCCCGCGGCACCCACCTCACAGGCACTGCAGGAACTGTAGAACGAGAAGCTTACCTGATATCAAATGAGGGCAGAGGCAGTGCTTCCCTGGATGTAAACGTTATCATGTGCTAATTTATTTGATGAGAAGAAGAAGAAGCAGAAGGGAATTTTATTTGTAACTTGCTTTTGTTGTTGCCGGGTGCAAACCTTGTATGTCCAAAACCATTCCTTTTTCATTATTATTTTAAACATTTTGAAATAGTGAAGATAGCTGATCTACAAGCTCACAACGCATCGCGACAAATTGTGAGCTTAGATCGGCTATTTTTCTATATACTGTATACGGACGGCAACAACTACACCAACAGGGTTTCCCGGATTGAAAGGTACAGTTACGTAGTGGTGTTCAAAATCTAAATGGGTTTACTATATGTTAACAAAATAACACAGCAACAAGGTAATAGTAAAAAAAATTACAAACAAATAAATGAAAATCAGGATAATAACACTGGATGCAATAGAAATAACGGTAAGGGTTATGGTCTTGTCTTGGCATAATTTAGCAACAGTGTCAAAAATGGCATAAAAATATCCTCTATCTTTCTATCTATGAGGCAAGGCATTCTTTCAAACATAGGCCTACTGTAATTATTGATCACCAAACCCATTGATCTAATTTACTCACCCAGCTCAGAAAACCTTTCTAATAGTCATGAACAGCTATGTTGGCAACACTGTTTACACACACACGCACCCGCACGCACGCACGCACGCACGCACGCACGCACGCACGCACGCACGCACACACACACACACACACACACACACACACTAGCAATGACAAGAATGTAAATAATTTGTGTAAAGACATAACGGCGAGATAGATGGTGAAAGATAGGCACGCAGCGGTTCATTTGATAGTGTGTGTGTGTGTGTGTGTGTGTGTGTGTGTGTGTGTGTGTGTGTGTGTGTGTGTGTGTGTGTGTGTGTGTGTGTGTGTGTGTGTGGCAGTGGGAGTGACAGGTCCTAAACGCTGGCAGCGATCATAGCCTGCTAGAATAACATGCATGACACATCTCACTGCAAATGATCACCCAGGACACACACACACACACGCACGCACACGCACACGCACACGCACACACACACACACACACACACACACACACACACACACACACACACACACACACACACACACTTCATTAAAATACACAACTACTTTCAGGATGCACATATCTGTCAGACTCAAAGCGAACATGGTCATTCTAAACCATTTTAATGTCAAGGACCCCCAGTTAATACCTTCTAACATACGGGTTAGAAAGAAAGAAAGAAAGAAAGACAGAAAGACAGAAAGACAGAAAGAAAGAAAGAAAGAAAGAAAGAAAGAAAGAAAGAAAGAAAGAAAGAAAGAAATATTTTTATATATATATACAGTATGAGGGACCTCGTCAATTCCATTATGTTTTGTATGTCTTTGTTTCTGTTTTTTGTTTACCGTTACAACCCCCAACAGGGGCCATTTGCACCCCTAATGGTCCCCGGACCCGCCGTTGGGAACCCAGTCGCCATTAACACGCGCACACGTCTGCGCGCGCGCCTTCATGTCTTTAAACCGTCGTTGCTGCCTTTTGTCTCAACCACCCCTCCCCCCCCCAACCCCCCTATCTCCCTTTGTTAAGTCTCTGAATCCAATCTCAGCTCAATCAGCAGCACACGTGCTCAGGTTTCCTCGTCCTCGCCTCGCCGCATTTTGTTGTGCAGATGTTACACAAGAAATAAAAAGGTCACACATTTTCACAAAATGTTACAGATCCCCCCCCTCCCCTTTCATCCAGCGATAGGGGCTGATGGGGGGAACGGGTTATCAGATTCAAAGATTAAAACAAAGTTTTCTTTTTTTTAAACGTTGGAGGTGTGGGCCGTGGCGAGGCTGGGATCAGATTAAGGTGGCAAACAAGCGGAACATGGCAGGGTGTTTGTACAATAAACTCCAAAGCCTCTTTTGAAAGTTGAGCCCTTGATCACTTTGTCAGGTATGACAGGATGAGGTTGCAGCTTTGAATCTAAACCCCCCCCTCGGGGCCACAGATACATATCTGGAGCGTTCTTTTTTGTTTTATGTTTTTTTTTTTTGGTCCACCCAACCTTTTCTTTTTTTCTTACGTTTTTCCCAAGTCATGACTTGACGATTTTTGATTTGACCTGACACATAAGAAAGATCAAGTGGATAAAAGCAGCCGCGCAGAACTGGCTGCTTGGAAGAGGGCGTTTTGTGGTTCGACTGCGGATCCGATGGGGGGCCAACACCGTATACCGGCATACTTTAATCTGCTTGATATACATTCTGTTCATCTCCACTGGCAAGATTTGATCAATTCCAAAAGAAACATCCGCTTTTGTTTGAAAGTAGAGTATCCACTTTCCCCCTTGTATTTTCTCATTTTTATGTTTTAGTTTAGCCAGTGAATGGGGGGGGAGATTCTCTCCACACAGGGCCAATGCAGGAACAGCAAAGGGCCAGCAAAAAGGCTGAACAGGGCCGACGAAGGGCCAGCAAAGGGCCAGCCGGCATTCAAGCTAAGCACGATAACTATAACTATGGTGGAAAGTAACTAAGTACATTTACTTAATTACTGTACTTTTTTTTGATTATTAGCACAAAACACACATTAAACACTTCAGCCCTATATACATTTCGACCATTTGAAAATAGCCAATCTACAAGCTCGCGATGCGACGCATTGAGAGCTTGTAGATCGGCTATTTTCAAAAGATTTGTATACATTTGAAAACTTGATATAGGACATCCTGCATAATGTGTACTTTTACTTTTGGTACTTTAAGAGCATTTTGATGTCCAGACTTTTACATGTAACAGAGTATTTCTATATTGCAGTATTGATACTTTTACTTAAGTAAAACATTTGAGTGCTTTTTCCACCGCTGACTATAACTGCAACGACAATTCTGTGAGCAAGCGTCCACGCTGATGTACGGTACGTTCTGTTAACAGTGGCACCGAACGCGCTGCGCTGTCCAGCTGTGTCAGAGCCCACATACAGAGAGAGGGGGGAGAGAGAGAGAGCGAGATAGAGAGAGATCTCCGAGTGCTGAAAGACCCATGGAATAGGATAGCCTGTATGGATAATCTTGACTCTAATCTGACACCTATAACTAACACAACTTTCAAAGGGTGAGTGACAGATTGCATCCCAGATGTCCGATGGATTTTGAATAGCTGTCAATGCTTCTATCGTTCATAGGAATCGTGCCGGATTTGATCCAAACGATAATCGTCCGTGACTATAGTTATCGTTGTAGTTGTGGCGTCAATATCTTTTTTAAAACAACATATTTATAGTTATTGTCAACGTTATTGGGCCTGGTGTGAATGGCCCAGAGGGCCGCACGTGGCCAACACAGGGTCACACATGGCCTGATGGCCAACACAGGACCAGCATAGGGCACATGTAGGCAGTGGTATAAAGTACGTACATTTACTGTACTTCAGTACAATTTTGAGGTACTTTTTATTTCCTGGACTATTTCCAATTGTCTATACTTTTACTTCTACTCCACTACATCTCACACGCAAATATTGTACTTTTACTCCGCTACATTTATTTGAAAACTTTAATTACAAGTTACTTTGCAGATATAAATGATTATATTATAAAACACACATTAACCACTTCAGCATTTTGTACACAGGCTATTTGAAAATAGCCGATCTACAAGCTCACAACGCGTCGCATCGCAACGCGTTGTGAGCTTGTAGATCTGTTATTTTCAAACATTGTTGTACTTTTGCTTTTGATACTTTAAGTATATTTTTAAACCAATGCTTTTGCACTTTTACTCAAGTAACATTTTGAACACAGGCCTTTTACTTGATACTGAGTATTTTTATATTGTGGTAAAACTACTTTTACTGAAGTAAAGTATGTGAGTACTTCTTCCACCACTGGTCTGTGCTACAATGGTTTTGTAATGATTTCTTTCCCAGCCTAAATGGATTCATAACGAGGGAAAAACAAATAGGTTTTGATGTCGGGGCAAAAACAAACAGCGTTCTCTTGCAAAGAGTCAACAGAAGCGAGAGCTCCCTTTTCTCATGTGATACTGGAGGTAAAGAGACGATAAAAGGAGAAATCTTCCAGCGAGTTTAATGTTTGCACCTTTCCATAGGTTGATAAAATGTTATCTCGCTTGGATTACGGCTCCGTGTGTGCCTTTCAAAACAGCGTAATCGCTTTACCTTCACAAAAAAGAATTCTGCTGATATGAATTTCCATTGTTTGCAGTGGGAAAATAATTGTGATACAGTCAGTGGTGGAAGAAGTACTCAAATGTTTTACTTAAGTAAAAGTATCAATACTGCAATGCAAGTAAATGTCTGCATGGAATTCTAAAATTATTGGTATCAAAATGTACTTAAAGTACCAAAAGTAAAAGTACTAAAATGTTTGAAAATAGCAGATCTACAGTAGATCGGCTATTTTCAAATAGCCTAGGTATAAAATAGGGCTAAAGTGGTTAATGCATGTTTTATAACGTAATCATTTATATCTAGTAACTAGTAACTAAAGTTGTCAAATAATTGTAGTGGAGTAAAAGTATAATATTTGCCTCTGAGATGTAGTAAAAGTAAAAGTATAAAAAATTGGAAACACTCCAGTAAAGTAAAAGTACCTCAAAATTGTACTTAAGTACAGTACGTACTTAAGTAAATGTACTTAGTTATTTTCCACCATTGGATACGGTTCAACTTGAACCCAAACCATCCACTGGTTGGGGTAGATAAGATCCCAGGCTATTGTTTGCCGCGGAGCCGTACACAGTCCCACAAAATGTATACCTTTTCCCATGAGGTGAAAAGAATCGACACCTTCCAAACTCCTATAAACGGAGAGACATTGTCCCGTGAATGCCTTCAGGGAGAGCTCTCTGTCGCTGACGGTATTGATGTTGACAGGCCAGAAGGGGCTACTGGGAACTCTGGAGGCCACGTGTCACCCACACCCCAATATTTATCAACCACGTAAAAAAACAGTGGTTCTCAACCTGTGGCCCGGGGGCCCGCTGGTGGGCTGTGAGGGTGTATTTTTGAGGCGATTCTTAAAAATGTTTTCTAAATCCTAACAGTTTAAAAAAAAAAAAATCGAAAACATTTGGTTTCAAGATTTTTCAAAAATAACAGATATACAAGCTCATAGCTATGAGCTTGTATATCTGCTATTTTTGAATAGCCAAAGAAATCTAAATCTTAATGGGTTAACCCATTCAATCCGGGAACGTATCTACAGTATGAGTGTCTTCTAAACAGTTTTCTGAAAAAAACGTATGTTGCTATATCAGTGGTTCTCAAACTTTTTCATGTTAATGACCCCCAACATTATTATGTATTTGGTCGCGGACCCCCATCTGAAAATATGTTGTTCCAGGGACCCCCCGAAAAAAAGATTATTATTTTTTAAATTTATATTTATAGATTTGTACAAATGTTCATGTTTTTTTCAAAAATAGCAGATCTATGCTATCTTTAAAAAGCCAAAGTATAAAATGATGGTTATAGCTAACATTGAAAATGACACAGATGCATTCCTGGTCTTAATGGCATGAAACCCTGAACTAATTTGTTTTCTTTGTGATATCGATGAATAGGAACCTATTAGCTCCACTGGTTCAAGCCAAAAACACAGCACAAATAAACTGAAAATGTACACGGCCCACCCACCGGACCACTTAACGCGCCAGCCGTTTTTCAAGTGGGCCCTGATCCAGAAAAGGTCAAAAACAGCCAATCTACAGGCTTGTGGATCTATTATTTTTGCTTAATGTTCACCTATTTTCACTGAATGTTTGCTTATTATGACCGGAATAAGGACGCTGGGATTCAAACCTATAAAGGATTGTTGATAGCATTGGTTCTCAAAGTGTGGGGTCCCCAGCAAAACTAGTTAAAATGGTGTCACAATCATTTTAACCATTTTGACCATATTTTATACTTGTAGATCTGCTATTTTTGAAAAATCCCAGCCAATTTTTTTTTTTAGACAGGGGGTCCGCAGCCACAAAAAAACCCCATCATTTTGGGGGTCGTTGACATGAAAAAGTTTGAGAACCATTGCTTTATAGGACTAACTATTAATCCTAAATTGCATACATTGAGCGTTCTAATCTCTCTCTAAGCATCATTTCTTCAACTATTTCCCCCCCTCTTATTAGGTAGCAAATGGCGGGGGAAGGTCAGCTTAGTCCCATCTAGCAAAGCTTGACAAAAAAAAAAGAAAAGAAGAATAGCATGACAAAGGGAGGTAAGTGAGAGAGAGAAAAAGCGAGAAGGCTTCACCACAGAACAGGAGAAAGCATGTTGAGTGATGGCGCACAGCATCTTAGAGGCATAATGCTTCCCTCGGATCACTTAACAGGGATATTTGAACTACTTAGCCATCTACCACTTAAACAACATATCACTGGATTCAGTTCCATCTCCTTAACGGGCAGGGCAGCCATCCACTTTGCAGCTCGCTCTGAGCGCACAGCGCACTATCCATGACGTAATACAAGCATAGGTGGGCGGTAAAATAGATTAGATAATTTCATTATTGATTCACCACAAAATTCTAAAGTTACTTTTAGAGCTCCTGAACCCATATCTGAGAGGCCAAACGATCGCCCAATGTCATTATGTTCCTCCTTTCATGGGGCCTTTTTAACGTCTTCTGGCGTCATTTCTGAGAATTCGCCCGGCAAATAGACGGAAAATGATGCGTTTATGGTTGAAAAGTGAGTCGGGCGGACCACTGGATTAGCCCCGGTATCTCTCCATCAATGACACCTGGAATCCACAGTTATTTGATGTGCTTACTCCGCCGCATGGAGCACGGTGCATTTGGCCGTGGTTGACAAAGTACTCTACCCCAGTACTTGAGACAAAGTATAGATACTCTACACTGGTGTAAATGTTGAGGTATTTTTTACTTTACTGGAGTATTTCAAATTTTCAATACTTTTACTTCTACCCTACTACATCTCAGAGGAAAATATTGTAGTTTTACTCCACTAAAATTATTTGAAAACTTTACTCACTAGTTACTTTTCAGATATAAATTCATTAAATTAATTAAATTATAAAACATACATTAACCACTTTAGACATATTTTATACATACAAGCTCACAACGCGTCGCATCTTGTAGATCTGCTATTCTCAAACATTTTAGCACTTTTACTTGGTACTTTAAGTATATTTTGATGTCACTACTTTTGTACTTGTACTCAAGTAACATTTTGAACACAGGCCTTTTACTTGTAACTGAGTGTTTTTTACAATGTGATATCACTACTTTTACTTAAGTAAACAAATTGAGTACTTTTTCCACCACTGGATACTCCTGGTCAAGTATTACTACACTGCAAGTGAAGGTTGCTCTGTCATTATCAGTACTAAAAATACTAGTATTATTACTTAAATACTTATTACAAAGTACAGTCAGTCTTTTTTAAATCACTGCATCGCTGTATTGAGATTTTCCTGAAATAAAAAAAAAACGAATCAAATATCAATAATAGTGTGTGCTTCAGATGTTTGCTATTTTTGACACATCAAATATTTGCCTATAATGAATACCAAAAAATAGGGACGGCAGAATTTTTTATTGTGTTTTTTTATAAATATTGAACCAATGAAAAGTATTAACAAGAGCTTGTGACTAAATCAGGGGTCTTCAACAGGGGGTACGGGACCCCTAGGGGCCCTCAGAGCTACTATAGGGGGTCCGCCAAATCTTTGTGTGATAGGAGTTAGTTTTTTACATTAACCACTTGAACCCTAGAATTCCTTTTCTGAGGGGAACATTAGCCGAAAATAGCAGATCTACACAAGATCTCACAACGCCTCACAGCGCGAGGCGTTGAGAGCTTGTAGATCGGCTATTTTTGGCAAAGAGGCTATAGGTGCAGTAAAAAATGTAAAAAAAAAATGTTTCAGACAAGTTTTTTTTACTTAGTCTGCTCTTTTTTCCCTCTGCACCGTGCAGAGGGAAAAAAGAGCAGACCAAGTAAAAAAAACTTGTCTGAAACATTTTTTTTTTTACAATACAGGGTAGAGGGTCCTTGCTTCCTTGGCCTGAAAACGTTGAAGACCGCTGGACTAAATAATAACTACAGTAGATCCATTGGAACACATTTCCTGAAAAGTAATG
Organism: Gymnoscopelus microlampas; assembly: GCF_963454915.1. NCBI lineage: Eukaryota > Metazoa > Chordata > Actinopteri > Myctophiformes > Myctophidae > Gymnoscopelus > Gymnoscopelus microlampas. The sequence goes on from NC_139941.1 coordinate 1,858,461, forward strand.
GTTTTGGTTTTGTTTTCCACCCAATGAAGCTAAGGTCATTTTAGTTGCAATGAATGTTGCATCTATAATCAAATGTCTTTGTTGTTTTTTATCTTTTTTTTTTTTTTTTTTTTACAGAATTGATTTGAAACTTGTTAAATGATGTGTATATTTTGTAAAGTAAAAATGCCTTTGCAGAACAAGGTCTAACCATTAAGGAGCCACTGTGCTGAACAGTACAATCAGTTTGTGATGTCATATTACTTTTGGTGTAATATTTCCAAACTTTAATCAGTGACAAAACTTGCCACAAAATAATAAATGTCTCATCTAATTACTTTGATGCTGAGACAAAGCCAAGTTAATCCATCATTTGATTGGTGTGATATTTTACAACAGTACAATGTCATTTTTGGTTGTTAAATTGTGAAGGATTCATTCAAATGGAACAAAAGCCAAAAGAGCCTCATTCCTCAAGTTTAACCACTTAAAAGCCTACTCAAAAATCTCAATGAAATGTATGTTTTCCCAATCTGTATGGTAGGGTATATTAATACAATACAATTTATAAAAGTGCAGTGGTTGTATTTGGTCTTCCTGCTCTTCTATTGGGACCTGATTTAGATCCTGTATATAGATTGGACACAACCTTTGACACGATCCTGTGTCTGGCTTGACATGAATTTTGACCGTAGGTTAAAGTTCAATTTCTCCCCAGAGCAAGCAGACAAGCTCTATTAGCTCAGCCTCAGTGGTAAAACATTGCAGCACTTATGCAGGAGACCCAGGTTCAAATCTAGGGTAGGTTATATCAGGAAAGTTATAGTTCAGCTTTATTTTAAACAATTACAATTTAGGCATTTAGCAGACGCAGAGTGAATAGGCAAACCAATAACCCATCACCATTCCAAACAGTATAATTGATTGATTGAATATTTTATTAGGCAAAAAAAAATGTAAACATCTCAATTACATTCATAATACTTTGTCAAAAAGGTCCGTCCAAAAAAGTCCTTGCGGTCGTGTTTCCATAATATTAGTGCTAGGGCAAGTGATAGGGGTTAAGGATGAGTCTGAAGAGGTGAGTCTTCAGATTACGGCAGAAGTGTGGGAGTGATCGTCTGCAGTTCTAACTGCAATGGAGAGTTCATTCCAAAGATTGGGAGCCAGAAGGGAGAAGAGTCTGGGATGTGTGGAGCGTTGTCCCGATGTTTTAGGGAAGGTTCCTACAGGGGTTGTAGGGCTAGACTTGGGGGTGTCATACCTTTGGTTAGTTTGTAGGCCAACAGCGTGTTTTGTACTCTGTGCGGGCAGTAACTGGGAGCCAATGGAGGGAGCGGAGAAAGGTGGAGATATGTGAACATTGTGTTTGTTTGAAGACCAAGCGTGCTACGGCATGAACCCAAATCTCTTCCCCAAAAATAACCGATCTACAACCTCACAACGCGTCACAGCTGAGCTTGTAAATCGGCTATTTTTTCAGAAAGCCCTTCCTCAAAATAGGGCCGGTGTTCTACCTGCTCTTTGGTTCATTACTGGGATATTCAATTGCAGTTTAAATGTGTACATAAAGCCACCTACAGTTATTACTGGGTTAGGGTTTGTGTTGTCATTGTCGCTGTGTCATTTATGTACTGTGTACAAACCTACTGTATATACTGTATTATGTATCCTGTACCAGCATTACTAAATGCCAATCAAAAAAAAAAGAAAAGAAAAAAAGAATAGGGCCGCCGGGGTTCAAGTGGTTAAAATATTGCTGACGAGGCAAATCTTTTGATACGCGTCCTATATAATGCTGAGCTGGCGCTCATTGTTTACACAGGAAGCGATATCCTATGCGTTTAACTGTGTAAAATGATCACACTTTTCAGCTTTCTTTCTCGACAACAACAATGAGCGATACACACAGAGTGGCTCAGTTTACCTTCAAGCTCTATTCTTCCCTGTCACAATCAGTGGTGAACAAAGTATGTACTCAACTAAATACTCAGGTATTCAAAAATACCCATCACAAAGTGTTTTTCCTGTTTAATGTCAATGCATTGCTGTGTTGAAATTTAGAACAATTCGAAGAAACAAAAAAATATCAGAAACGCCTCTCTGTCAGACGTGGGTGACATGCGTGCCATGTTTGAAGTCGGACGGTTCTCGAGATACAGACGGATGGATGTACAGAGATTTTGTGCATTTATTGTATGACAATCTAAATCCAAAGCTTGTAGATCGGCTATTTTCACCACATTTGAAGTAGGGCTCAAAATGTTTGTACGTTTGGGAGTCCCTTCCTAAAAACGTAATGGAGTCAAAACAAGTGCAACCATTCTATGAAATGTAGCAGAGTCACGCTGCCAGAGTGAAAGTCATGTGCTCGCAACACATACTCCAAGATGTACTCAAGTACAAGCGCTGAAGTAAATGTACGTAGTTACCACTGACACAGAGTGTCTCAGTTACCCTCTGGGTCTATTCCTCGCAGTCACAATGCTACCATGTTCACAAAACAGCATTTCCTTTGATGCACTGCTTCCTCCTCCAACAGAAACCCTATCCTTAATCTGAATTCATTATTATTCTCTGATTGCGATTGAAAAAGATATATTTTCAAATATATTCAAAGGTGGGGGTGAGTGAAATTTTTTGGGGGTTAAAACAAAAAGGTTAATGCTCTAAATCAGTGGTTCTCAACCTTTTTTGGGGCCAGTAAAATATCCAAAATATCCGATATCCTTACTGCCCCCTACGGGAGGCATGCGTTAATCCGACAGACCTTTTCTCCGACTATGTGGCATCCGCGTGCGGTTAGGGTTAGGGTGCGGGTTTGGTTCGGGTTTAGTATTGGAAACGTCGGAGCGCTGCGCTGTCGGAGGAATGCGCTGTCGGACTAACGTACTGCACCCGCCCCCTACACCCAGTTAAATGTAAGCTAATCTCCTGCACTGAAAATGTGTTTATTATTGCACTGCTTTTATAATTTAGAAAACATATCACTGAATAGCAAATCAAATTTTACATCAAACTGGACAGTTAGAATGTGATTATTAGCCAACTTCCCAGGAGGAAGAAAAAAGTTAAGAAGTTATAGAAGAAAAACAAAAGTTACTAGAACTTACAATAGTCCAGGGATGTCATTGTATTATTCACTGTTAAACAACATCTTCCGTAAAAGAAAATATATGAACATATGTTTTTATATATGCAACATATATATTTATCATATGTGACATATCCGAAATTTCCCCCCTGCATATATGTCTCTATATATGTACATACAGTATATATCCATATATGTGGCATGTACAGTATGTGGACATAGAAGAGACATATATGTTCTATATATCCACATATATGCACATATATGAACCTGAATATCGCATATATGCAGTATATATTCTTCATTTACTTGCCATAAAAAATAAAATTAAAAAATAGAAATGAGCCCCCCATACCCCCCCCCCCCCGCCTATGTACTGTTACCAAACAAGCATTATTATTAATGGTTCCACTGTAAAATATAGAAGAGCATTATAGACTGTGCTCAGATGATCTGTGGTTTATGAATCTGTGCCAGTAAGTCATTGATTTTTGTTTTGTGTGTTTGTGTGTTTGTTTGTTTGTTTGTTTGTCTGTTTAGTGGACTATCCTTTTCTGTTGCTGTTGGTAGCAGAGTACATTTTGACAGCAAATTCAGTTTTAGTCATAGTCTTTTGATTACATTCTCATTTAGTTTTAGTCATATTTTAGTCATCTGAAATGTTTTAGTTTCAGTCTAGCTTTAGTCGACTCAATATCATCAGATTTTAGTCGACTAAATCTACTGTTGATTTTGTCGACAGAAATGTATGTAGCTGATAATAGCCAATCTACAAGCTCACAACGCAACGTTCTGCGACGCGTTGTGGGCTTGTAGATCTGCTTGTGAGCTTGTAGATCTACTTCTCAGCATGCAAATGCAATCAAGCATAAAATAACTTTAGTTACTGGATCTCTTCTCCACTAGTCCCTCCTTCACATTTTCGTCTAGTTTTTATTTGTTGATGAAATTGTCAATATATTTAGTCCTAATTTCAGTCATCATACTCTAGTTTCGTTTTTTTTTCTCGTTTTTTTTCCGTCAGTGAAAAAAGGTAGTCGACGAACCTATTTTGTCATAGTCTTAGTCGACAAAAATGAACACTGGTTGGTAGTCATGGCTGCCAGTTCCCACCTAATGTTATGTGGGAGTTCCGACTGATCCAGGCAGTACTGAATAACTGCTAGCTTGCATAATGTCTTCAGACTAGGACTTAAGTCTAAGATGTACAAGTCATCACCAAAGAGGATGACATGATCTCCCACCATGCTACAGCCCATCCTAGACACCTTAGGCGGGCCTTTCCCATTGGGCTCAACCTTCTTCCAGGTGAAGGTCTCTGGATTGTATTTCCAAAGATCATTGACGTACATATTGATTCCACAACCAAATGTGTACAGCTCTCCATTGTAGGCAAAAGCTGAATGAACGTAGCGTCGTTCTGGTTGAAGCTGTGCAGAAGGCGTGCTCAGCCAGCAGTTGGTCTCTGTGTCAAACACTCTGATGGGGTTGAAGCCCCCAGATGAAAACATCTTTGTCCCGATGATGGTGGCAGAGTGACATCGTGAAGCAGGTGGTGGAGGTCCTCTGGTGTTAATTAAAGACCAGACCATTGTGGTGGTGTCCAACTTGTAGAGGTCATTAGTGAATAGTCTAGTCAGATTGATGAAACCTCCATATATATACATGACCTTCTCCAGGACGCAGGCTGAGTGCCAGTACCGCACACAAGAACAGGATTTTAAAATAGCTTGCAAAACACTCTTTACTGCCCTACGAGACAGAGGGTACACACGCACCTTCCTGAGGAAAGCCCAGAACACCTTCCTGGAGATCAAAGACAGATACCAGGGCCCACAATTGGCACTCGTAACCACTTATTCCTCACAAAGTAAACTGGCAAACACCAGAATAAAAAGAAATTTTCAGAACAGGGCAGACACACTACTAGAGGGTTGCAAAATAATCTCGGCCTATAGGAAAAACAAAAATCTCAAAGATTATTTAGTCCACAGCAATCTTAAAAGCTCCAACACACCAATTAAAAGAACACCAAACTATTTTGAGATGACCCAAATGGTGACTAACAGACAAAACCAAAGGGTTTTTGGCATCACACAAAATATACAGGCCAACACCAAAAACTGTGTGTACCTAATCACTTGTAGCAAGTGCAATCTACAATATGTAGGAGAAACAGGAAACAGCATTCTCACTAGATTAGCACAACACAGATATAATATCAACAATGGGAAAAAGACACACTTAGTAGTGGTTCAACATTTTATGTCACATGGCCTAACATCACTAAAGGTGTCTGGATTGCAACACAATCCAAATTGGTCAGTGGGACAGAGAAAACATAACGAAAAACAATGGATCAACAGGCTAAGCACAGCCTTCCCAGAGGGACTGAATATGGCCACCTCTTAAAACCTAAAATTTAGCCACTTGATAAATTAGAGCACTAGGTGGAATCAGTGAAGAATCCTACATTCTAAATCCCAAAACCTAACCCTAACCCTAAACCCTAACCCTAACCTTAACCTGAGTGGAGGGTGATTAGGCGGGTGAACTCAGTGAAGGGGAATTATTAGGTTTAAAGAATCAGTGGATACTTTTAAATCCTAAAGCCTATACCTAAACTCTAAACCCTAACCCTAACCTGAGTGGAGGGTGATTAGGCAGGTGAACTCAGTGGAGGAGAATTATTAGGTTTAAAGAATCAATGGAGACTTTTAAATCCTAAAGCCTATACCTACACTCTGAACCCTAACCCTAACCTGAGTGGAGGGTGATTAGGCAGGTGAACTCAGTGGAGGAGAACCATTAGAGGTTATCAAAGACTGGGGACCACTTAAGGTAATCAGAGGGAAATGATTACTGGGTCAACTCAATTGGCACACCTCTCAAACCCCCCCTATAACCTAAAGTGCCCTTACTGGCAAACAGAACTTCACACCCACAGGTGTAAAGGGAACTCCCCTCTATTAAGAACAGCCCACTCAACCCTTCAAAGGGAGAAAGGGGAGGGAAAATTAGAGCAATTGGAAAGATTACACCAAAATGAACTTTGCCTATCAATGCAAAGATCTTTAGGACTTATAAAACTACAGTGATACAAAATAAATATAACTAAGTAGACCTAAAAGCAGTTCAAGTCAAAACCAAACTAACCTAAGATAAAATAGTTAGAACAGTCCCCAATGAATAGGTCCAGAATAGCTCACGTGAACCTATCCACTTAAAATAGATAGAATTAAACTGAAAGACTTAAATGGAAGAAAAAACACAATTTAAATCCAGTTCAAACAAACTAAACCTTGAAGAATATAGTAATCACAGCCCATTGGGATATATACACAGAAGGGAACTCAAAGTTATACTTTCCCTCAAATTAGATTTAAACCATTCAAGGGAATAATGACAAAAAGATAAAGTTAACTAGAATTAAAATAAATAAGGGTAACCTGATGTATTTTAATTCTAGAAGTAAAATAAAAATAAACTTAAAAGTGAAACTGGAGTTCAGAAAGAAACCTAACTCCTTAAAAATTGAAATAAATAAAAGTTAGGAACGGGATATTTAAATATAAAGAAGCTAAAGTGAAAAACTTAATTGGATAAAAAACCAAACAGCCCATATAAGGGTAACTTAAAATAGAGATAAAAAACAAATAAATAGGCAATAGATAATAGACAAAATAGGAGCTTTTAGAATCAACACTTTGGTATGCGGTCTAAAGTGGACGGACTCAGGGATATGGACGCCCCTGCCATGCATAGCCTAGTGAACATACAATTCCCAAAATATAATCCACAATATAACTTAGTCTTAGACATTCATTTAAACAAAGCAAAACCCTTAAAAACAGACTTTCTTTCAAATGAAGATGGCGAATGCAAAAATTCTTTAATCTGTTTTTTTATGTCAAGACGCCTTGACTGAAAACATTTTACTGAAGTCCCGGCGAAGAAGTCCTCCGCTAATCCTATCCTAACCAGCTAGTACCTCTAAACATTTGGAAGAAAGTCTACCTCCTTCTTAAAAAACTTAAAAAAGTAAAATCTCACAAAAGAGAGAATAAAAACACAAAGCCTTGTACACCCCTGAAGCAACTAGCAAGAATGAGGAAATAAAACCACACCCCCAGAATCCTGATTGGACAAAGGCCAAACGAGCCACACCCACCAACCAGATGATAGGCCTGCTATAAACTAAGCCACGCCCACCTCTCAGTGCATAAATACAGAGGGTCCAGCAACACAAAAATCATTCTTTCAGAAGAATCAACCGCTTGAGGAAGGACCAGATCGTCCGAAACGTCGCGAATATGAATCAACTAGGAGCAAACCGATATCACAGAACAAAGAACCAGGAGAGGCCTGGTCCATGGAGCAGACCGCCCCCTCAACCAGGGATGAGAGATCAGACTTGGAGCCACAGAGGAGATCACCATTACCCTGAGGGCCATGGAAATCACTGGAGCCAGTATACCCACCACAACCACCGGTTTCGAACGGACCGCTGGAGACAACAGACCCACTGGCCTCCATGGAATTGGAACCAAAGGATCCAGCCAGAACAGAGACAGGACCCCAGAGTACCACACCCTCGCACCGGTCAAAACCAAAGACCAGGCTCCCGAGGGTACATAAACCAGACAGGTACAGAGGGCCAGAACACACACACACACATAGACCCCCTTGAAAGGGACCAATTCCTGAAAACAATTAGATTGTTAAACAAACTCATAGTCTCCACACATCACCTTCAGAACATAACAGGTTCTGAAAAGGTGCCAGCCAGCATAGCCAAAAAAACACAAGAATTAATGACCTTAATTAAACCGGCACAGCCAAGCCCAAACACCACCCTTATGCTGGAAGGGAATGCAAAAAATTGGGAATACTCCACACTTCTGATTCTTGAGAATCACTACATGGCACATTTAGCAGAAATCAAACAACAGCTTGCCGACTGCTTAACAGAGGAATGGAAAAAAGCTTTTTCCATAGCGATCAAATGGGCTAGAAAAAATCTAGGCAAAAGATTAAGACAAACAGACATAGATCTAGCCCAGACAAGTATCACTGAGCTGAGAACGGTCACACAAAACCCCCCCCCCACACCCTCCTCTCCCCACCTCTCCCCTCCTCCCTCTCCCTCTCCTCCTCTCTCTCCTCCCCTACCCTCCCCTCGACCCTCACCTCCCCCTTCCATCACCCCCCCTCTACCTCTCTCCCCTGCATGTACCACCCTACCTGACCTAAATCCCCGGCTAATCTTGACCCGCATAGCTATCCCGGCCACCCCAAGACCCTCTCCCCCTCCCCACACCCACACAACACCTCTCTCTCTTCCCACAACACCCCCCACGAATCCCCGTTCTCCCCAAACCACAGGTCCACAACAGAAGACTCCCAGAAGGACACCCACGCCAGGACCCAACACACTACTCAGGGGAATAGTAGTCCAAGCCCAAGTGATCCAGGGAGCGGAAGATCTAAACATGAGCCTGGTAGAATTCCCGGAATTAACAGCAGCGCCAAAGAAGACCCCACCTAGGAAACAGAGGAAGCAAAGGAGCCCTAATAAAACACGGGAGGACCCGGATCGGATCTTGCCAGTGCCAACCCAAACCACGGAGACTCGACCCAGCCCAGACAGCACAACCCGCGGGGAAGGACACACAGAAGACAGCCCAAGACGAGGACCACCGCAAGAGACCAGGCAGGCACAGCCCTTAGGTAGACCCTACAGACACCTAGAATCGAAACAGGACTGGAATTGCCACGTAAAGGAGAAAATCTTAGTCTTGGGGGACTCCAACCTATGCAAAATTCCGCCATTTGCCAGAAGCGACATCCAAGTCGAGTGCTATCCAGGAATGAAACTCCACACTTGCCTAGATCTCCTGAAAGCCATCAAGGTACCACATCCCCAGGTAAGACACCTACTCCTATCAGTGGGAATCAATAACAGGCAGTATGATGCAGCAACAACAGCTCCAAGAACGCTGTCACAAATCAGATATTGGGCAGAGAACATTTTCCCAGGGGCAAAAACCCACATAGCTTTAATTAACTACTCAAAAGGACTCCCAAGGAAGGACCAGCTGAAATTGGATAAACTAAACAGAGAAATCAGGGAAGGACCACATATCCCCAAATTGGACGAAGAGGAATTCCAGACTGGTCCTGATGACATACATTGGTCATCTGAAACTGCACAAAAAATGTTTCAACATTGGATTACTAGTTTAAACTACTAAGCCCTTCAAGCCAAATACAGACAGGGCTAAAAACAAGTATAATAAATTTATCACACTACTTTAGACCCAACCAAGCTCAAAAAGAGATACTAGAAAAAGGCCTGTCATTTGTACCCACTGTAGACATTTACAAACAACAGACAAAACGTTTGAAAAAAGATGTTTCAGATTACCATAGGAGATTAAAATTAGCCACCCACTTTGGACTGGAACAAAGGCAAGAGAGAACTCCATTCCAGCCAAAATCCTCCTGGGAACCAACGGAGGATTCTCTACCAGCCAGCCTCACACAACTTCTCCTACAAGACAGTGGGACATTAGACAGAATTCCAGGACACCTGAAGGAATCAGACAATCTAACCAAACAACAGGTAAGCGCTCTCAGACAACTGGCTAAAAATGAGGACATTATAATCAAACCAGCTGATAAAGGCTCCTCGGTAGTAATTATGGATAGACACCAGTACATTTTCGAAGCGGAGAGACAGCTCGGTAACACCAACCATTACAGAGTATTAACAACACCAATGTATAAAGACACGGAACTTGAAGCCAAAAGGATTGTTAAACAGATGAGAACAAAAAAGATTATTAATAGCAAACAGGAAACCTATCTCCTGGGGCAGGACACACCACGCGCCAGAGTGTTTTATCTATTACCAAAAATACATAAAGATCCCAGCTCGTGGACAATTCCTTTTGAAGTCCCACCGGGCAGACCAATAGTCTCAGACTGTGGGAGTGAAACTTACCACACAGCGGAGTTTGTGGAATACTTCCTGAACCCTTTATCAACCCGACACGCTAGCTATGTAAAAGACACATATGACTTTGTAGAGAAAATCAAAAAAATAATAATGCCAAAAACAGCATTCTTATTTTCAATAGATATAGACAGCCTTTACACAAACATTGACACGGCAGCGGGCTTAAAAGCGGTGCAAGAAGTCTTCAACAAATATCCAGACCCTGGACGCCCGGATGAAGAACTTTTGCAACTTTTAAAGCTCAATCTGACCAAAAATGACTTCCAATTTAATAACAAATTCTACCTACAAATCAGGGGCACGGCCATGGGAAAACGTTTTGCACCGAGTTATGCAAATTTGTATATGGCCAATTGGGAACAAACAGCACTGGAAAAATGCACCCTAAAGCCAACACATTATTTTAGATACCTGGATGACATATTTGGGATTTGGGAACACTCCAGGGAGGCATTTGAGGATTTTATCAAAACCTTAAACACTCACCACGAATCCATCACAATCAAATATGTCACAGATCCAGAGAAAATAGATTTTTTGGACGTGTCGGTCTACAAAGGACCACTCTTCCACACTAATGGCAAATTAGACCTTAAAGTCTTTTTCAAAGAAACAGACACCCATGCACTATTACACAGATCGTCCTTCCACCCACAACACTGTTACACAGGGATTGTGAAATCACAACTCTTAAGATTTCACAGAATTTGCACACAAGAACAGGATTTTAAAATAGCTTGCAAAACACTCTTTACTGCCCTACGAGACAGAGGGTACACACGCACCTTCCTGAGGAAAGCCCAGAACACCTTCCTGGAGATCAAAGACAGATACCAGGGCCCACAATTGGCACTCGTAACCACTTATTCCTCACAAAGTAAACTGGCAAACACCAGAATAAAAAGAAATTTTCAGAACAGGGCAGACACACTACTAGAGGGTTGCAAAATAATCTCGGCCTATAGGAAAAACAAAAATCTCAAAGATTATTTAGTCCACAGCAATCTTAAAAGCTCCAACACACCAATTAAAAGAACACCAAACTATTTTGAGATGACCCAAATGGTGACTAACAGACAAAACCAAAGGGTTTTTGGCATCACACAAAATATACAGGCCAACACCAAAAACTGTGTGTACCTAATCACTTGTAGCAAGTGCAATCTACAATATGTAGGAGAAACAGGAAACAGCATTCTCACTAGATTAGCACAACACAGATATAATATCAACAATGGGAAAAAGACACACTTAGTAGTGGTTCAACATTTTATGTCACATGGCCTAACATCACTAAAGGTGTCTGGATTGCAACACAATCCAAATTGGTCAGTGGGACAGAGAAAACATAACGAAAAACAATGGATCAACAGGCTAAGCACAGCCTTCCCAGAGGGACTGAATATGGCCACCTCTTAAAACCTAAAATTTAGCCACTTGATAAATTAGAGCACTAGGTGGAATCAGTGAAGAATCCTACATTCTAAATCCCAAAACCTAACCCTAACCCTAAACCCTAACCCTAACCTTAACCTGAGTGGAGGGTGATTAGGCGGGTGAACTCAGTGAAGGGGAATTATTAGGTTTAAAGAATCAGTGGATACTTTTAAATCCTAAAGCCTATACCTAAACTCTAAACCCTAACCCTAACCTGAGTGGAGGGTGATTAGGCAGGTGAACTCAGTGGAGGAGAATTATTAGGTTTAAAGAATCAATGGAGACTTTTAAATCCTAAAGCCTATACCTACACTCTGAACCCTAACCCTAACCTGAGTGGAGGGTGATTAGGCAGGTGAACTCAGTGGAGGAGAACCATTAGAGGTTATCAAAGACTGGGGACCACTTAAGGTAATCAGAGGGAAATGATTACTGGGTCAACTCAATTGGCACACCTCTCAAACCCCCCCTATAACCTAAAGTGCCCTTACTGGCAAACAGAACTTCACACCCACAGGTGTAAAGGGAACTCCCCTCTATTAAGAACAGCCCACTCAACCCTTCAAAGGGAGAAAGGGGAGGGAAAATTAGAGCAATTGGAAAGATTACACCAAAATGAACTTTGCCTATCAATGCAAAGATCTTTAGGACTTATAAAACTACAGTGATACAAAATAAATATAACTAAGTAGACCTAAAAGCAGTTCAAGTCAAAACCAAACTAACCTAAGATAAAATAGTTAGAACAGTCCCCAATGAATAGGTCCAGAATAGCTCACGTGAACCTATCCACTTAAAATAGATAGAATTAAACTGAAAGACTAAATGGAAGAAAAAACACAATTTAAATCCAGTTCAAACAAACTAAACCTTGAAGAATATAGTAATCACAGCCCATTGGGATATATACACAGAAGGGAACTCAAAGTTATACTTTCCCTCAAATTAGATTTAAACCATTCAAGGGAATAATGACAAAAAGATAAAGTTAACTAGAATTAAAATAAATAAGGGTAACCTGATGTATTTTAATTCTAGAAGTAAAATAAAAATAAACTTAAAAGTGAAACTGGAGTTCAGAAAGAAACCTAACTCCTTAAAAATTGAAATAAATAAAAGTTAGGAACGGGATATTTAAATATAAAGAAGCTAAAGTGAAAAACTTAATTGGATAAAAAACCAAACAGCCCATATAAGGGTAACTTAAAATAGAGATAAAAAACAAATAAATAGGCAATAGATAATAGACAAAATAGGAGCTTTTAGAATCAACACTTTGGTATGCGGTCTAAAGTGGACGGACTCAGGGATATGGACGCCCCTGCCATGCATAGCCTAGTGAACATACAATTCCCAAAATATAATCCACAATATAACTTAGTCTTAGACATTCATTTAAACAAAGCAAAACCCTTAAAAACAGACTTTCTTTCAAATGAAGATGGCGAATGCAAAAATTCTTTAATCTGTTTTTTTATGTCAAGACGCCTTGACTGAAAACATTTTACTGAAGTCCCGGCGAAGAAGTCCTCCGCTAATCCTATCCTAACCCTAACCTTAACCGCACGCGGAAGCCACTAGTCGGAGTGGTGAGATGTCGGAATGGAAGGAGCACCCCGTTTAACAGCTGCACACAACAGTAATATTATGTTAGTTCTGTCAGGACAATTCATGAATGGATCTTTTTTTTTCTTTAAATAGAATGAGCAATATATTTATTTGGGTTTGGTGATGAATTGCATCTGCTTTTAGGCACTCCGAATCCCTAGTACATATCCAAAACGACAGGTGGTAGCTGGGGTGGTGGAGGAGCAGCAGTTTTAAAGCAGCAAGCATCTGCAGCGCAGGAGTAGGCAGCAGCGAAAAGGCAAGCAAGGAATGAGCAACTTCCCCATTTAAATACTGTGCTCTATTATGAAGTGAATATGTGATTGGTTGAGAATAGAAGCATGGAGCTGAGAAGGGCCATTGTTCGGCCAGTTTCCTGACAGAACATGCTCTGTGCATGTCTGTACCAAGCCTCTCATTTGTAGTTATTCAAGATTCTAGAAGTCTTATTTATTACTGACATCTACAGGTACAAGCACCCGAATGTTGTTGTGACTGAAAGCAGGAACAACAAAAAAATAGAATAGAATGGCAATAATAGAAATATACAAAAATACAGTTATAGGACTGTACACTAATACTTGGAGACACAGCAAGTTATAATTAGCAGTGTTGCTGTGTGCAGTTAAAGGGATATTTCACTTTCAAACATGTTTGAAACACATTTTAACGTCTACTCAGGCTTTTGTGAGCACCCCAAATTTTCTTGATTCAGTATTTAGATATTTGTATGCATGCATTTTATCAGACCCTTATATACTAACCCATTGGAACTTCAAACATTTTAGCCAAGTTAGAATCATTGAAAACACTCGTTTTTGATATTGGTATTGGCCTTCGAATAAGGCCAAAATTACGTTTTTAAATTTATTTTAGATTTCTTGGGGGGGGGAAATACAAAATAAATAAAAAAATGAAAAAATGAATAAAATAAAATACAATTAAAATACTTTTATAAATTAAAAAAGTTTTGAAAAAACACATCCCCCTCACGTATTAGAAGGATAATATCAGTCACCAGGGGACAGGTGTTTTCAATTAATCTATCATGGTTAAAATGGAGTTTGAAGTTACAATGGGTTTGTATAGGAAGGGTGCGTGTCTGATTAAATGAATGTCAACTATCTAAATACTGAATCTTCACAAAAGCCTGAGTGGACGTTAAAATGACCTCAAACATGTTTGAATGTGAAATATCCAGCAATGCTCACTCAAATGTGCAAAGTGACCATGTGCAGATATAAAAAGCAGCAGGATCAATCAATTGTGCAAGTGTCACGTGTGTGTGTGTGTGTGTGTGTGTGTGTGTGTGTGTGTGTGTGTGTGTGTGTGTGTGTGTGTGTGTGTGTGTGTGTGTGTATATATATATATATAGTGCTCTAAGAAAATACAAATAAATACATATATAAATGAAATAATCTATGAAGGCTGGCCGTTAAGCATCTCAGGTGTTTACCGTGTCAATGTACAGTCAATTATACACATGTGTAGATGGCTCGTGTGGCTTGTGACTGGTCTTACGGACCGTTGTCATAATGAAACATTTTCTTTACGGACCTTTAAGACTTGTATTGGAGTTACCCTGATATACAGTATGTATGTGTGTGTGTGTGTGTGTGTGTGTGTGTGTGTGTGTGTGTGTGGGGGGGGGGGTTATCACAATAAATATCATTCCTCTCACCCGGGGACTGTGAGGGTGACACGTGCGTGTGCATCTCAATGACCCCAAGAGCTGCAGAGTGGATGGCCTATGTGTCTTTTTTCTCTGCTGGAGATGCCGACATGGGGAGATCACCTCCACTGACACCAAAATAGCTGGCAACCATATACCAGCATCGTGTCACTATATCGGGCTGGAAACCTTGTATGTCCAAAACCGTTATTTCATGCAGGAAAAGACTACACATCGGATATGGGTCCGAAGTGTAGTCATTAGTCACAAGCACGTGTTGATACTTCCCATTGGTTTCAATATTAATTAATGGAGAAAAGAACAAAAAAAGTTGAAATATGGAGTTATGAGGTTTCTGTCTGACAATGATGACAGAACATAAAATAAAGCAGAACGAAATCACCGTGAGTGGAGAGTGGGAGAGAGAGAGAGAGAGAGAGAGAGAGAGAGAGAGAGAGAGAGAGAGAGAGAGAGAGAGAGAGAGAGAGAGATGCACAATGGTCAGAATACAGGCTTGAATACTTAAGTGGAGGGTGGTGGGGTGGGGAGGGGAGGGGAGGGGAGGGGGGGGGGGGGGGTACTCTTCAGTATCCATTCAAGCCCCCATCTCTGACATATTCCATCATGGCCTTGAAGTCTTTCTATAGAGCGTGGATGTGCTCTCTCTCTCTTTCTCTCTCTCTCTCTCTCTCTCTCTCTCCGGAGCCTTTGTTTACGGATGGCGTGTTGTTTACTATGAAGACCCCTCTAAGGCACACCCGCCCTGAAGAGCTCTGCCGTGTGGGCACCCAAGATGTTTTATCTGTTGTCAGAGGACTGGAGGCCCCCGCGCTTCAATTAAATTAATGGCATCCATTCAGCCCAGGCCTCTCGTCCAGCTCTCTCTCTCTCTCTCTCTCTCTCTCTCTCTCTCTCTCTCTCTCTCTCTCTCTCTCTCTCTCTCTCCCCTTTCCCTTTCAGGCCCCGCAGAAGCGGAATACATTAAAAGAAAAAGATCTTAGGGCAGAACTACAAGATGGTACATCATAGCATTATATAGCTCTCACCCAGTCACATCTCTCTCTTGTTCTCTCTCTCTCTCTTTCTCTCTCTCTCTCTCTCTCTCTCTCCTTTCTCTTCAACCTCTCTCTTCGCTCTCGTCTGTCTGTCTGTCTGTCTGTCTCTCTCCCCCCCCCCCCCCCCCCCCCCCTCTTTGCCAAATTAAGTAATCAATGAGCCTCTCTATCAGGAACAGGGGGATGAGAGCTTATCAAATGTTTGGATGATCCAACGTTACCTGAAACCATTTCTGGGAATGTATTACAGCAATATGTCACATGGACGGCAGGCTGGGGAGCCCTTCAAACCAGGGCTGTGGTTCATGTGTATACAGTACGGTGTCTTACATTCAGATAAGACAACATTCATCAGTCACAACTGTGCAAACAGCATGCTTCAAGCGCCGTTCACTATCGCGCCGACAGTACTTGAGTCAAAGTAGAAAAAAGATTACTCTACAAGTGACAGCGGCTCTGTCAAATTTGTACTTGAGTTAATGTACTGGATATTTGCTTTTAAAAAAAGTTTTTAAAAATGCATGCTTTTTAAAATACTTAATAATTTGCAACCAACAAAAGCTGGTTACAAAGATTATCACACCAAAAAGAAGAACGTGACATGGTCCAAGGTAATACAATAAAATCGACAAGCTCTCAACGTGTTGCACCGTGACGCATTGTGAGCTTGTAGGTCGGCTATTTTCAATGTATTTTAAATAGAGCTTAAGTGGTTCATTCATGAATAATGTCCTTTTATTTCCCCGTCCTAGAAATGTATTGGAGTCAAAAGTGCAATAGGCTCTATGCACAGCAGCCATATTGGAAAGAAATTGGGCCTCGTCTTACTTCCTTCACAGGTGTTACCAATCATATTAATGAAGGGTCTGTTCCATTCTGGTCAGGGTGCTGATATTGTGCATATTGGCTCACTAGAAACACTCCCTTTTGGTTCCCAAATGGCCCCTTATGGTGGGTGTGTAACTCTGAGAGTGTACAAATGGAACCAAATGGACCCGTAAGGGTCCATTGGTTCCATGTGTACAATCTCAGAGTTATGGGGGCCTTTTAAAATAAGACAACCACTATGCCACACTAAATGGCACAGAGCCTTAATTAGTATTATTGGTAACACCTGTGAAGGAAGGGGCCCAATTCATTCCCAATATGGCTGCTGTGCATAGAGCCTATTTGTCTTAGAAAAAAGTCATTAGTATTGAAAATATTCAAGGAAAGTACATATACTCAATACTTAGCTGACAGTACTCAAGTAAATGTACCTAGTTACTGTCCACCACTGGCGTTCACTATCATGCCGACAGGCAGCCATGAATGTTATCACGGCGCACAAAGAGGCCCTTTGACACCTTTTGAAGTCCTACACACGTCTTAGCGCCGCTGCCCAAATAACTGCTACAACCACCGTGAGACACAGACGCATGAGAAATTATCAGATTATTCCCACGGCTCGAGATAAGGACTCCGATAAGTACCAAAATATATGTATGTATCTTTAATAAATTACAGGGTATGAGATTGCAAAAAAAAAGCTGCTGAATTGGTTAATGATTCATTTTTGGGTTTGATATCTTGTTATGCCTTCCCTGCATGGGAACTGATTATTATGTTATGAACAATATACACATGGCTACTGTTAAAGATAGAGCTCAAACAATGGCTTATTTTTGCAATTTTGTTTGCTCGTTTCTTTGTGTCATCACTTCCAATTGCACTTGCCGCGGACGGCGCTGCACCAGTGCGAAACCTTATTGAAAGCCATGGCGTTTATTTGTAAGAACAAATGAATCGCATTTTTGAGGGCCTAAACAAAGTTGCGCAACTTTGCACACACATCAACAAGTGCCAACTTTTTTAGATACTTTATCGGTCTCAAAAAGAGGTGTGGCCTAATTGCTCAATAGCGGCCCTTACAACATTTTAAAGTTGAAGCCCCACAATACGGTTTCACCTACCTGTATGGGAACTTAGAAAGATACTTTTGGGTAAGTCGGGAGTCGAGACATGACACAGTATTCCAACCTAAACCCAACAGGGAGTCAGTCATTTTGAATTTACTATGGCATTTGTGTGCATTGTATGCCATTTACCTCATTGAGTTCCTATGTTTTGCTATAACCTTTGAACGGTTTGTCGTACAGACTTGTGAGTCACGTCACTTGATTCGGTTGAGAGTTCTTGCCCTTAATTGGAGTGTACTTAGCCCCACCCCATATTCTGATTGGTCGCTGTTTAAAACAGCAGTTTCTTTTTGCCAAAGAAAACCCCCGGACACAGGTTTTCAAAAACCCTCCTCACAGTTCTTTCCAATTAAAAGCTCCAGACAGTTATTTCCCCCAAAATAAAAGTGCCATGCAGACAATGCTTTTCAAAATAAAACCTACGTAGTTTAAAAAAAGATATATATTTACACCTGAAAATAATATCTTAAGGGTGATGAATATATGACACCTTAAAACCATATCTTACAGGTGATGTATATTAGTTACAGCTTAAAACTATAACTTAAGGGTGAACGTTTACAAAGTACTGTGGTAAATGCACTGTGGCTTCCACCTCGCCCGACGCGGAAAAAGATGCGAGGGCCCGTCATCGCTGCTTGCAGCTTTAATTGAATCTGTATCCTGAATAAGTTCTTTCTCCTGATTGGATAAAATTGGTGACACAACCTAAAAATGCAATTTTTTTGTTTTATATATAAGAGCTGGAGAGACAAGGAGTCCCCTGTTACTGAACACACACACACACTCTATAGCAGTTCTCAAACTATATGGGTCGCGACCCAAAGTGGGGTCGCAGGAAGGTGCCTTTGGGTCGTGCATTGGCTATCGAAAACATATGATTTTTATTTTAATCAAGAAATGGAAACAAAGTGGTGTCGTCGTGACCAGCGTTAGAGTTGACCTCAAAGACGGCCACTTGACTCCTCATACACATACAGCTCCAGCTTCCAACCGACCGAGAACCAGCAGAGCAGCAACACAGGAAAGAGACCCATACACACACACACACACACACACACACACACACACACACACACACACACACACACACACACACACACACACACACACACACACACACACACACACACACACACACACACACACACACACACACACACACACATCATCTGCGATCACTCGAAACGAGTATGATTGTCCTCCTGTCGGTGGTTCTGGTCATCTGTGGGTCTTCATGTGGCTGTAGAGGCCGATCCTTGATCTCTATTGCAGTGGGGGCATATGTGAATGGTTGACTGGGTAGTAGTGGTGGTGGTGGTGGTGGTGGTTTGAGGCGCTGTTTTGGTGGAAGATCTCTACTTTCTCTGTTGCCTCTTTGCTTCTGCGTGGAGGTCCTTTTCTAGGTGTCCTGTGCCTTCATGGACCATCCTGCTCCACATGTATCTCTGGAGGGCAGCCTCCTCCCAGTTGCTGAGGCTAAAGTGACACTTTCTCAGGTGTGTTTTGATGTTGTCTTTGTACCTCTTTTTCTGCCCCCCTTGAGTGCGCTGTCCTTCCTGCAGCTGGCCATACAGCATTTGTTTTGGAAGGCGGTAGTTAGGCATGCGTATGACATGGCCTGTCCACCGTAGCTGGTGCCGAGTGATGGTTGCGGTGATGCTGGGGATGTTGGCTTCCTTCAGAACACTGATGTTGGTTCGCCTATCTTCCCAACTGGTCCTGAGGATCTTGCGGAGACATCGCTGGTGGTACTGCTCCAGGGCCTTCAGATGTCTGCTGTACAGTAGGTGGTCCAGCTATCAGCCCCATAGAGCAGAGTGGGCAGAACTACAGCTTGGTTCACAAGGAGTTTGATGTTGTTCTGGATGTCCCGATTCTCACTCAGCACTCTCCTCCTCAACCTAGCAAAAGCTGCACTGGCACACCCTATGCGGTGGTGAATCTCAGCGTCAATGACAGCTCTCGTGGAAAGAAGACTGCCAAGGTAAGCACATTGATCCACATTTCCCAGGATGTTGTTTTCCACATAAATTGTGGGGGGTTGGGAGGGTGTGTCAGGAGCTGGTTGGTACAGGACCTGAGTTTTCTTGATGTTGATGTCAAGTCCCTGGCAAAGGCATCCAAGATGTTCTGGAGATCCGCTTCAGAATGAGCAACTAGGGCATTGTCATCTGCATACTGGACTGGAGTTCAGTAATGGAGAGCACCTTGCTTTTTACCCGAGCTTGACTCCCTCAGGTACTGTAGGTTTTGGCTGGTGAGGTGGAAGATGGCCGAGATGAAGATGGCAAACAGGGTTGGTGCAATGATGCAGCCCTGCTTGACACCAGTGTCTACTCTGAAAGGAGCTGTTTCTGAGCCACCATTGCCAACTACAGTCGCTGTCATGTCATCATGCAACAGACGCAAGATCCTCAGATACTTGTCTGGGCATCCGATCTTGGAGAGGGCACACCAGAGGGCAGTTCTGTTCACGGAGTCAAAGGCCTTTGTGAGGTCGATGAACGCCATGTAGAGGGGTAGGTGTTGTTCACGACATTTCTCCTGCAGTTGGCAAGCTGCAAAAATCATGTAAGAGGTTCCTCCTCCGGGGCGAAAGCCACCCTGCGACTCTGGGAGGATGTCTTCTGACAGTGGCAGTAGCCGGTTAGCCAGTATACGAGCCAATACTTTGCCTGTTGTGGACAGGAAGGAGATGCCTCTGTATTGCTACAGTCTGCCTTATCTCCCTTCTTGAAGATGGTGACAATCAGGGCGTCCCTGGCTTCAGCTGGTATTTCATCCTTCTCCCAGATTTTGACACACACACACACACACACACACACACACACACACACACACACACACACACACACACACACACACACACACACACACACACACACACACACACACACACACACACACACACACACATGCAAAGCCCTTGCATAGGCACACATAACTGATTTAGCTGTTCATAAACGATATAGTTATAATATAGCAGGAATTAAGTTCAATATGAGCGGGTGCCGGGTGGCTAAAATGAGTTTTCTCTGAGAGCGAGAGTACAACATTTGGACCACAGGTCCATTTGGTTCCATTTGTACCTCTCTGAGTTAAAATAACACTTGTAAATTGGCGCTGGAGGGGTCACTGACTGTGTAAATTGTTGTAGCCTATGTGCTAGCAAACACAATAAGCCCCCGAATCTGCATTTGAGTCAACAAACCATTCAATTTACGGATCGTGATCGAGACATTACCGAGCGGTAATCCAACCATAGACAATCCAACCAGTTACCAACATCCCGGCCGGAATGGAGAAAAGCACACGGTCGGTGGCCAAAGATAAAATCGAGAGCTGGATTAAGAAAATCCGGCCCGGTGTTCTGGCAACCTATTTTGGCTAAATATGCTTCAGTTTACAAATGTGTGTACAGAAACACTTCCGCTGTTTTTATTGATTGACTACAATATTAGGCCTGTTCATTTATTTCATTGATAAGGTAGGCGGTGGCCTACAAATCAGCAGGAATCACTGCTTTACATTCATGTAAGGCCAGCAATGTATGTTTTTATTTCAAGATATTCTTTATTTCCACTTATGGGGGCAAAAATGTCCCCCATAAAATGCGGTTGTGGTATAAAAAAGTTTGAGAATCCCTGCTCTATAGCAATGATTACTATCAAAATATAGATATATTTGACACTTATTTTAACAATAACATATCACTTACTGAACCTTTAAGTGGTATAAAAAACAAACAAAAATAACGTCGAATAATAAAGAGCTACATTTTTTTTGCAAGATCCAGACGGTGCGTGGGTCCCATTCTTGGATCATCAGAGATCTCCTCCATAAATTGTACATTTTTGACTTTTACGCACCTGTCGCTAACCCTTGGGGTGTGCATCGGCCTCCTTCATAAAAAACAAAACAAAATGACTATAACATTTGTATGCTTGTGCCTGTCTAAGACAGGGGTTCTCAACATTTTCCTGAATCAGGGCCCACTTGAAAATCTCAAACGTGTTTGCGGCCCACCCATCTGACCACTTAACAGTCAGGAGTCAGATGGGTGGGCCGTGTGCATTTGCAGAGCATGTTTATTTTAATGATAAACCAATCAATTGCATTCTGACTATTCTGACTATTTTCAAATGGCCGAAATGTGTATAGGGCTGAAGTGGTTAATTTATGTTTTGTAATAATAATCAATCTACAAAGTAACTAGTAACTACATTTTTTAAATAAATGTAGTGGAGTAGAGGTAAAAGCATTGGACATTGGAAATACTCAAGTAAAGCACAAATACCTCAAAATTGTACTCAAGTACAGAACTTAGGTAAATGTGCTTAGTTACTATACACCACTGGCAGGTGAGTCAGTAGGATACAACAGCAGTGGAAAACACACAGACATGTGCGTGGGGAGGAATCAATGGGCTCTATGCACAGCAGCCATATTATCACTTCCTTCAGGTGTTACCAATGATACTAATGAAGGCTCTGTTCCATTTAGTGTAGCACAGTGGTTTCCACGACCCCCATAACTCTGAGAGTGTACAAATGGAACCAAATGGACCCGTAAGGGTTACACACCCATAAGGGGCCATTTGGAAGCCCATGAGGGTCCCTGGACCCCAACTTTAGACCCACTGGTGTAGCAGAATGTTTCCAGTGAGCCAACATGCACACAATATCAGCACCCTGATTCTGTTTGACCAGAATGGAACAGAGCCTTCATTAGTATCATTGGTAACACCTGTGAATGTCTTCATAATATGGCTGCTGTGAATAGAGCCTATTGGCAAAACGACTACATTGGGGAGAAAAAAGGGGTACAAAGAGAAAAACAAAAAACAAAGAGCCATTTACATGTGCTAAATTATAAGGTAGAGACCAGAACGTACAGTATGTGTGGCTGCTGCCCAACGGCGACACAGTGGATGACCAGCGATGATCACATCAATCCACAAAGACCACAATTACAATCCTCCTTCTGAGCCGCGGCGCTTACGTCTCTAATCATAGCCGGGGGTCCCAAACCTATGAATGGGTACAGACATGAAAATTACCCACCAGCTGTCAGGGAAGGGGAAATTACCGCCACGGAATGTCTCGTAGCTTTATCGCCGCCGCCCGTCTGGCGGAAACCTTGTATGTCCAAAACCGTTATGGACGGACGCATCCAGTGGTGTAAAGTAACTAAGTACATTTACTCATCGCACTACAATTTTGAGGTACTTCTACTTTACTGGAGTATTCCCCAATGTTCAATACTTTTACTTCTACTCCACTACATCTTGGAGGCAAATATTGTACTTTTACTCCACTACAATTATTTGAACACTTTAGTTACTAGTTACTTTGCAGATATAAATTATTGTCTGTTGGCCCGGTCGCTGTGAAACTGCCAAAGCAGAACCTCTGCCCAACATTTTTCAGATCAGCCTGTCATAGCGCCACCAGGAGGCCAATTTTTACAAAACACATTTTTTTATGTTACTCCTACAGATTTTGGCCAAAAAACACAAATCGGTAGACGGTATCTAAATAGAATTGCAGAAGTTGGCAGAAATTGCAGGATTGGGCAGTTTTGAACAAAATGCCTCAAACATCAACGCCGCACGTGATATTCGTGGACATTTTGCACGCACATTCCCACTAGGCAGAGGAAGAAATGCCACCCTTTTCACATTGGCCTTTTGTAGCGCCACCAGGAGGCCACAATAACCTACCTGACCTGGCGGAGACCTGTGCTCCGAGCGGACGGGGGGGGGGGGGGTCGCGATGACATTTTCTTTTTCTTTCGCGGAAGCACAGTGAAACCCCCCGTGATTACCAACTATCAGGGGATTGATCATACTGGAGATAAATATTGACTACTCCAAAATGTAAGAACATTGAAACATCGCTGGCAGTGGGTGCACGCAGCCAGGTCTGGCAGTGAAAGAGTTAATCTGCAACACAATTGTATACAATATGTAGTGGGGGGGAACAAACAACGTAAACATTTGAGAGTTCCGTCTGGGTCTCGTTTCGGGTAACAGTCTTCCACGCCGACATCTCGCCACTCCGACTAGTGGCTTCCGCGTGCGGTTAGGGTTAGGGTGAGGGTTAGGTATAGGGTTCGTTAACGTCGGAAAGGCGACATGTCGGAAAGCCGCCATGTAACCCTCGTTTCGGCGGCACAAACAACTGACATGGGATATACTTATCCCGCCTGACAAGCTTCACCAGGCAGGCACCGTATAATTCTCCCATCAATTATCACCGTCATCTGTAATTCAAAACAGCCGCGTCGGTTTTTCAGACGGATTAATAAACACTAAACAAAATGGCAACACTAACTATCATGTTCTCATGTTGAAGTGATGGGGACGGCTCTGTCACACAGACATGTTGGCAGAGGGATGCTTCAGGTTTCTGGGCGACGGTATCGTTGCTCTCGGACAGAAACCTTGTATCTGCATACTTTCATTTTGTATGTTTTCTTTTGTAAATTGATTCCCTACTTTGTCGAACAAAAGTGTAATGAAAAAGTATAGCAAAAAAATAGATGCATAAAACGCATTTCTGAAAGATTTTGAAATAAAAAGTGGAAGGGGTTAAGTCTGATTGTGGGTTTTATGAATATTGAACCAATGAAGAGTATTAAGTATAATTATGCCGCATTCAAAGCTACAAGCTCACAATCGCATCGCATTGCAACACATGGGCATGTAGATCGGTTACCTTTGAAAGGTATTGAACAGTTTTGAAAACTTGCACAAAATAGGGACGGCAGGTTGAACGTGGTTTGTAAAATGTAGGTTTTTAGTATTGATGAGAACATTTTGCACTTTTTAAATAAAATATCTGTCAAAAACATGGGTAATCGGTGCGTTAGGTCCTAACGCACCGATTATTTGGGGGGGTCGTGGACTGAAAAGTTTGAGAACCACTGCGTTAGAACACTCCAAAACCGGAATCGCCAACGAACCCAAAAGGCCACATTCTGCGTATGAACGACTGCAGTCGGCGATACGGTTGACTTTCACTCGGGTAAAAAAAGAAATAAAATGAACTCCGCGCACAAGGTCCAAAAAAGAGAACGAGGCGTTAGTGAGTGCATACAGCACAATCTATAAATATGAATGAGAGAATTGCAAATACAGTGGAAGCTTCAAGGAAAGCTAAAACCCGGGCAAAGAGCTAAAATTACTAATTGGTTTACTGATCAGTTGTACTTTGTTCGATTGATTTGCAATTAATTCTGGTTTGTGGTGCAGAAAAGACAGTGGCTGGCGCCAACCTTGGGGCTGGTGGATACCTTATACTCGCTGAGAGGGCGACGGGGGTGGGGGGAGTATCGATACGATGTTGTGAGTCTGGGCTCGGGGACTTACACTGAGAGTGTCTTCTTCATCTGTTGGGGCTATGAGGCAGAGTGTACGGAACGATACATTTTCTGTCCATTTTAACCCATTAAGACCGGGAACGCGCATCTGTGTCTTTTATTTTATTTTTTGGGGCTATTCAAAAAAAATTGCAGATCTACAAGCTCATAATAGCGTGGCACCGAGTGCCGAACTATGAGCTTGTAGATCTGCTATTTTCAAAAACATTGTGAAAATGTGTGCAAATCATATATATTTTAAAGCGAACATTTGTAACTCAAATCTTTGCTTCTGGGGATTTTTGAATAAACGTATGTTGCTATATATCGGTGGTTTTCAAACTTTTACATGCAAGGACCCCCAAAGTGATATGTATTTGGCCGTGGACCGCCATCTCAAAATATGTTTGTTCCAGGGACCCCCTAGAAGCAAAGATTTGAGTGAACATTTTTCACTAAAATACAAAGATTTGCACACATTTTCAAAATGTTCCCCAAAAAAATGCAGATCTACAAGCTCATAGCGTGGCATTCGGTGCTGGGCTTTGATCTTGTATATCTGCTATTTTTGAATAGCCAACGTGTAAAATAATGGTTTAGCTGG
The DNA here is from genome assembly GCF_963454915.1 of Gymnoscopelus microlampas. Lineage (NCBI taxonomy): Eukaryota > Metazoa > Chordata > Actinopteri > Myctophiformes > Myctophidae > Gymnoscopelus > Gymnoscopelus microlampas. Next base: position 1,884,254 of record NC_139941.1, read on the forward strand.
TTACATAGATGCGTTCCCGGTCTTAAAGGGTTAAAAGGGAAGTGATGGATGATTTCTGCCCTAAAGTGCAGGTGGGGTTGGCGTGTAACCCTGATCTGTGCCGGTGCCATTAGTATGATCTCTCCCTGCTTGGGGGAATACGCTTTAATACGCCATGGGAATGCATTATAGAGAGAATGGACGCAGTAAATATAGCTCTTCTTCCAATAAGTATCGCATATCTCACTGTATAAATATGTTAGTAGCCAATAAACATCTTTTCCCAATACATTTTGGCTGGTGATGAGGTGAACTTTTTTAAAGAATCCACACAGTTCCGCGGCACAAATGAATGTGATGCTATTTTAACACAAGACCACCAGTGTATACTCTATACGCTTATAGTCATGTTTTAACACATTACGACCGGGAACGCATCTGTGTAACCACTTTAACCGTTACAGAGTGCCGCGCTACGAGCTTGTAGATCAGCTATTTTTGAAAAATCGTGAAAATGGCAAATCTTGGAATATATATATATTTTTTTAAAGGGAAAACTTTTAATTCAAATCTTTGTTCCTGGGGGGTCCCTAACATATTTTGAGATGGGGGTCCTTGACATGAACAAGTTTTGTTCCAGGGACCCCCAGGAGCAAAGATTTGAATTAAAAATGTAGTTACAAAATATAAATACAGTATATTCAAAGATTTGCAAACATTTTCACGAAAAGAAAAAAAAAGCAGATCTGCAAGCTCATAGCGTGGCACTCAAGTTTGTATAATCTGCTATTGTTGAATAGCCAAAGTATAAAATGATGGTTATACATGTAGGCTATAGCTAAAAATCTTAAAATGACACAGAAGTGTTCCCGGTCTTAATGGATTAATAATAGTAAAAAGGGATTCTTGGTATTGAGCAGTGAGGCCAGTGTTTCCCACTCAGGGACCGATCCTATTCACTGTTTATCCCATATTTGGCTCTTTAATGGTGTCCAAAATGTTGACATCATGAGACAAACACATGTAGGCTACTTGTATCTGTATTTTACAGCCACAAGGTCAAATAGAAATCTATTGTTGAGGCACATTAAATTCGTACAGTGCATATCCGCCACATATTTTTTGATATTGGAGGTTTTGTCTTGTCATACCTTAACATGTCTTTCCTCATCTTAATTGAAAAAAGCCTATCTTCTGCCTTCGGTTAACCACAGGAACCCTAGTGTCCCGATTCTGGACATTCCATAATAGGCGAGCATTTGACAAAAATGTCAGATCTACAAGCTCACAATGCATCCCAACGCCATGTGCTGTGCGCTTGTAGATCAGATATTTCCATCACTGACATTTGGTGTGGAGGAAAAAAAAGAAGGGGTCAATGACGTGTACAGTAGGGTTTAAGTGGTTAAAAAAATGGGTCAGTTCCCCCTCCAGTTTCCCTCTACACCAAATCTCTTCACTGAAAATAGACAATTTTTGCCAAATGTTCGCCTATTGTTCACCTGTTATGACATGCAGAAAATGTTCACTAGGGTCCATGTGTATAAAAGCATTATTTGATGTTTAAGGGCATTGAAAACACACATTAAACACTATTCAGATGTGTGAAATGACCTTTTGCATTACTTTTGTGTTTTATTCACATAGCTACAGTATGACCTGACCGAAGTATTTAGATTCACCTCTGTGCTGTAACAGTGACTGAGAGCTGTTGCACTGTGCAATATAAGTCAACAAAAGAGACTGGGCCTCATGCAGCAATAAGTTCCTAATGTTTCCTCTTATATTCTTCCTAAGTGAATTCCTAGAGAAGTCGAGTTAGATTCATGAAACGTTCTTATGGTGATGAATCCCAATCCTCGTAACTTGAAGGGGTGTGCCAGTTAATCCCAATTACCATAGGGAGCCGCCCCACCAATCCCCATATAAGGCATGCCTGCATGGCTCTGCCTGCAGTCACACCTGTGTGTGATTGCTGCACACAGAAATCACAGGAAATCACACACAGAAATAAAGTTGAGAGAATGAAGTAAAGAATACCTAAACTAAAGTCTAAAGATGGTTGAACACACCAGACTCCAAAATAAAAATAAATAAATCAATAGTTCTGTGGAGATAATTCTGAAGTGAACAGCAAATTATTGTATTTAATTAATGAATGTATTTTATTATTTCTCACATTATACAACACTAGAGGTCCGGGCGCCCTATGGGCGCCCGACCCCCTAGCCGCGCACGGGGCCCAGCGTCGGCGCGTGTATATTGGGGTACCAAAATCGTCGGATTAAAATTTCCAAAAGTAAAAAAAAAAAAAAAAAGAAATTATATATATATTTTTTTTTTCCCTGGGGGTCCGTGGACCCCCTGGGAGTGTCGGGACCCGCGGGGACCCCCGTGGAACATGGCGGACCCCTTCGGCGGTGTTTTTTTTTTCATGAAGGTGGTTGTTTGTTTCTGGCGCTTGTTTTTGAAAACCTGGCATCCCGACTGGCATCCCACAATGGCGGCCACCTCGTGTTGTTTTGGCTCGGTGGTGCGCACGGTAAACGGTACGAAACTGTCTCCCCTTCCGTTTTGTCCGTAATGTGGTGAGTGGAATTAATTATGTTGCGACGTGGAAAATGTGTAGTGAGCAGTGTGACGTAGCCTACGCCAGCCGTAAATTCAGCGCGCACGTTGTCGCTACTGTGTTGGCGAGATGTGGTGTGTCGGTGTTGTGTTTAGTCGATTACAGAGCTGTGGCTATAGCGTCAGCGGCGCGCGGAAGTCAGTCCTCGATTATATAGATAGATATCACCACTAGACATCAATGTAAATTTGCTGAAATTAGCATGTTATCCATATTTCATGTTCAGGAGTAGTGTTAGTAGTGGATACAAAACATTTTATTACTGAAAGCTGGTGGGTGGATATGGAGGGTCTTTAAGGTAGCAGCTGCTTGGTATGTAATGGGGTGGAAATAGGGGTGTTGGGTGATATGGTGGTGCAAGGAGGGATGTAGGGGGCTGTGAGGGGGGTATGGGGATGGGTATAGGGGGGCTTTCAGACTGGCTGCAGACCCCCACTTGAAAATATTTTCTGCCAGGGATTTTTTTTTCACGATTTATCAAAATGTTTCCAAAATAGCCGATCTAAAAGCTCAAAATGGCCAGTTATGGGACGTGTTGTGAGCTTGTAGATCGGCTATTTTCAAACAAAGTATAAAATAGGGTTAAAGTGATTAAACTGTTCCTTGTTTGCTGTGGACCAGCTGGAACTCCCTCAAGGACCCCTGGGGTTCCCCAGACCACACTTTGAGAACCACTGCTCTAAAGATATGATAAAAAAAATATTATTGTAATTTAAATCCTATATTATACAACTGTAGAATTGAAGCTTCGAGAATACATTATCTCGGCCCGATTCATGAACCGTACTTACGAACAAATTTGTTATTAGACCCACTTAAGAAGTTTTTTAAGAGATTTTGGCATTCACAAATGTTTTCTTAGCTGTGATTTGTTCTTAAGTTAAGAAGAAATCTACGCATACTAGAGAGCACTCTTAGGGTGGCCTTTGAGTTCTTAAGTGTGATATGTTTGTGCAAAAATAATTAATTCTCGAAGTTTCTTCAATTCTACAGTTGTATAATATAGGATTTAAATTACAATAATATTTTTATCATATCTTTAGAGCAAAAAAGGTTCTCAAAGGTGTGGTCTGGGGACCCCCAGGGGTCCTTGAAGCTGTTCCAGGGGGTCCACAGCAAACGAGGAACAGTTTAATCACTTTAACCCTATTTTATACTTTGTTTGAAAATAGCTGATCTACAAGCTCACAACGCGTCCCATTACTGGCAATTTTGAACTTGTAGATCGGCTATTTTCGAAACATTTTGATAAATCTTGAAAACATTTCCCTAGCAGAAAATATTTTCAGGTGGGGGGTCTTTAGCCAAATGCATCTAACCCAAACAGACCCGGTTGAGTTGAAGCCCAAGCCCCATACCCACCCCATAACCCCCCACCCAACCCACCCTCATCGCCCCCCCCATACCCCCACCCCCATATCCCGACATTCGCCACACCCCCATTTTCAAGTCCCCTTCCTACCTGAAAGCCCCCCTATACCCACCCGTCACACCCATCCCCATACCCCACACAGCCCCCTACACCCCTCCTTGCACCACCATATCACCCACCACACCCCTATTTCCACCCCATTACATACCAAGCAGCTGCTACCTTAAAGACCCTCTATATCCACCCACCAGCTTTCAGTACTAAAATGTTTTATATCCTATACTAACGCTACTCCTGAACATGAAATATGGATAACATTTTTAACAGCTAATTTCAGCAAATTTATATTGATATCGAGTGGTGATATGTTGATTAATGTGAGAGAAATAATAAAATACATTCATTAATTAAATAAAATAATTTGCTGTTCACTTCAGAAGTACCTCCACAGAAATATTTATTTATTTTTATGTTTGGAGTCTGGTGTTCCACCATCTTTAGGCTTTAGTTTAGGTATTCTTTACTTCATTCTCTCAACTTTATTTCTCTGTGTGATTTCCTGTGATTTCTGTGTGCAGCAATCACACACAGGTGTGACTGCAGGCAGAGCCTAAGAACATTTCATGAATCTGACTCGACTTCTCTTAGGAATTCACTTAGGAAGAAATTTAAGAAGACAACTTACGAATTTATTGCTGAATGAGGCCCATTATTTTTGCACAAACATGTCACACTTAAGAACTAAAAGGCCACCCTAAGAGTGCTCTTCAGTGTGTGTAGATTCTGTTCTTACCTAAGAATAGATCACAGCTAAGAAAACATTGGAGTATACCAAAATCTTCTTAAGAACTTCTTAAGTGGATCTAAGAAGAAATGCCCTCTTAAGAAAGTGTGCGTAGATTCTGTTCTTACCTAAGAACAGATCACAGCTAAGAAAACATTGGAGTATACCAAAATCTTCTTAAAAACTTCTTAAGTGGGTTTAAGAAGAAATTTCCTCTTAAGAACGGTTGCTGCATGAGGCCCACTGTTAGGGATTATCAATTCTTATTATAGGAGCAACTATACGAGCAAAATCAGTTTAAAATGATAAAGACAACACCAGCCTTCCATAAAGTAAAAATGAAAAGTGTTGTGCGTATACAGCCAAGCGTGTCAGTGGATGCGACCTACCCCCATCCAAGCCCTAAACGACGGGTCAGCAAAGCCTGTGGAATGATCAAAGACCCAAGCCACCCCAAACTCATGGACTGTTTCAGATGATGCCACATGGCAAATGGCTACGCAATAGGCTCTATGCACAGCAGCCATATTGTAAGACATGCACAGGTGTTACCAATGATACTAATGAAGGCTCTATTCCATTCTGGTCAGACGGAGTCAGGGTGCTGGTATTGTGCATGTTGGCTCACTGGAAACACTCCCAAATGGCCCTTTACGGGTGTGTAACTCTGAGAGTGTACAAATGGAACCAAATGGACCCGTAAGGGTCCATTTGGTTCCATTTGTACACTCTCAGAGTTATGGGGGTCGTGGAAAACTGAAATTCAAAAATCTGAGAACTACTGTGCTACACTAAATGGAACAGAGCCTTCATTAGTAGGTAGTAGTAGTCATTTTCATCTGAGGGGGGTAAAAAATGTCTTTCTTTCTTTGGCCCTTGGTCGTGGAATGATCTCCAGACTAAACTCAAATTGGCTGCTCTAATTCCCTTGAGAAGCTTCAAAAGAATCACCTTAGTTTTATTCACAAACAACTGCACCTGTCCGGAGGTTTACTAGCCTAGCGGTAGGTTCTTGGTTATTTGTATTGGTTGTACACTGTGTGTATTATTATTTCTTGTTTGATTATTGGCTTTTTTCTATTGTGTAGAGTGTATCACTAGGAGTTATCTTATGTATTTGTGATGTATCTTGGATGACTATTTTGTTGTTTGTTTTTGTATTCGTATGTTAAGCTTAGACTGTGTAAATTTAACGCTGTATCTTGGCCAGTTCCCACTTGAAAAAGAGACTGTGTCTCAACGTGTTTTTACTGGTTAAATAAAGGTTAAATAAAAACACACACACACACACACACACACACACACACACACACACACACACACACACACACACACACACACACACACACACACACACACACACAAACGTACAATCAGGCACATGAACGAATCTGACAAGAATAACAGATAAAAACCAGGTCAGGAGAACACATTCATGTATAGACTCATCAAAGACGCAGGTGCACCTCATCACAGTCTTTGTTATGCACACTACTGCAAGAGTCCTTTCAGAAGGCAGTAACCCTTCAGAACAGGCCGGTTCTGGACAACCTCTCATCGGAATTGACTTCACACTCGACACTACACTTCCTGGGCTCCTCAGAAATACCCGGGACAAGAGTGAAGTTGATCGGATGAGTGGTTCATCCGATCAAATGTGTGTGTGTGTGTGTGTGTGTGTGTGTGTGTGTGTGTGTGTGTGTGTGTGTGTGTGTGTGTGTGTGTGTGCGTGCGTGTGTGCGTGCGTGCGTGCGTGCGTGCTAGGGGTGTCACGATTCACTTAATTCACGATTCGATTCAAAATCGATTCCTAGGGTGCCGATTCGATTAAAATTGCGATTCTGCGATTAATTGATATTCGATTCGATTCTGCGATTTATTGCGATTTTCTAGGGTGCCGATTCGATTAAAATTGCGATTCTGCGATTTATTGCGATTTTCTAGGGTGCCGATTCGATTAAAATTGCGATTCTGCGATTAATTGATATTAGATTCTGCGATTTATTGCGATTTTATAAAAAAAAAAAAAAAATTAAAAAAAAAAAAAAAAAAAAAAAATTAAAAAAATTAAAAAAATCGATTTTAATATTTTGAATCGATCGTGGCATTAAGAATCGCGATTTATTCATGAATCGATTTTTTTTGACAGCCCTAGTGCGTGCGTGCGTGCGTGCGTGTGTGTGTGTGTGTGTGCGCGTGCGTGTCCACAGCTAATCTCACAAACCACTGCACTGATCAGCGGTTGAGTGTAACCTTGAGGGTCAAACGTGCCAATAGAAAAACAGCGCTTTAGTGACATAGTAAAAACATACCCTCCCCCTCATTATCATAACATAACAGGTGTGGGCATGAGGAGGAGGAGGGACTAGGACAGGTGGGTGGTGCTAAGGTGGTGGAGGAGGTGCTAAGGTGAGAACCAGGTATACTTAATGAACTGGAGGCGTGTCCACATAAAAACATAATTTTAACACTTTCTGTACACTTTTTTGAAAAAAATCTTCCTCCTAGTATAACCATAATACCTGATGATTATGTTTTAGGGGTGGAATAAATCACTGAAAAGTGTCCAAATTGGTGGGGCGTAAGGACACTACAAGTGGGCCCCAAATAATTGGTAAAAAAAAACATACAATTTAATAATAATATAACATTAATATTTAAAATAAAATTGTAATGTAAAAAAAAAAATGCTCTTCTTTAAAACGAAAAAAATCATTGAGATTCCGATAAATAGCACCTAAATACTACCTTAGTTCCATCCATCCAAGCCACAGCACGGTCGATTGATTGCTCATTAAAAGAAACATGCTCTGGGGCGTCCGCTGGCCTAGCGATCCAGGCGCATACTACATGCTGGTAATCCAGCTTGACAGCGTGTCGCGGGTTCGACTCCCGTTCCCGGCGACCTTTGCTGTATGTCTCCCCCCCATCTCTCTCCCCATTTCCTGTCAGCCTACTGTCCTGTCCAAATAAAGGCATAAAAGCCCCAAAAAATATCTTTAAAAAAAAGAAGAAAAGAAACATGCTCTGACAATGCACCCGGCCTTTTTTGCTGCCGTGTCAAGTGGTCAGATGGGTGGGCCGCGGACACTTTAATTTCTTCAAAAGCGGACTCTGATCCAGAAAAGGGTTGGGAACAGGGTTGCCAGATCTGCTTATTATAATTTCCCAGCAAGATTTTATTTGAAAATAGCCGATCTACAAGCTCACAACGCGTCGCGATGCGACGCGTTGTGAGCTAGATCGGCTATTTTCAAATAGCTGATGTATGTGTTAAAGTGAACACGTGGCCCATAGTCGCTTCTTTTGGGCTGGTTTTCCTGGACCTGGTTGCTTGTTTCTCTCACAGAATCTGGCAACATTGGTTGGGAAGCCGCTGTCATCGATGACTAATGTCATAAATCAGATGAGCGATGTCACAGATGAGTGATGTCACAGGCTGACCACATGCCAGCCACGTTGGAGCCACACGGTTCCCATGTGGATCCACCAGATCCACATGATTCCATTCATTTATTTTGACAGAAAACGTGAGTGAATTTTTTCCTTTAAAAGCATGTGTCCAGTGCATGCTGATGGAATGCCGAGTGACTGGAGGAAATACGAGGTGGTAAGATGACACTGAACTCCATCTGTGGTCAGATATGAGCCTCTTACGTTGCTTCAATTAGTAGCACTGTGACACTCGTTCAAACGTTAGACTGAGTATTTGCCATGAGACCCTCGAAGAGCACCAACACATTCAGCAACATAATATTTTTATATATCTTTTTAAAATATATTTGATTGTCAATGAATGGGGGCTTCAGAAGAGCCTTTTCTGTCTATGATGAAAACGAGACTGTTTGCCAATCAACTCTGTCTGTAGAATAAGTGTAAATAGAACATATGGGGCCGTTATTACATGAAGAGCTTCCACCCGGCCAGCGGTGGGAAAAGTACTCGAATGTTTTACTTTAAGTAAAAGTATCAATACTGCAATGTAAAAGTACTCTGTTGCAAGTAAAAGTCTGGAATTCAACATTTACTTGAGTAAGTACAAAAGTATTAGTATCAAAATGTACTTAAAGTACCAAAAGTAAAAGTACTAAAAAATAGCAGATCTACAAGATCACAACACGTCGCATCTCGCGTTGTGAGCTTGTGGATCTGCTATTTTCAAATAGCTTCATAGCCATGGGAAGTAGGGGTGCTGAGGGGGCTGCAGCACCCCCTGAGAATAAAGTATGAAAAATAAAAAAATTACATAAAAAAAAAGATTATGAAAAAAAAGATTCAAAACATTTTTGCATAATGTGCCTGTTGTTGTTGGTCGTTATTTGGGGGGGGGTTTAGTGCAATATGTGTTCTGGAGCCGAATTAACCAAATTAACTATATAGCTGCCAATGACGTATATATACGTATTTTAATAATCAGCTGTTGCCTGCCAATGACGTATATATACGTCTTTGAAAAAAAGGAGACATTTTTTTTTTTTTTTTTTTTTTATAATTTCAACCCTTTTCGAATTTCGAACAGATTAGGAGCTAAAAATGTTCAAAGATTTGCTGCTCCATTCACTTCAATGTTAAAATTCAAACGGACAAACAATTCACATTGTTTTTTGGTTTAAAACTATTGGTTCTGAGCTATATTCAAACATCAAACAACACATGTTAACAAGGTCAAAATGACCTCGTTGACATTTGTGAAACCACACCTGAATCTCATCTGTGATTAGAAACCATCTGGGGAGCAATCATACTGGAGGAAAAAAATCTGTGGCTACGCGAACAGGTACCAAAATCATGGCAAAACCCTGGCAGAGGCTACAGACTGTTCTGAAAAAACTCTGGCAGTCAATGTGTAAAGTAAAAAAAAAAAAAACGCACAAAACCGCACACAACCGCGTGCCTAGCGTGTGCGCGCGTGGAGTGCAGAGCGCACGCGCATGGAACACAGCACCTCTGCATGCATGCGCGCGGTTGCATGCATGTGCATACAGCACCCGTAACCTATAACGTCTTCCCACACGGGCACGGCCCTGAATAGGTTAGGTATAAAAAAAGGGCTAAATCGGTTAATACTGTATATGTTTTATCATGTAATAATTTATATCTGCAAAGTATTCTAACTAAAGTTTTCAAATAATTGTAGAGGAGTAAAAGTACAATAATTGCCTCTGAGATGTAGTGGAGTAGAAGTAAAAGTATAGTCAATTGGAAATACTCCAGTAAAGTAAAAGTAGGCCTACCTCAAAATTGTACTTAAGTGCAGTACTTGAGTAAATGTACTTACAGATGTGCCATTTCAAAACTTCATATGTCCTGCCATCGCCAAGACAGTACATTTTCAGGGGATTCCCAGGGCAATAAGAGGGACAAAGAAGGGCATTTAAAATGCTGAATTATTTTGACGATCACTGCTTTTATGATGCTAATTAATTTGAGCAACTGGTCAAGGACCTCTTCAAATCACCTTTCGCCTCATAATGAGTCTGACACCTTCTTCAACACACATTCTTTTGTTCTCTTATCTCTTATTCTTTTGTAATAATATAACATTAATATTTAAAATAAAATTGTAATGTAAAAAAGAAAATGCTCTTCTTTAAAACAAAAAAAATCATTGAGATTCCGATAAATAGCACCTAAATACTACCTTAGTTCCATCCATCCAAGCCACAGCACGGTCGATTGATTGCTCATTAAAAGAAACATGCTCTGGGGCGTCCGCTGGCCTAGCGATCCAGGCGCATACTACATGCTGGTAATCCAGCTTGACAGCGTGTCGCGGGTTCGACTCCCGTTCCCGGCGACCTTTGCTGTATGTCTCCCCCCCATCTCTCTCCCCATTTCCTGTCAGCCTACTGTCCTGTCCAAATAAAGGCATAAAAGCCCCAAAAAATATCTTTAAAAAAAAGAAGAAAAGAAACATGCTCTGACAATGCACCCGGCCTTTTTTGCTGCCGTGTCAAGTGGTCAGATGGGTGGGCCGCGGACACTTTAATTTCTTCAAAAGCGGACTCTGATCCAGAAAAGGGTTGGGAACAGGGTTGCCAGATCTGCTTATTATAATTTCCCCGCAAGATTTTATTTGAAAATAGCCGATCTACAAGCTCACAACGCGTCGCGATGCGACGCGTTGTGAGCTAGATCGGCTATTTTCAAATAGCTGATGTATGTGTTAAAGTGAACACGTGGCCCATAGTCGCTTCTTTTGGGCTGGTTTTCCTGGACCTGGTTGCTTGTTTCTCTTTTTTTTTCTCTTTTTGCTTGTCAAAGTGACCTTTTGTGGACTGGTGGACTGGTTGAACTTGACACTCGCTGATACTCTGCTTCTTAATCTCATGTACAACACACTGATACTGACCTGGACTAAAGTTTTTGGGGGGTTGCCAACAACCCTGAAATTCAAAGAATGGACACCCGGCCGGGCTTCCTTTATTTCTGATAAATAAATAAAATCTGTGTTTGTATATCATATTAACTCTTTGACTGCCAACGACGAGATTTCTCGTCAGATTTTGCTAAGGCTCATTCGCCTGCCAATGGCGAGATTTTGTGTTTTCAGCGGTTTTCCACTAGATGGCGCTGTTTGCCAACCTGGGGAGTCACCATTTGACTCCCAGAGAAGTAAAGCAGCAGCAAATCACGAGAGACAAAAAAAAAACAGCACATTCACTTCCTTGTTATTCGATTTGAAAAAAATGCCCTTTTCTCTGCTTCTGTTGCTTTTTGGCGAAAACAACCTACACACTGTACAGTAGTACATTCAACTGCCCACAACTATGGAACGGATGATCGCTATGGAACGGATCGCTATGGAACGGATGACCCCCCCCCCCCCCCCGACTCTACAAGACTCTCATACGTCTTTTAAAGCGAACATTCTAGGGGGAACTTTAGCCAGGGTTTCTTTAATACATCAGTGCTATAGGCTCTATGCACAGCAGCCATATTGGGAATGATTTGGGCCCCTTCCTTACTTCCCTCACAGGTGTTACCGATGATACTAATTAAGGCTCTGTTCCATTTAGTGTGGCACAGTGGTTGTCTTATTTTCAAGGGGCCCCATAACTCTCAGAGCTACACACCCACCATAAGGGGCCATTTGGTTCCATTTGTACACTCTCAGAGTTACACACCCACCATAAGGGGTCATTTGGGAACCAAAATGGAGTGTTTCTAGTGAGCCAACATGCACAATATCAGCACCCTAACCAGAATGGAACAGAGCCTTAATTAGTATCATTGGTAACACCTGTGAAGGAAGTAAGAAGAGGCCCAATTTCTTTCCAATATGGCTGCTGTGCATAGAGCCTATAGAACACCCTTGACATCTGTGTGTGAGGTTTACAAATATGAACCAATGACTTTTTTTCTAAAAGTTCTTCTGAATAAACCTCCTAACTCCACTGGATCCTCAAACTCCAACTCAGGTTTTTTTTTGTCATTCTAATCAATGATGGACACAACAACTATCTCCACATTAATTGTTAAAAACCTTGTAACTCCACTTGAGCTGTATTTTGGTAAAGTGATGATCATATACAGTAAGGACACATGCAAGTATCTGCCAATGTATAAAGTCACCATACCAGTGTTGTAAAGTATCTAAGTAACTACGTAGCCTACTATACTTAAGTATAATTTTGAGGTATTTTTTACTGTACTGGAGTATTTCCAATCTTCAGTACTTTTACTTCTACTACTACTTTTACTCCACTACAATTATTTGAAAACTTTAGTTACTGGTTACTTTACAGATGTAAATTATTATTACATTATAAAACATACATTAACCACTTTAGCCCTATTTCATACCTAGTCTATTTGAAAATAGCTGATCTAGAAGCTTGTAGATCTGCTATTTTCAAACATTTTAGCAGTTTTACTTTTGGTACTTTAAGTGCATTTGGATTCCAATACTTTTGTACTTTTACTCAAGTGAATTTTGAATTTGGGACTTGTAACAGAATATTTCTACATTGCAGTATTTATACCTTTACTTAAATACTGTAAAACATTGGAGTACTTTTTCCACCACTGGATTATGCATTTTGAGCTCTTTGAACTTAAGTACGACGTGTCAATTGATTGATTCACCAAAAATAAGGAACAAAAGCGTGTCCCCTTATCGGCTCAATGAGGGACACACGTCTTTTTAGTTTTAGACAATCCAGTATTTCAAGTGACTGTTGGCAACCCAACAAACCCCCCCCCCCCCCAACCTGGCCAAGTGGACGAATACTGAGATAAGAAAGCGAGAGAAAGGCGAGAGAGAGAGAGAGACACACAAAGAAAGAGAGAGGCAGAGACAGAGAGAGAGAGAGAGAGAGAGAGAGTCCTGACCACAGATGCCTTGCGAGGCCCAGACTGTTAGCTTTTTAGCGCCCGGGCGTGTAGTGATCTGGTTACCGGAGTGTCCCGGGGACCTGGGCTACCACATTAGGAGACACGCTAGAAGACATGCGTCCCCCGAGACCCCCGACCAGCCGCTTCTCTGTCTCCAGCATGGCTGAGAGGATCTGTCACACACGTCACTGTGTCTGACTGACCCACTGGCTTCTAATGCCCTCCTCCCCCTGCTACACACACGCACGCACTCACTGACACACTCACTCTCTCTCACTCTCTCTCTCTCTCTCTCTCTCTCTCTCTCTCTCTCTCTCTCTCTCTCTCTCTCTCTCTCTCTCTCACACACACACACACAGACAGACAGACAGACAGACAGACAGACACGCGCACACACACACACACACACACACACACACACACACACACACACACACACACACACACACACACACACACATATTCAAAAATAGCAGATATACAAGCTCACAGCGTGTCACAGCGCTGTGAGCTTCAGCGTAGCACATATTTACACGACTACGAGAGAGCGAGGAAGAACATCCGCTGTAGTTTTTTTTGCATTTTCAGCGTGGAAGCATTCAACCAAAGCATATCGTGCCCTGTCGGGCAGAAACTACGTACAACCTTTTATTACAAAAATAGCAAAAAATAGCCGATCTACGAGCTCACAACTCATCGTGACACACTATTTTTGCTTTTTTTGCACGCGTGTGTGCGTGCGTGAAAAAGTGGTGTGTGAGTTTTTTTTTTTTAATCATTTCCTGAGCAACGGTTTTGTACATACAAGGTTTCCATCTGACAGTGACAAAATGTAAATTGTAAGAGCCTAGTTCACAACATCTGGACTGTTCACCATGTGAACACCACACAGCCCACAACATCTGGAGTGTCACACCCCCCAAAACACATCTGCAAACACCACCATACACCCCCAAAACATCTGGAAACTCCATATGAATACCACACACCCCAACACATCTGGAAACACCATATGAACACCACACACCCGAAAACATCTGGAAACACCATATGAACACCACCACACACCCTTAAAACATCTGTAAACACCATATGAACACCACCACACACCCTTAAAACATCTGGAAACACCATATGAACACCGCCACACACCCTTAAAACATCTGGAAACACCATATGAACACCGCCACACACCCTTAAAACATCTGGAAACACCATATGAACACCGCCACACACCCTTAAAACATCTGGAAACACCATATGAATACCGCCACACACCCTTAAAACATCTGGAAACACCATATGAACACCACCACACACCCTTAAAACATCTGGAAACACCATATGAACACCGCACACCCTAAAACATCTGGAAACACCATATAAACACTGCGCACCCCAAAACATCTGGAAACGCCGTATGTTATGATATAAAAGTGCTGATAATAAATAAAGAATAAAAATACCTCAAAATTGTACTGAAGTACTTGAGTATTTGTACTTAATTACTTCACACCACTGAGCATTAGTGAGGACCAATTAAATGGAGATAGGTTGAAAATGGGTGAAGTCGTCCTTTAACTCTGAGAGTTTACCAATATAGCGTGGACTCTCAAGAGTTGAGGGAACACAGCAGATGTTATAGTGTACACACAGAGAAACCTTCCAAGCCAAAGTCCTTGTATGTGTGAATTCTACTATACTGTGTTCTTTCACTTGCGTGGAATGTCGCCTGCATCCTTGCATTTACTACGGCATTCCTAATATTTATTTTCCTCTATGTAGCAGAGACATTTTGTCTTGACAAATCCATCCTGGTCTTTACTTGACGTGGCGCCCTTATCGCATTCTCTTCCTCTCTAGAACAATTCCATTTCAATGCGTTTCTTTGTCTTCGTCGCCGCTTTCGGCGCTTTTACCTTGCACTTACACGTTTACGCAATAATGATGATTCCTTTACCTCTCCGCTCTCGCCCTGTTTAACACCATTAAATGGAAATGTCCCCGCAGACAAAGGTATTCATCTGATAGCTTGTTGATATTCCTTCCTGCATTCATATCCGCATTGTATCCTTTGTGTTAGCTTTCAGTCAGAGAAAGCAATGTCTCTGTCAAGTTATTGTACATGGACACAGCATTGTGCTTGGGATTGTGTGTGTGTGTGTGTGTGTGTGTGAGCAGAATGCAGAAGAGAATAACATTCTCACACTTTTTCTTTTTCTCTCTTCATCAAGGTTTCATTGCTAAGTAGATTTTTTTTTTTTTATCCTTTCACTTCCCACCTGCAGTGGTGTAAAGTAACTACGCTCATTTACTTAAGTGTACTTAAGTACGATTTTGAGATATTTTTGACTTTACTTGAGTATTTCCAATTTCCAATACTTTTACTTCTACAGTGGTCACCTGTTCATTCATGCACGATCTTCAAACGGCCACCTATTGGACATCAGAGGTTTTCAAAGGTTTCTTTAGGTACCTTTCAAAGTTGACGCCCACAGATTCTTGGCACCTCCCATTGAAATGATTAGAAAGTGTAGTGTGGCCGTCCAGCCACGAGATGGCGCTTGGTATCAAAATTTATTTTAAAAAAGTAAGTAAGGCATGTGTTCAAAATGTTACTTGAGTAAAAGTACAAAGTATTGGCATCAAAATATACTTAAAGTACCAAAAGTAAAAGTACTGAAATGTTTGAAAGTAGCCGATCTACGAGCTTGTAGATCGTCTATTTTCTAATGGCCGTGGTATAATATAGGTCTAAAGTGGTTAATGTATATGTTTTATAATCAGTGTTGGGCTATATTACTTAGGAGAGTAATATGTTACCTACTTGTATTACTTATTACTCCTTTGAAAAGTAATAATATTATATAACGTATTACTTGGAATCAAGAGTAATATATTACATATTACTTTATATTACTTTCCCCGTGCCCCCCCCCCTCAAAAAAAAAGACGTGTACAGTTTTTAGCCTTTTAGAACTGAATCCAATTTAATGGAACAATAGAAAACAGTTTTTATCTTTTTAAGTATTTTGCTGCTACAGATTCCATATTTGGAATTGGAACAATAATTATCCTTACAGGAACAACATAAATCTGAACTGCACACACTGGCTGCAGCCTCTCAGAAACTGAAACAATAAAGTAAACTTTTTGAACATTTCTTAACCTTTTCACTTACAACAGTCAATATTAATTAGCCAAAGTGCAAGGGGGGGAGATATAGAGCAGTGGTTCTCAAACTTTTTCATGTGAAGGACCTCCAAATTGACACTTATTAGCCCGCGGACCCCCATTTTGAGAGAGAGAGAGAGAGAGAGAGAGAGAGAGAGAGAGAGAGAGAGAGAGAGAGAGAGAGAGAGAGAGAGAGAGAGAGAGAGAGAGAGAGAGAGAGAGAGAGAGAGAGAGAGAGTTAAATCAGGGGTCTTCGACAGGAGGTCCGAGACCCCTAGAGGGTCCTCAGAGTTACTGCCGGGGGTCCGGCAGTAATGTGTGGTTCCACGGTGTGGTGGGGACAGAGGTACTGTAGGGGGGAGGGGAACCTGATAGCAGAGTTCCTCAGCTTATTTGGAATACTGTAGTGTAGGCTACACAGTATATCATTAACATAACCGGTTTTGCTATCTGCTACCTACCTCCCCCTACTGTCTGTCTGTCTGTCTGTGCCCACACACTGCACAGTCAGACACACACACACACACACACACACACACACACACACACACACACACACACACACACACACACACACACACACACACACACACACACACACACACACACACACACACACACACACACACACACACACGATGTGCAAGTGTTTGAAAACTTTAGTTACTTTGTAGATTTTGATTATTATTACAAAACATACATTAACCATTAACCTTATATAAAGTTGTCTATTTAAAAATAGCAGAACTAAGCTACACGTTGTGAGCTTGTAGATCTGCTATTTTACATTTCGTCACCTTATTAAACTAATGGCCTAAGTCATTTTTTCAAGGTTTTCAGGAAAAATAAAAAACTGATCCAGAACAAAACTATATGATATTTCTTAATCATTTCACCCAAAATGTTTATAACAAATTATGACTATTTAAATAGAAATAACACTGTCTGTCAGTTATGTAACATAAGAGATTTAAATAGGTTTAAATAGGATTAAATCTGACTTAGGCCAAAATAAAAAGCAAAACAAATTACAAAATGGCCTAAATCAGTAAATAATTTGGCTTAAGTCACAAAAACATGTGACTTAGGCCAAACGAAAGGCCTATTTTGTCCTAAGTCACACTAGGGAGTTAGGCCATTATACTAAAAGGGGCGTGAACAGCATGATCCTTTTCAATTAGGAGATAGGCGATTTTACCAGAGGTGGCCAGTGTCATGAGGACCTGACTTAGGCAAAAATATAATTTCCTCAAAAAATGACTTAGGCCATTAGTTTAATAAGGTGACGATTTTGACATAACGTGTGAAAGAGGACTTTCTGCATAACAAGTAGAGAGAAAGAGAGAGAGAGGGAAATAGTCCAGTAAAGAAAAAAAAAAACCTAAAATCTTTACTTATGTACAGTACTTGTGTAATGTAATGTGTTACTTTACACCACAGTAAAATGTTTGAAAATACATTGTTGTGTAAAATGTTTGAAAATATTTTGATGCCAGTACTTTGTAGTTTTACTCAGTAACATTTTTAACACAGGCCTTTTACTTGTAACAGAGTATTTTTATATTGTGGTAACAAAAACTGGACATTCCGCATGGAATTTGCAAGCTCATAGCGTGGGATTTAAACCCGGGCCGCAAAATCACTGGACATCAGCTTTAACCACAAGAGGGACTCTTACTTAAGCATCAGAAAGATACATACAACTTAAAACATCACATCAGAGAAAATTTGATGCATTTAGGGTTGACCTTAAAAGGCAGTTGATACCCAGTTAATACTGAAGACAGAGAGAGAGGGGTGCTTGAGCTAATGTGAGCATTTTTTCCACCACTGAGAACATGATTTCAAAAAAAGCTAAATTCTCCCCCAACCCCCTCTCCCTGCTGACTGTAGCCTACCTAACTGTGTGTGAAGGTGGCCAAACTTGTTTTGTGACAACAATGGCCAAGCTTGAAGCCACTGTCTGTCTATTAGCATATGTTAACCATGATCCTCTCTCACTGAATGAAAGGAAGGGGTCGCGACCAGCGTTGCCATGTTTGCTTATTATAAGCAACCTGTTTTTCTGTAAAGTTGCTTGTAAATATTGGTAGAAGCTTGCTGCTTTTTATTTGAGAACTTGAGGTGCATATAGGTTTAATGTGCTCATGTGGCCTATAATAATCAATCTCTTTTGGGCTTGTTTTCATAGACCTGTTTGCTTATTTCTCTCGTAAACTCTGGCAACACTGGTCGCAACAGCTGTCTCCTATGACTGAGAGAGAGAGAAAAAAAAAGAATGAGAAAAACACTGGCTTATCCTCTGTTCTTTAATTGTTGTTCTTCAGTGGTGGAAGAAGTACTCAGATATTTTACTTAAAGTAAAAGCCACCACATATACCACATAAAAATACATGTAGAATGTCCCGTTTCACAGGTTATCAAAATATATAAAAATCCTTTGAAAATAGCAGATCTATAAGCTCACAACGCATCACATGGCTATTTTTAAATAGCCAACGTTTATATAAGGCTAGTGTCATGAGGACCTGACTTAGGCAAAAATATAATTTCCTCAAAAAATGACTTAGGCCATTAGTTTAATAAGGTGACGATTTTGACATAACGTGTGAAAGAGGACTTTCTGCATAACAAGAGAAAGAGAGAGAGGGAAATAGTCCAGTAAAGAAAAAAAAAAACCTAAAATCTTTACTTATGTACAGTACTTGTGTAATGTAATTTGTTACTTTACACCACTGTAAAATGTTTGAAAATACACTGTTGTGTAAAATGTTTCAAAATAGCATTGTGAAAATTGTGAGCTTGTAGATCAGCTATTTTCAAATAGCCTATGTATAAAATAAAGTAAAAGTACTGGAAATTGGAAATACTCTAGTACATAAGTTTGTTTTATTAATTCAATGATAAATTGTCTGCATTCATAAATTCTCTAACGACTTCTGTTTTTAAGAAATAAACTGCAAGTAGAGTAATTGCTTTCCTCTGCTCTCTTCTGCCACCTACTGTCCACCTAAAATGAAAAACTTAAAACACACCCCCAAGGCATAGCCACACCCCCAACCTTTCACAACCTAAGGTTATGGTGGGTTATGGTGGGTACCTTTCAGAGACTCTGGTGCGTATGTGAATAGGTGACCACTGTACTCCTCTACATCTCAGAGGCAAATATTGTGCGTTTACTCCACTACAATTATTTTACTTTTGATACCAATACTTTTGCACTTTTACTCAAGTAAATCTTTAATTCCGGACCTTAACAGAGTACTTCTACATTGCAGTATTGATACGTTTACTTAAGTAAACAATGTGAGTACTTTTTCCACCACTGCCCACCTGATACTTTTACACTAGTGGTGCGTGGGTTGAACCCGTTACCTACAGGTCGGGTTGAGGAGGGTTAAATAGTGTTTACATAGTATTCAGATAACATGCAGTAATATGCTATGAAGTACTTCGATAAAATAACGTGAAAGAAAATATGCTGAAAACAAATCCGTGTTGAGTCAAAGTCATCTCAGAATATGCTGTTAAATGAACAGAGTGGCTCTGTTCTGGGTTATAGGCAAACATTCGGTAGAAATAGACAAACATTTGGCAAAAAGTAGCAGATTTGGGGCTCTAGGGGTTTGACATGCAAAGGGATCAAATGTATTTTGTTTACACTTGGCCTAGTCATTCAGATTAGCGTAACATATTTACATCTGTTCCACTCTGTTCCAATCCCAATTCCAATGTTGCATCTTCTCCATTGTCTCACAAAACAAAGGCATTGAAAACTTCCGTTGAAAACGCAGTGTCTGTCTTTAACGACAGCGCAGGTCGCTTCGGGTCAGGTCGGTTGTGAAAAGAGCTCTTCTATTTCCGGTGAGCTTGTAGATTGGCTATTTTTGCCATGCTGCACCTTCGTACGGTGGGGCATAAATTAGGCTTTAGTCTGTTCAAGTTCAGCCTGATCTCACACACACACACACACACACGGTGAAATAGCACAGAATGAAAATTCTGTAAATAGACGACTAGAAAACCCGAAAAGCCGTGCATATGAGCCGCGAATCCCGCGGTGAAATAACATGGGTTGCAACCGGGAAGCAGAGCAGTCCCCACAACATGATTTACGTTTCTGTGCCTATAGGCTCTATGCACAGCAGCCATATTATCACTTCCTTCACAGGTGTTACCAATGATACTAATTGAAGGCTCTGTTCCATTTAGTGTAGCACAGTGGTTTCCACGACCCCCATAACTCTGAGAGTGTACAAATTTGTACACTCTCAGAGTTACACACCTGTAAGGGGCCATTTGGAAGCCCATGAGGGTCCCTGGACCCCAACTGTAGACCCACTGGTGTAACAGAGTGTTTCCAGTGAGCCAACATGCACAATATCAGCACCCTGACTCTGTTTGACCAGAATGGAACAGAGCCTTCATTAGTATCATTGGTAACACCTGTGAATTTCTTCATAACATGGCTGCTGTGAATAGAGCCTATTGGTATATAACTCAGACGGCGCTGAGCAGGCTCAAGCGAACGTCACAACGTTCAGCGTGGCAACTCGCTCGCTTTAGCTCGTGGCGCTTCGCGTGGCTCCAGTTTGCGCGCCTCCGACATGGTCCAAAACGTAACAAAGTCAATGGAGAGGATACGAGGCGGCTATGCACAGGTTTTGGGGTTTTCTTGTCGTCTATGTACGGAATGTAATCCGTGCTATTTCACTGTGTGTGAGATAGGGTTGATCGAGTTACAGTTGGCTTCACACTAGCAGCAAAAGCTAAAAAAAAAAAAACAAGCGTCTTCAGATACACTGTCGCAGAGTCGCTGTAGATGTGTATATGAATATAAAGGCTTGGATTAAAATGAACAGAGAACTGGCAAAATGTAGTTTTTCCCTCATAATAAATGTGTGGAGAGAGTAGAACAGTGGAAAATGTGATAATGGTGAAACAACACTTGGTCATTTTGTAGCTTCTGTTGCTGCTAGTGTTGAAGTGACTGAGGAAGATGCATGAGAACAGAAGCAGATGGAAACAGATGATCTGCTGTGGTGTGCAGTGAAAGTAACTAAGTACATGTTCTCAAGTACTGTACATAAGCACAATTTTGAGGTATTTGTAGTTTACTTGAGTATTTCCAATTTCCAATACTTTTACCACTACATCTCAGAGGCAAATATTGTACTTGAAAACTGTAGTTACTAGTTACTTTGTAGATGTATTATTATTTTAAATGATTATATTATAAAACATACATTAACCACTTCACATCACTGCACGTTGCATCGCAATGCGTTGTGAGCTTGTACTATAGATCTGCTATTTTCAAATAGCGTTGTGTACTTTTGGTACTTTAAGTACATTTTGATACCAATACTTTTGCACTTTTACTCAAGTAACATTTTGAACACAGGCCTTTTACTTGTAACAGAGTATTTTCATATTGTGGTATTGCTACTTTCACTTAAGTAAAATATCTGAGTAATTGTTCCACCACTGGTAGGCTCTATGCACAGCAGCCATTTTGGAAAGAAATTGGGCCTCTTCTTACTTCCTTCACAGGTGTTACCAATGATACTAGTGAAGGCTCTGTTCCATTCTGGTCAGGGTGCTGATAACGTGCATGTTGGCTCACTAGAAACACTCCATTTTGGTTCCCAAATGCCCCCTTATGGTGGGTGTGTAACTCTGAGAGTGTACAAATGGAACCAAATGGACCCGTAAGGGTCCATTTGGTTCCATTTGTACACTCTCAGAGTTATGGGGGTCCTTGAAAATAACACAACCACTATGCCACACTAAATGATACAGAGCCTTAATTCGTATCATTGGTAACAGCTGTGAATGAAGTAAGGAAGGGGCCCAATTCATTCCCAATATGGATGCATAGAGCCTAGCCGAAAGATGAAGAAGAAGTCAGTTTGTGTCTTCATGTGGGTCTCTTACACTCAAAATGTCTTGTAGGCTGTCACTTACTGCCAGTGTTGAACGCAGCACATTTCCCCATTTCAAAAAGGAGAAAACCATAAACAAAAAAAAAAGAAGAAGAAAAATCCATGGCAGAGTCACTGAAAAAAGATTTACTATTAAGATCACCCGTGACCCATCCTGTGACCCTTGAAGTTGGGGGTCAAATATGTTCTATGGCTATTTACATTTGCCTCTCAGATAAATCCTGACATCCTATTGATAGACGCTATTGATTCATGCGGACCTAAAAGGACCTGAACCACTGAGGAAGCTCATCACACACACGTACGCACGCACGCACGCACGCACGCACGCACGCACGCACACACGCACACACACTCAACCTTTTCCTTTTGTGGGGGAAATGAATGCCCTTTTCCTGCTCACAACATGTCAACACGTGTGAGCTTGTAGATCGGCTATTTTCACAAATTTACAAGTTTTTCTGCTTTCATTTGGGCAGCAAAGTGCAGATCGACAGGGAGTGACACGCAGTTGTCGGGCTCGGGAATCGAACCCGCAACTTGCCGTCAGGCTGCAACAAAGCCCATGTGGTATACGCCGTAAACACTATACTCCTGGTTAAATAAAGGTAACAAAAAAAGAGTTATTAATTATATCAGTGCTTTGTACACACTCATTCCCCAATATGGTCAATTCTTAACCCTAAAAATAATATTTTAACCAATTTCAACCTGGCGTCCGTAGTAATAAAGTTAGTAATACTTTGTTTTTGTGCTCATTAACCACATGAACCCTAGCGTCCCTATTCTGGGGCCCACAGAGAAGCAAAGACATGTTGTGAATGAGTGAAGAAATACTAGTGAGTGAGTGAGCGAGCGAGTGAGTAAGCAAGGTATGAATGAATCAGTGAATAGGGGAGTGAATGAGGATATGATTTTCATTAATCTGCAGACATAAAACTATATTATTCTCTATACTCTCTATACTCTGAAAATAGCCGATCTACAAGCTTGTCCTATTTAGGTCCTATTGTCACAATGTTTGCCACGTAATATTTGACAATTTGTCCAATTTGGTATTAAAAAGGTCTTAGAAGTCATTAATTGTAGCTTTAAAATGTGCAGATACCCTTTATACAATGTTGGTGTTGTTGACTGTACTGTACTGTACTGTACTGTACTGTACTGTACTGTACTGTACTGTACTGTACTGTACTGTACTGTACTGTACTGTACTGTACTGTACTGTGGGTTCCTAAAGGGGGTTCCAGGGAGACCCCAACTACATTATTGATAGTTACACAGACCCTTACAGGTCTAAATGAACACTGAGGAATTTCACATTGGGGTCCCAGAGAAAACAATGGTATCACAAGGGTTAATGTGGCCTGATGGGGGTCCTTGAAATGAATGGTCTTTACACACCTGGAGAGGGGTCCCTACGATACGATACGCTATGCTACGCTACGCTACGCTACGCTACGCTACGCTACGATACGATACATTGGCTCCCAGTTACTGCCCATACAAAACACTGACGTTGGCCTACAAAGCAACCAAAGGTATGGCATAGCCATATCTTCAAAGCCTTATCCAACCCCTCCCGCTCACTCAGATCAGCTAACACAGGGAAAGCTGTCTGAACCTTAAACCTAAAACATCCGGGACAGCGCTCCACACATCCCAGACTTTTCTCCCTTATGCCTCCCAAATTGTGGCACAAACTCCCCATAGCAATTAGAACTGAAGACTCACTCCCAATCTTCCGCCGCGATCTGAAGACTGACCTCTTCAGACTCCACCTTAAACCCGTAGCACTTGCCGTGGGACTTGCCCTAGCCTTGACGACCTTGCAGGCTTATGCTGAAGTTAAAATATAATTTAGCATGCCATGTAGACAGATGCCAGGTTCAATTGTTGACCAGGCATCCTATAGTTTGTATAGTTTAAATGTACAGCTTATTTATTTGTTGTATTATACTGTTTAGACTGATGATAATATGGTTCTTGGTTTACCTATGATCCTATTGCTATGCATGTGATGTATTACCTCGTGTTTACCTTGCTTACAGTAAATCTCTCTGGGATTAAGCTAAATGCTTAAATTGTAAATTGTAATACAATACAATACAATGCAATGCAATGCAATTACAATACAATACAATACAGTACAGTACAGTACAGTACAGTACAGTACAGTACAGTACAGTACAGTACAGTACAGTACAGTACAGTACAGAATGGGAGAGCAGTCATTGGTGAAAAGCATCTTAAGGAAAGGTTCCCAGTGAAGCTGCTGATAGTGGCCATTCGCCTCCTGGTATTTTATGCATCTTGTTCCCGCGGTCAGATCCCCAACCATATTAACTACAGATTTATGAGCTTTTGTGAAGGCCAGGAGGAAAGCCCTGCGCGCTCTATAAATAACATGCTATAGCCTGCGGCGCTGCTCCGTGGAGCATGCGGCTTTCAGACCAGCCCTCCGCCTATACAAAAGGACGACTGGTTGCTAGGAGGCACAAAAGCACCTCGGCCATTACGGCAGCCCCGAGAGTTGTGCCTCCCTGCCATCAGCACAAAACTGTAATTGGACATTAACCCATTCAATCCGGGAAACGCATCTGTGTCATTTTAAGATTTCTTTGGCTATTCAAAAATAATAGCAGATCTACAAGTTCGTAACGCGGCACCGAGTGCCACGCTACGAGCTTGTAGATCTGCATTTTTTTTTTTTCAATCTTGAAAATTCTGTGCAAATCTTTGAATCTTTAAGCGAACATTTGTAACTCAAATCTTTGCTTCTACTGGGACAAAAAATGTTTTACATATGTTCACTCACTTAAAAAATATATATTCAAAGATTTGCACAGATTTTCACGATTTAAAAAAAATAGCAGATCTACAAGCTCATATCGCGGCACTCGGTGCCGCGCTATGAGCTTGTATATCTGCTATTTTCTAATAGCCAAAGACATCTAAAATGACTGCGATGCGTTCCCGGTCTTAATGGATTAATTGGGAGCTTCTATTAGGGGTCATTCTGCTGAGCGTGTGTGTGTGTGTGTGTGTGTGTGTGTGTGTGTGTGTGTGTGTGTGTGTGTGTGTGCGTGCGTGCGTGCGTGCGTGCGTGCGTGCGTGCGTGCGTGCGTGCGTGCGTGCGTGCGTGCGTGCGTGCGTGCGTGCGTGCGTGTGTGTGTGTGCTTGTATTACTGTACTTGTGAGGGCCAAAGGTCCCCACAAGTAGGATCTATTAGAATTTGACAAATACCCATTTATAAGAGAGAAATGGTTGTTTTCATGTTTAAAAGCATATTTTCAAGAATCATGTTGGGGTTAGGGTTAGAATTAGACATTATTTGGGGGTTGGGTGTAGGGGTTGGGGTTGGAATTTTCCCAATTTTGGCTTTTAGATCTGCTATTTTCTAGCTATGTACCAGCTATTTTCAATGCCGTCCTAGAATGTTGATGTCCTCACGATTACAGTAATACAACCATGCATCGACATAATTCAATATTCGGTTCAGTGTTGATTCAGATATGGAAATTGTGAAGCACCTTCAGTTTCTATTCTGGGCAGGTCACTCTAGGTGGATTTTTTTTTTAAATCATTCAAAAAAAAGAAAGAAATATTGTACATTTTCCCAAATAGCAAAAAAAAGCACATCTACATTGCAATACACTGTGGGCTTGGAGATCAGCTATTTTATCTGCCCGACACCATCATGCAGCGAAGCTTAAGTGGGTTAAAGAATAAATAAATAGAGCCCCAAGCATGAATAGTCCTGGTTTTCCCTTTTGCAGGAAAATACAGGGGGGGAAAAATGGCATTATTTTTTTTCCTGCTATCTCTTCTGGTCCTAAGCTCCGATGGCATCTTGTGTCCCTTTGAAGGAGCATGGGGCCCCACAGATATACAGCAAAATGAGAAAATTGCAGTACTTTTCCGTCATTTTGTCCGGGGCTATTTTGAGTCAAATTAGATCAAGGGCGTTGCATCTGTCTTGTGTAACACAATGAGATGCAATTGGTCGCCGTCGGCTTAGAAACCTTGTATGTCCAAAACCGGTCCTTTTGTCATCACTATTAAAAAAAAAAAGTAATATAAAATAGGGAAAACAGCCGATTTACACGCGTACATTTGGCAGATCTGCTATTTTCACAGCTTTTGTGCCACACTCGCATGATGAAATAGGGTGTGAATTTACGATATAAAAAGTTTGACATATGGAGATACAAGTTTTCCACCCGACAGCTACAAATTGGTGGTGGTGGTGGTGGGGTGGGAGGGGGGTATGGTGGATGCTTCCTTCACCAAAGATCAAAAAGATTTGCCCCCCAAAAAATAATGTGTTTGTGTGTATTCTCTTGTCATTTGCGTAGAAATAAGAAATGCTCATGAAGAAATGACACGGGGGCGGGGGGGGGCGCTCAAGCCCTCACTCTGAGAGGACTGACAGGGATTTATGTGTAATTCCCTAGCTTAAAAAAAAAGGCACACTTCTGCCACACATTTGTGTACACCTCAGCTAATGTATAATATATTACATTTACATGTCGATCACATGCTGCAGGATTCATAGGATTCATATATGACGTTTTCTCTTCTGTTTGCTAACCGTGTCTTCCTTATATTCTTTCTAGTTGTTCAATCTATAGCAGTGGCTCCCAAACTATTTCATGTCGCGGACCCCCAAAATGATATGTGTATATATATATATATATATATATATATATATATACACATATCATTTTGGGGGTCCGCGACATGAAATGATATATATATATATATATATATATATATATATATATATATATATATATATATATACATATATATATATATATATATATTAAGATTTTTCCAAAGTAGCAGATCTACAAGCTCATAGTGCGGCACTCGGTGCCGCGCTATGAGCTTGTAGATCTGCTATTTTTGAATAGCCAAAGTATGGAATAATAGTTAAAGTGGTTAAAATGATTGTGACGCTGTATCAACTAATTGGCCCCCTGGGGGTCTATACAGTACATCCATCCATCCATCACTGTCTGCTTTAGGAATCAATGTATTTATCTTATCTGTTATTGTAAAAATAATCAAATAAGCCTAAAGGGTTTACCTCAATTATGAGACACAGAGACGGTACTGGACCACTCTGCCAGCGTCCCAGTGCTCTGTGCACGGTTCTTCAGGATGTGTTTATGTGTGGGAACCAGTGGTGGAAAAAGTACTAAAACGTTTTACTCAAAATATACTGAAAGTATCAAAAGTAAAAGTACTAAAATGCAGATCTACAATCTCACAATGCGTCGCGATGCGACACATTGTGAGCTTATAGATGTGTATGTATAAAATAGGGCTGAAGAGGTTAATGTATGTTTCATAATATAATAATGTATATCTGCAAAGTAACTGGTAACTAAAGTTTTCAAATAATTGTACTGGAGTAAAAGTACAATATTTACCTCTGAGATGTAGTTGAGTAGAAGTAAAAGTACTGAAAATTGAAAATACTCCACTAAAGTAAAAATACCTCAGAATTTTTACTTAAGTTCAGTAGAGTAAATGTACGTAGTTACTTTACACCACTGGTGGAAACCTTGTATGTCCAAAACTGGTTTGTTTGTTTGTTTGTTTGTTTGTTTGTTATTGGGTGAAATGCTCCTTTAAGGCTGCTGGCAAACAAGCCTTCATCAGCGTAGATTTATTGGTTCTCAAAGTGTTCCAATGGATCTAATGTAGTCACAAGCTTGTTAATACTTTGCATCGGTTCAATATCCATAAAACTCACAGACAAACTTTCACTTAAAAATAAATAAATAAATAAATAAATATATATATATGTATGTATATATATATATATATATATATATATATATATATATATATATATATATATATATATATATATATATATATATATATATATATATATATATATATAATCAGCACAAAGTGACTCGATGTGAGCTTTTACATCTGCTGTTTTTGAACATGTTATACCAATGTATAAATGGATCAAGTGGTTAAAATGATTGTGACACTACATTAACTACTACTACCCCCCCCCCCCCCCCCAAGGACCCCTGGGGGTCCCCAGACCCCACTTTGAGAACCATCGGTATAGAAGAATTATCTCATTATGTTCCACAGGAGAAGACGAAGAAGAAAAGAAAAAAAGAGAAAAAAGCTGACAGCTGTTGGATTGCCGGACAATTAAGTCTCCATGCCAACTAATTGATGTATTTTTCCCCCTAAAAGGAAGGAGCTGATTGGAGCGATTTGCATATGGATTCAGACAAGCCTCACAACCATTTTGATTTGACCTTTGGCACACATCCTCAAGGACAGAGTGCTGTGGTACTTAACGTTATGATCATTGCATGTTTTGAGAGGTTTAATCTGTTGTTTATCCTGCTGTGTTGTTAAATAAATAAAAAGGGGGTGGCAAATATCAATATTTTATCACGATATTTATTATTATAAGAAAGCACTGTCCAGGTTTACATAAATCATCCTACATTAAAGTTGGCTAATGGGAGGGTGGGGGGGCGGACAGCTAGACACGGCTACGTCACTATGACTCAGACGTAACCATAAGCAAACCCGATATGCCCATATATAGGGTGGACCACGGCCACGTCACTATGACTCAGACATAACCATAAACAAACCCGATACGCCCATATGGGCGGGACCACGGCCACGTCACCATGACTCAGTCCTAACCATAAACAAACCCGATACGCCCATATATAGGCGGGACCACGGCCACATCACTATGACTCAGACATAACCAAAAACAAACCCGATACGCCCATATATGGGCGGGACCATGGCCATGTCACCATGACTCAGACATAACCATAAACGAACCCGATATGCCCATGGGCAGGACCACGGCCACGTCACCATGACTCAGACATAACCATAAACAAACCCGATATGCCCATATATAGGCAGGACCACGGCCACGTCACCATGACTCACACATAACCATAAACAAACCTGATACGCCCATATACAGGCAGGACCACGGCCACGTCACCATGACTCACACATAACCATAAACAAACCTGATACGCCCATATACAGGCAGAACCACGGCCACGTCACCATGACTCAGCCATAACCATAAACAAACCAGATATGCCCATATATATAATTTATATGCATGTCACCATGACTCAGACATAACCATAACTATAATTTGGAGATCCGGTTGTCCAGAGCAGGCTTTCTCAAAGTGGGTGCCGTGGCACCCTAGGGTGCCGTGACACCAGTCCAGGGGTGCCTCAGAATGTTTTGATAGTATTTGGAATTGATCCATATCACTTTTGGACCTACACCAAATCTCTTTGTCAAAAATAGCCGATCTACAAGCTGTAGATCTTGATCTGCTATTTTTGATCTGTAGATCTGCTATTTTTGACGAATGTTCCACCCAGAGTGGTTAAACGTAAAAGTATAGAATTATTTTCAACCTGCCCTATTGTTAATTGATATTCTCTCAAGTTTTCCTCATGACATACTGTATCTTAGGTGGAAGTATTTAACATTTTTAAGTACCGTAATATGACATAAATGGAGGGTTCTATATAAGTAAGTAAGTAGGCCTAGCAATGTAATTCAGGGGTGCCGTGGATGAAAAAGTCATTTACAGGGGTGACCTGAGCCAAAAAGGTTTGAGAACCACTGGTCCAGAGCCACAAATCCGACTGCTGTGCCCATATATGGTCATCATGTGCATATATGGGACCGATCGACTTATATAGACATATGCTGATGACATAAGGGATCTCCATACATAGGCATAAAAGGGACTGAAAGATTAAGAAATCTCCATATATGGGCATAACAGACGCAGACAGACTGGTACAACGGGTACTCTGACAAAGCCCGGCCCAAACGCATTGACTCAGACATATTGGTCGGATCTGCGGTGCAACGTAGGTGTCGGACCGAACCTTTAGTTTTCTTTAAAATGCTTTGCACTTTAATGTTTCCATGAGGGCCAAATATCGTCACAGTTATCGTATCGTGAGTTTCTCTATATGATGCACTCTCAGAGTAAATGTAGGATAAGTGATATTTCTCTGTTAAAATAGGTGTTAAATAGCTCTATATTGTTATAGTAAGCATTGCTATAGAGTGTTTGTTCAGTAACTCCCCGTCTCTCCACTTTAGTAAACATCCATTTTCAGGTTGGGATACCAATTGTATCCACTTAGGAGAGAGAACTCATACAGAATGCAGGATGAACTAGAAAAAGTGCTCCTCGGAGCACAGGTCTCCGCCAGGTCAGGTATGTTATTGTGGCCTCCTGGTGGCGCTATAATAGGCCAATGTGAAAAGGGTGCCATTTCTTCCTCGGCCTAGTGGGAATGTACGTGTGAAATTTCACGGAAATCACAAGCTGCGTTCATGATTTGAGGCATTTTGTTCAAAACGGACCAATCCTGCAAACTTTGGAAGCCAACCTTAGCCAATGAGGATGGAATATGGGAAAATATTGGATAAAATCTGTAGGAGTAAATGGGTTTTGCACAAATCGGCCTCCTGGTGGCGCTATAACAGGGCTTCTCAGTCTGGAATGCCTCCTATCTCCAGGAGGCGGGACACAGCAGCCAAGGTTCCAAACCTACCGTGGCTTCTGATTGGTCTGTGGTGCGGGGCGGGACAAAAAAAACGGTGTGATCGTTTTGATTCGTCATTCGTTTGAACAACATCCAATCAGCAACGACGTTGCCTAACGTAACATATGTAGTTCCTGTGTACTTCCTGTGTAGTTCAGCAAGACGAGTCAATCGGGGGCATTCCAGACTGAGAAGCGCAGAGAGAAAAAAAAATCCGCCGAACGTAGCGAAGCAGGCTGGCACCCAGGCTAGTAAAACATACTCTCGCCATGCCTTTCGGCCTGGCGGAGACAACAACTGAAATTGGAAGTGATGACAAAGAAATGAGCTGACACAATTTTGAACTGGAACACTATACAATTGAAGCTGATGAATAGGAACTTTCTCCTGATCGGCTGAAATTGGCAACCCACCTGAAAATGTATTTTCTGTTTATTAAAGTGCTGCAGAGACGGTGAGACACATGAACAAACACTCAATAGAAATGATTACTACCAGAATATGGAGCTTTGACTTTTTAGGGGTACTTGAAATTCGAAAGGTTGAGAATCATGGACTTTAACTAAGACTTGACGGTGAACTCCTAACACAATTTGACCACCAAACTGCCCCGTGGATCCTTGCAGCTTGTATAGGCTAGCCTAGCTTGTTTTCAGGGCTGCTTGGCATCCACTGTTGCTTTTTATCACCATGTGCGTTCATAGTAAAATGTTTTCTCCAGTGCCATGGCAGCGGGGATTTCTGTATCTTTAGCCTGACGATAGCAAACCGTATACGCGTGCATTTGTGCCGCACGTCTGACATGCTTACCGCTAGTGTGTGATCACTACGCTGATAAAGGCTTGTTTCCAGCAGCCTTAAAGGAGTATTTCAACAAAAAAAACTAGCCTCCATTTCCAGGCTTTTATTTTCCTTCGCGTTTTGCTCATAAATAAGAGCCTGGACCAGCCTGTTGACGTTCCTGGTATAGGAAGTGGGAGCCAACCTTTAATTTCCTCAACCAACCAGAGGGTAGTGGGCGTCACTCCAAATGTTGTGACGTCAGGGCTCTCAATGCTGCACATTGGGGGAGAAGGAGGGGGGGCGGGCGCACAGATCGGTGAACCAATGGAAGCCCACGGATTCTCTCTCCGGAGATTTTGAACACCCCCCCCCCCCCCCCCCCGCGCGCGCCTCAAACGCGAGGCGCTACTCCTCGCGAGGAGGCGGCGCGAGGCAGGGCTTTGATGCGAGGCCGCCCGAGGAGGAGGAGGCAGGGCTTTGATGCGAGGTGGACCTGGCTTGTGTTGTTCCCCCCCACATAGCACCAGGAAGCTACGCTAGGGGAACACTGAACACGCGTTCACACGCACACGTGATAATAGTTATTGTCCATGAAGGAGGCGCACCGACACAGCAGAGCTTGAGGCCGAGGAGGCGGCCCGAGCGCCGCCAGGCACGAGTGCCCGCGCCGACCGGCCGATGGTCTGGGAGGGGGGTGAAATGAGCGCTCCTTTTTCAATTTCCCTGGTTTTCCAATTTCCCTGTAGCATATACATATAAAGTGACCTAAAAAATACCCCAAAGGAGTGGGGACTATTCTATTCTATTCTATGCTAAGTCCTACTCCTATGTATCTGGAAGATACACAAGGATGTGGATATACCCAGTTCATCCTCTAACACAGTGGTTCTCAACCTTTAGTTTTCAGGCCGCAAAACCCCCAAATAATCATATTTGAACTGAGAACTCCCCACACTGAAAAACATTTGGAATAGGAGTTGAGATATTACATTTAGTTTGACTCGGTTCCACAGATAATAATTGTGAACATAGCAGATCTAAAAGCTCACAACGCCTAGTGCTGCGAGGCATTGTGAGCTTGTAGAATTTTTGCCTCTTTCTTATATTATTTGACAATTTGGCCACAACTCTAACACTCACACAGTACAAATAGAAAAATCATCACAACAACATGTACGTGAATTTGACACTTTGAGATACATCTCACCTGGACACCTGTGTTAAATGTATTTTTATACAGTAACACACTTGAGATAACTTACACTATTTGCACCAACATCATTCATATCCTGGAACTGAGTGTTAGTATTCAAGATGAGCTTGTGTGTCTGTTTGTTTCCCCCACATACACTGTGGGGGAAACGACATATTATATTAACCCCTTGAATCCCAGCATCCATATTCTGGAGGGAACATTAGCCAAAAATAGCAGATCTACAAGTTCACAACCTTTTTTGTTGACTGGTACAGTAGATTGTCTGTTTATGGCCAAGAGATTTTGTGTGGGGGAAAAAATCTGGAAGTGAGGAAAATTTGTTTTTCTCACTTCGTTTCTCAGTCTGGAAAGCCTCCTATCTCCAAGGGAGGCAGGACATGCCATACGGCTGAAAACGAGTCGTGGCTTCTGATTGGTCTTTGGTGCGGGGTGGAACAAAAACACCAGTGTGATTGTTGTGATTCGTGATTCGTTTGAACAACATCCAATCAGCAAAGATTGACTACGTAACATAATGTAGTTCCAGTGTAGTTCTGCAAAACGAGTCAAATTGGAGCCTTTCCCGACTGAGAAACGGGGAAAGGGTTTCAGTGGTTAACTACCTGTATTATAGTATGTAGCCTATATGAGCTGTTTGAAGATGTGTGTCGTTGATTGATTCCCCAAAATAAGTACCCAGGGGGCAAAACCCCCTTTTTTTTGGAATGCTGCATTTGCCCTGCTATAAAAGGTTGGCCACCAGAAATAATATCTATGACCCCGTAGGATCACAACCTATATGGACAACCCGGTCAATTTTTTGCTGGAAATCCAATATGGCCGCCTCAATATTGGCCCCTATCAGTACCCAGGGGCAAATGGGGGTATGCTGCATTTGCCCTGCCCTAAAAGGTTGGCCACCAGAAATAATATCTATGACCCAGTAGGATCACAACCTATATGGACAACCCGGTCAACTTGCTGCTGGAAATCCAATATGGCCGCCTCAATATTGGCCCCTATCAGAAAATAGCTTTGGCAATAACTTTTGAACCAGATGGGCTAGAAATAAAAACTTGGTGTCAATTTCATGGTTTCAGAGCATGAGAAACTCAATGGAATACTTATCTTTATGATTGTGTGTGTCTGGACCTTTCATTTGCATATTTCCAAGATGGACGCCACGCGAAAATGAGTTTTACTATGACTTTTACAGTGACAGCTGACTGTTATGGCAACAGAGATGGCAGTCCAGAGATGGCAGTCCTAAGAGAGCAGCTGCTGCTTTTTCAGGAATCATTGAATGGGCAACCAACTGCAGTCCTCTGGGCAACATTCCTGGAGATGTCAGATATTCTCCAAAGGTTTATCTACTACGATCGGGAAGGTGACTGGACAGGACATCTCTGTGAATCAGCAAGAATGCTACCCTACCTCACTGCAGCAGGCCACTACAAGTACGGGCAGCAATCTTTACCTCTGTATTTGGCTGAGATGAAGAAACTACCAGAAACAGCTTCAGAGGTATATGAAGCACTGATGGCAGGTGTATTTGTTGGCAGACGAGCAGATGGCAGCCACAACAGTGTTTCTCTTGACATGCTACTGGAGCAGACCTATAATGCCGATGCCAAGGAAGCAAGCAGTCTGGATGACATTACACTCAGCCCTGCTGCCAGGACAAAATGGGTCTACACAAAACCACTCACTGCAGCTGTCTCTGCAGAGCTCAAGTCTATGCTCCACCTCCACTCCTCTAACCCACACCATGAGTCTGGTCAGAGTCGTGTAATCCGGGATTCAGAGATGGTAGTCAAGGTCATGGCAGCAGTGGAGACTAACCCATTTACAGTGAGCACATCATCCACGATCAACATATCTACAGGACAGTGTGCTGATTCCACAGTCAAGGACCACTTGATGAGTGTGAAAGAACTGGGTCTGAAGGCACTGTGTGAGTCATTATCCAGTGAACGGAAGAAGACAAGCATAATGAAGCTTAACACTTCCCACACTCAAAACACAAAATCAAAAAAATCTAAGGGGAAAACCTCAGCACCTGGCAAGAGCAATGAAATTACTGCCCTCCTGCGCATGACCCAAATCATAGCCAGTGGTGGAGAACTCAATCTTGTTGACTTTATAGGCAACCACGAGTGCAGTGGCTTCCCCCCTTCCCTCTTCCAGGAAGATGGCAGGATGAGAACAGGTACCAAGGCAAGCCTTGTGAAGGCCCTGAAAGAGGAGACCAAAGTTGCATGCATCCCTGACCTGCCTACAGAAGACAGAAAAACAGCAGTAGTTATTGATGCCATGTATGCCATACGCCATTGGTCGTTCCTGAAAGGTGAAGCATTTGGAACAATCGCTGAACGATACAAACGTCTGCTGTTGAATGATGTGCCTGCTGGCACAGAGATCATTCACTTCTGTTGTGACCGGTACAGTGGACTTAGTCTTAAGACAGCTGAGCAAGAACACAGATATGCTCGACCAAAACCTACCAAAGAATATTAAGTCAGTATGCGTTACACAGCTCCAGATCCTCAGGAGTTTTTTGCTGTGTCAGCTAACAAGGCAAACCTATGCCCTTTATCCATAATAAAACGGCTGGGATGGGATACATGGTATGTATTTCATATTTATAATGAGTTAAAAAAAAAAAAAAAAACAGAGATGGTTTGAAACATATATTTAGGAAAAGTCATGAAAGGGGAACTTTCTCAGAGCTTCCTGAGAGAAGTTAAGCCACTTTCAATTCTCAAAATCGGTCCCATTGATTGCTTAGTCACGGAAGTGTTAAGTGGCAGAGATACCACCAGCTATCCCTTCTTCACTGGGAAGAAGGCATGGTTCAAGGCCAGCATGCGTCTGGATCTCCCTGCACTTGAGGAGTTTGGTGAAAACTCTTCTGATTCCCTCTCATATGACGTTATCAATCAGGCACGAGACCTCCCAATTGCTGTATATACATCCAAAGCGGACCACCCGGAGGATTTTGACCTGAGTAAGCTTAGAGTGTACAAGTTCCTCAAAAGCTGCTGCCCCCGACAGAGAATGCCTTTGACCTACACCTGAGAAGAGCTGCTCTAGCAACCATAATAGATAAATGTGCACTTATGTGACCGCTTACAGTGTTTGGGTACAGAACTCGCAAGTTGCCAAACGGCCGAAAATGGGGAATAAAGTTAGATTTTTATTTTTTGTGTTTTTCGTTTTTTCCCATATTAACACAGTTCGAATGTTGAAGAAGGTTTGTATTCCACCAGAAAGCCGTTAAATAGTCATTAAATGGTTACAATTACATTGTGAACATGGCTCTGTTTTTAAGAGAGTTTCCGTGCGTATTTTGGGGGTTGAACAACATTCAGCCAAGCCGGATATTCCTTCTTTCACAGAGTATGGATGGTCTCTCAGTGCTAGCAATGCAGTCCCCCTTGCATCTACCGAGCCAGCCATGCCTTTGTCAATGAACAAGGCAATATCATGCCTCTGTTCCTGTGCAAAGAAGGCAATTCCATGCTGCAGCCATATTGACAAAATAGAAATGAAAGCTCAAACTGACCAAATGTGTTCATATTGCTTAAAAAGCAGACTTTTTGCCATAACTGTAAGCTGTCACTGTAAAAGTCATAGTAGAACTCATTTTCGCGTGGCGTCCATCTTGGAAATATGCAAATTAAAGGTCCAGACACACCCAGTCATAAAGATAAGTATTCCATTGAGTTTCTCATGCTCTGAAACCAGGAAATAGACACCAAGTCTTTATTTCTCGCCCATCTGGTTCAAAAGTTATTGCCAAAGCTATTTTCTGATAGGAGCCAATATTGAGGCGGCCATATTGGATTTCCAGCAGCAAGTTGACCGGGTTGTCCATATAGGTTGTTATCCTACTGGGTCATAGATATTATTTCTGGTGGCCAACCTTTTATGGCAGGGCAAATGCAGCATACCCCCATTTACCCCTGGGTACTGATAGGGGCCAATATTGAGGCGGCCATATTGGATTTCCAGCAAAAAATTGACCGGGTTGTCCATATAGGTTGTGATCCTACGGGGTCATAGATATTATTTCTGGTGGCCAACCTTTTATAGCAGAGCAAATGCAGCATACCCCCCTTTGCCCCCTGGGTAAAGGAACAAAGTGTGCCCCTTACCAGTTCAATAAAGGGCACGTCTTATAGTGTACAAATACGGTTGGCAACCCGCTGCCCATTAAATACATTACAATTTATAGGCTACTCATGGCAGATGCAACCCCTTGTGAGCTTGTAGATCAGCTTTATGCTACACCGTCATAAGACAGGGCATAAATTAGGCATGAAGCTCAATGTATACCCCGTCGCACGATGCAACACATAGTAGGCTAGCTGTTCTTTTCACCAAGCCACTGTCGTAGCTGCTATGGAGTGTTGAGTATTCAAGATTCAGGATTCTATAGCTAAACCTTTATAAGCCTTATCATATGTATTTTTTTTTCTATTGATAAAACATTCATACACATGAACATAATTATGGTAGAAAGGATAGAACCCAAATATTCCCTGAGAGTCTATTTACGTTATTCCATTTGATTTAAATAAATTAGTCTTTTTTGGTTTGTTTTTTAGTTTGTTAGGCTTTATTTATTTTTCCGCCGTCTGTCCTGTTCAAGCTTCCACTTGTGCCTCTCAGTTTTCCTACCGTCTGTCTCAATAGAGAAGGACAAACAACTCCCCCCCCCCCCCCCCCCCCTGTTTCCCCCAAATAATGAACATTGATTGAAGAAGCCATTGATCGTGTAGCACAGTGTTACGGTGTTCTGTAACATGGGATTCATTTCCAAAAATATGACATCTCCATCTGTGGTGAGGTTCACACTAAAGGAACTCCAAAGCTTAAAGGAATCTGCTTACAGTCAGTGATGTGATGTATGAAGTGTTCAAAAGTATACAAGTTATGACGTATACATTGTCTTTTTTAATACCAATGCAAGGCTGTATTGAAATGTAGAGCAATTCCCCCCAAAATCTAAAATATGTAGCAGATCAGCCTTGAATTCATTTAGATGTTTTTGTTTTTTTGTCGCATACATCGGTCTATAGGAGACTCAGACTCAGCATTTTTTTTTTGCCATCGCAGATTCGTCTGGTCCCAGGCTACAGTCGTAGGCTCTTTGAGTAAAATCATGAAGTATCTTTGACTCCTCTTTGATTCCTTGGCTTAGGAATGCGACAAAAAAATCCATGAATTCAATGCTTCATGGGGTGTGTAATTGATAGAAAACAAATACATTTTAATCAAAAAATGACTTGTTCATAATATATTTGTGTTAGTTTGGGTCCCAAGAGTCGCTTTCTAGAAATGTAGTGGAGTCGAAAGTACAATTATTTCTATTAGAAATGTATAGTGAAAGTCATGTGCTCGCAAAATACAAATACATTTAAATACTCAGCAAATATACTTAGTTACGGTCCATCAATGGTCACATTTAAGGTCTTTCAGTGCATTTCAACCATGTAGCTGTGAGATTCTCTGTCATAATTAACCTAAATGAAACAAATGACTGTGTCAAATTGCTAAAACAAATGTGGAAAATAAATGACAACCTATAGGCCTACCGACATTAAATAACATTTCCTTAGACCAGCGGTTCTCAAAGTGGGACACCCTTGGGGTCCTTGAGGGGGTTCCAGGAGGTCCCCCAACAAAACGTGTTAATATAGTATCAAGATCATATTTAGGCCATTTGAAAATAGCTCATCTACAAGCTCATATATGCTACTTTTAAAAACTGATCTGGAAGAAGAAGATATGAAGAAATGTGAACATTCTGGAATATTTTTGAAACATAATGCAACACAATGCTTGTATACTGGGTCCCTGGTACAACATATTTTCAGATGTATTTGTCCGCAGACAAATATTTCAATTTTGGGGGGTCCTTGACATGAAAATGTTTGAGAGCCAACGCCTTAGACGACCCATCCTGTAATGTAACTGTGTGTTCACTAGTTCACACATGTCTTCTTCAAGCTTGTTAAAGCCAGCAAGATGACTGTATAGCTTTGTAATAAGATGTTGAGGCGAGCAGCCATAATGCTGTGTGTAAAGTTGAGCTTACACTGCCCTCTGCTGGTAAACACTTTACACACTCGACTGCTTAGTTGACGGTCCAATCAATTCACACGCTGTTGTGGAAATGAGTCATAACAAGCAAGTAATGAGAGTTTACGCTGCAAGAGTTGATTTACAAGAGTGTCATTTTGTGAACAAAATAATACCGTAGATGACCAATTAAAAACATATCACCGAGATTACAATGGGCTACTGTGTGCTCACTAGCCTAGCTTTCCCCCCCTCTCTATTTTCTTTCATTTAGGTGGTGAAGGGTAGATTTTTTCGTGTACAATTATATATATCAATACAAATTGAATAAGCTTACAATTACAAAGTAGCCTGTTTATTCATTCAGACTTGACATTGTGTTTGTTATCTTCATTTCTGAGTCTGCATTCTGTGTAGTCTGACTGTCTTTGAAGTGTGTGTGTGTGTGTGTGTGTGTGTGTGTGTGTGTGTGTGTGTGTGCGCGCGCGCGTGCGTGCACGTGCGTGCGTGCGTGCGTGTGTATGTACTGTGCCTCAAAGTCGTTGCTGTCGGGTGGAAACCTTGTATGTCCAAAACAGTTACTTTTTTAATAACTTTTTTATTATCGTCTTAGAATATTTTATTTTTAAATAGTGTAACATAGCCGATCTACAAGCTCACAATGCGTTGTAGATCTGCTAGTTTCACTTATTTTGTGCGACACTCTTGTATGATGAAATAGGGCGGGAAAAGGGCGTAAAAAGTTGGAATATGAAGATACAAGGTTTCTGCCCAACAACGACGATATACGGTCCATAGTACAGCTATGACACGTACAGGAAATAACCGATCTACAAACTCGCGACGCCACTGTAAGCTTGTAGGTCGGCTATTTTTGGCGAGCGGCCGCGGTTGTAGGATGAAGCATGGGCTAAATCAGGCTGTCATGTCAGTATTAAACTGTCGATTCTTAAGGCTATGGGCCTACGCTACGCCAAAAATAACCAAACGTCGACGCCAGCATAAACGTGACGTTATTGTCATTCCATAATAATGTCGGCTGGTTTGCAAGTGTGACATTCAGCGGCGGTCTACAGGCACAGCCAGCATCCGTCCGTCCAACGCGGGGGACAAAAGCGTCGGCTTTTTGAGCAAGCCAGATTGCGGTCTGGTCTCTTTCAGTCAGATTATGGATTTGCAGCCAGAAAAGCTGAAGGTTGGGGAGGGAGGGGGGGAGGGGGGGTTCCCTTTGGACTAGTAAAAGCATGTAAGTACCCTGTAACATCTGGGCAGACACAGACAATGGAAGCTGAAAGGAGATTAAAAAAGCTTAGTCAGTGATCGCCCCTCGACGGGCGACCACAGTGTGAATTATGAGCATAATGCAAAAGCCTGGGTCAAATCACTGTAAGACTTGGAGCTGGGGGGGGGGGGGGTGGGGGGCAGCCTCACTTTATTATACACCAGTGGTTCTCAACCTGTGGGTTCCCATATTATTATTATTATTATTTATTTTTTTGGGGAGAGGTCCCCAGATGACAGTGAAGTGACAATACTTTTTCATACCTAAAAAAAAATAGGAAGACAAGAAAAATAACATTACTGTTTCGAAAGTAATCAACAAACAATACTATAAAATAAACTGGTCAAATATTGTCCAAATTGTCAAATACTATACTATACTATACTATACTATACTATACTATACTATACTATACTATACTATACTATACTATATTTACTGTGTCTTATGCTTTTGACATTCAGTATAATTGTACAACTATATGTTCCATATGTGTCTAATTTCTCAGGAAAGCATACAACTCGTTCCAGGAAGTGAAGGTAAGAAATGAGAAACCCACACTAGCATTAGTAACCACCTTTTCTAGCCAAAGTTTACTGGCAAACAGAGCCATCAAAAGACATTTTGAAAACAGGGGAGGGGACCTCTTACAGTACCTTAACATAATTTCGGTTTACAGGAAAAACAAAAACCTGAAAGACTACTTGATCCACAGCAAATTAAAACCATGGAACCAGGTAGCACGGGCAAAGCCTAACTACTTTAGCCCGAAACAAACGGTTAAAAACAGGACAAACAAAAA
Organism: Gymnoscopelus microlampas; assembly: GCF_963454915.1. NCBI lineage: Eukaryota > Metazoa > Chordata > Actinopteri > Myctophiformes > Myctophidae > Gymnoscopelus > Gymnoscopelus microlampas. The sequence continues at coordinate 1,925,236 of NC_139941.1, forward strand.
CATAATTAGCCTAAGACAGAACATCACATACAACACCAGAAATTGTGTTTATCTGATTACTTGCCAAGTGTGTGGATTACAGTATGTAGGAGAGACGAGCAACTCCATAGCAAATAGAATAAGCCAACATAGATACACCATTAATAATGAAAAAGATACCCATTTGTTAATTGTTCAACACTTTATGACCCATGGGATTGATGCTGTAAAAGTATGCGGTCTGGAATACAATGACAATTGGACAATTGGACAGAGAAGATTCCATGAAAAACAATGGATTGCAAGAAGCACAAAATATCCAGGGGGTTTAAACTTTTAAACTGCCCAACAGAACTGAAACTCTTCACATATTCTTACTAACCTAAACAATGGAGTTGATCACCTACATCAACCACAGAGTTGAGTGGTAGATCTCATTGTTGAGTTAATGAGAATATTAATGAAGACACATTGATACCAAGAGCCATCAGCAATTGGACCATCAACAGGGAGCTAATTGTCTTCCAAATTGGAGGTGTGAACATCAGAACTGTGGATATGCTAACTGGGCTCCAAGACTGTAACTTTTTAGCATCTATCCCTTAGTTATAAATTATAGTGTAAACACATCTTTAAATGGAATTAAGAAATAGTTTTAATCCGAGGGTATGCGGTTACCCTAACTCAGAGATTATACGCCTCTGCCCTGCACAGTCTGATAGAAATCACAAAGCCTTAACAGAAATAGTCTATGTAAGCTTAATTAATTGCAAAACATGACACCCCTTATTCAAAACAGATGGCGAATGCATTCTTCTCTTTATAGGGCCTACACAGGTAATACCACAAACTACCTGTGAGACCTTTATGAATTGAACCTCACAGTCAGCAGTCAGTCAGTCAGTCTATAGGAAAGGGAAAGGAAAAACGGAATTAGCAAAATATAACATCTTGAATGCAGCCAAGTTATAGTCGGTTGCACGAAGGTGTCGCACACTGGAAATAGCTGATCTACAAGCTGTGAGCTTTTGCAGATATGCTTTTTTCCCCCCTGTGTGCGCTAAACAGTACCAAGCATAGATCAGGCCTAAGTATACGGTAATTAGTGTCAAAAGGTGGCCGATTCACCAGCTAACTAAGTGAAAGGAGACATGGTTGCCGTGTCTCCATAGATGAATCATTAATATTCATTTTGTTTCGCAGTGCTTAGAGAAGCAGAGGGCTGCTCAAGCGGGGGAACAAAGGCGAGCGCTTGCAGAGACGAGGGGCTGGATCATTGACCAGCCATGTGAGCGTCCTTCATGTGCCCGCCCCCCTCCCCCCCTGCACTCTGCCACGTCCTCAAGACTGCTTTTTATGTAGAAGAGCATGCTCTCTGCTCCTTCCAAAAGGAGATCCAAAAGGAACACCTGTGTTTGATTTCCCAGGCGTGGGGAGCTGGAGGGTGGGAGGTGGATGGGGGGGGGGGGGGACACGACACGACAATTTTATCTCATTAAGCTGCATCGTCGCCGTCGGGCAAGAAACCTCGTATTTCCGTTGTTTCAACTTTTATGTGTTTTTCTTTTCTTTTTCGTAAATTAACGCCCTACTTCATCACACAAGAGTGTCGCACAAAAGTAGTGGAAATGGCAGATTTCCAAGCTCACAGGCGTTGTGAGCTTGCATGTAGATCGGCTATTTTCACGGTTTTAAATGTTGTATTTTTTTTAATGTAATAATAAAAAGGAACGGTTTTAAATGTTGTCACTGTACATTTTTGCAGAAACGTACAGTGACAACATTTTTTATCCCAAAAACGATTTTAAGTTGCATACTGGCGAATCCCAAACCCTAACCCAAATCCTAACCTTAACCTAAAAAAAAACTATCCCTGAACCTAACCTTAACCCTAAACCTATAACCTCACACAAAACAATGCCTAACCTTAACCTCAAACCCTAATCTTAACCCCTAAACCTAAACCTAAATGTTGAAATGCAACGTACCTAAAATTAAAAACAAATGTGTGGTCCAGAAACGTTGAAACATTGAAACAGGAGAAATGTACAGTGACAACGTTTCCTCTGACGACTGGGTTTGTTTTGGACATATGAGGTTTATCACGCGACAGCGACGGTACATTCAATTAGTGGCACAAGGAGCCCTGCATTGTGTGCATGGAGCCGCGGGTCAAACGGCCCGGGGCCACTTTGAAGAGCTCGAGCTCTTCTTGCAGGCTTGATGTCTGTCTGATGCTGCAGATTACCGTCAAGCCCTCTTTGGCTGGTCTCAAGCTAATTTGGTGACAATGACTTCCTGATTAGACGCGAAGCTCGATTTGTCACCATCACGCCACAAAAGTGCAGATCTTCAAGATGAATGAGCTTGAACATCGCTTATTTTCGGGGGCGTTCGGTTCTTTTCTGTTTGTCTTTATCTAGCGCAGGGTTTCCGTTAGCCGGTATATACCGGCCATTGACCGGTAAAATGTTTAATTGGCCGGTAAATATAAACACCACCGGCCACCGTGGCCGGTTGGGAAAATGCTGTTATTAGGCTATTTTATCATTTAAGCCTATTATTAATATTATTATTTGCATTAAGTAGTTGGCTACAACTATTACAATCATAATAATTTAAAGTTTTTATCATGATCTGACTGTGTGGTTTAATTCCGACAGCCTGCTCGGCTGCTGCGCGCTGCAGTTATAGAATAGCCTATTTGTTGTACGATGGTGTCGCGCGTTGAAAATATCAGAGCTACAAGCTCACAGCACATCGCAACGTGCCGCTTTGTGAGCTTGTATGTCTGCTATTTTTGATACGACACAACACCGCTACGAGACACAGCTGTGTCTCCTCCTGATCAGTGCTGAGTAGGGTGGTTCGCTCGGGTGTTGATAAACAGAACCGGGATTTTCCGAGGTGATAGAATCTGAACCAAGCCGAACCCAATTGTCGATAAAGGGACCCGTCCCGTCCTGAACACGTGTGGGTCGTGGATATTATGCAAGCACAGTCACTGCAATGGATAAAGTGGTGAAAGTTGGTGAAAGCAACTATAAAGGCAAGTAATCAACCTGGCGCAAGGCCACATATATCATGACATATAATTAACGTTAACAAAACAAAACAAAACATACTTTTGCATAATCAAGGTTGAATGAGAATCGATGTAAAGCCCAAAATATATATTAATTTGTTTATACTGTGCGACGGTGTTACCACAGCCCGCAGGGTTATTAGGACTCGCACCAAAACACCCTCGCCCCCATTTTTCAGGTGGACCAGCGGTTCTTGTATTCTTGTATTTGTTTTACTGAGGATATGGGTAGAAATAGGTTTAGGATTAGGTATAGTTTTACTGAGGTTAAGATCAGGAATAAGGTTAGGGTTAGGCATAGTTTACTGATATGTTTAGTAATACCAGGCGAATACCGCCGGATTTTCCCCGGTGCGACTGTTTTTTGGGGCGAGCGTTTTGGTATTAGTCTGCTGCGTGTTCAGCAGCGCAGCTCTAACGTAACGAGGTGTAATGAGCCCAATCAGTTGTTGTTGGGTGCATGTATGCAGTGCAAACACGCATGTGACGTTAATTATAATATGGCCGGTAAATGTATTCTAAGGCCGGTAAAATATAATCCTGCCGGCCATGGTGGCCGGCCCCAAAAATGCCTAGCGGAAACCCTGATATTCTAGCGGTGAGCTTACAGGGAGTGTTGGGTGGGAGGACTAAGACAAAGGATCTTTGTCCTCCCGGTGGGGGCTCCTCACTGGCAGGTGAGTCAGTATAACAGCAGTGCAAAAAATGTGGACGGCTCTCATATTGTGACGATAAAGAAAAACTATTTACTAATTGTTGCTGCCGGGTAGAAACATTCTACAGCATGTCCTTATTTCGTCTTTTATGTTTTTGTCTTTTTTTCTTAAATCAATACCCTATTTTATATTTTGTCATATCCCACAACCGGATCTTGTAGATCTGCTATATATTTGCTATTTTCAAGAGAAAAGAAAGGAGGAAAAAAAGGTGTGTATGTGGGTTTTATAAATGTTGAACCAATGAAATTAACAAGAGCTTGTGACTTAATAAGTCACAAGTGTTACCAATGATACTAATGAAGACTCTGTTCCATTTAGTGTAACACAGTAGTTTCCACGACCCCCATAACTCTGAGAGTGTACAAATGGAACCAAATGGACCCTTACGGGTCCATTTGGTTCCATTTATACACTTTCAGAGTTACACACCCATAAGGGAAGCCCATGAGGGTCCCTGGACCCCAACTTTAACCCACTGGTGTAGCAGAGTGTTTCCAGTCAGCCAACATGCACACAATAGACCAATTAATTGTTTACTAACATTGAGACTGGATGCGCAGGTGATTGTTTCACGCAATCAATTTCCAACCTGTTGTTTCGGGGTGCGCTAGTTTCAGCACACCCCAACCCCCTCTTGTGTGTTGGCTAGTGAGGCGCGTCCTAGCGAGACCTGATAGAATGGGTTTCATTTAGCGCATACTGGTTGCACGCATACTGGTTCTTATCAGTGTGACGTCGTCTGTTAAGGGGTCTATATCAGCAACCCAGAATGGAACAGAGCCTTCATTAGTATCATTGGTAACACCTGTGAATATGTTCATAATATGGCTGCAGTGAATAGAGCCTATTGGAACACCAGTTATTTCTTCCCCGGTATAAGTATAGCGGTTACGGACATACAAGGTTTCCACCTGACAGTGATGACACGCTTATTCTTCTGAGCTATTTACATTTGTCCCCGTGGTCTCTCGGTCTGAGTGGG
>NC_139941.1:1932500-1960000 GCF_963454915.1 Gymnoscopelus microlampas
AGAAGCTATCCTCTGGCTGCATGGCATGGCATGACACCACCAGTCTACTGTCAAACAAGAGACACATAGATCATGAAAACTGGTTGATTTATGTGTCCGCCAGTCCGGGCGGCCAAAGGCCAGAGACTTTATGTTTTCGCTCCTGTCCGTCTGTTTGTCCGTCTGTGTGACTGTGAGCAGCTAATCTCAGACACAACAGGACCGATCGGCATGAAACTTTGAGATGGGGACTCGAGTCAGAGACTCGTACTCGAGTCGCACTCGAGGCACCACAAATGAGACTCTCGACTCGGACTCGCCCCTCAAAGACTTGAGACTTGACTCGGACTCGAGCTCAAAGACTCGTGGGCAATCTTTATTTTATGGTTTTTTTTTGGACGCATTAATGAATGAAATGCCCAAAAAACATCCACTCCCCTGTCCCCTCCCTTTCCCCTCCCGCAAAGGAACCTCCTGTGTGAAAACCTTGAAATTAAACAAATATGTTTAGCTCAGTATCAGCTATATAACTTCAGTTAACTTGGCATATGCTTACATTTTTTATAAGATAATCGGATCATCTGTGATAGCACATTTTGGAAACGTTGGATTTTCATTTTGTGCCGCTGTCTCGTTAAACCCAGCTGGGTGAATATTATCCAACACTTCACCACGGTAAACGCTACGCTCATGTTCACTGCATTAAAGCTGTGGTTCTCAACCTTTTCAGGCCGTGGCCCCCCAAAATAATCATATTTGAACTGGGGACCCCCATTCTGTTTTGCTCGGTTCCACAGATAAATATTTTGAAAATACAAGCTACAAGCTCACGAGGCGTTGTGAGCTCCGTTGTGGTTCCGACCCACAGGTTGAGAACCACTGCCTACAAGCAAGTTACATGTCCATGTTGTTGACCACGTAATGTAATGTTACAGGCGTTACAGGCTTATTTGGTTTCTAAAATTCTTAGTGTTGTATACTCTGTCGCGCCTCATTGTTTATGCTGCCCAAAGGAACAGATCTGTCGACACGCCATGGCACGGTGCGTTGATAGCTTGTATGTCTGTTAGTTTGGGTAGGTAGGCGACGCACATTACGAGTTGTGGCAATGTATCTGGTTTTGAGAGGCTATGATTGATTGAATTTACAGTAGCCTACCAGATTATACTTGGCAGTTGTCACAATATTGTAGCTCTGTTCGTGATTATTGCACAAGGATGGATGATGAAAAAGTTGCACTTTGCGAACGGGGACAATATACTTGGACATAACTGCGTCACTTCAGAGGAAACAAAATGGAGCTACTTCAGAGATGTTTACACACCCCTGGAATCCATTAGAATGGTGGAAATTGAACGTAAACGATAACAGCCAACGTGAGCACATGTCTTTCCTGAAACTGGCCAACTTATAGCCATATGCTACTGTATGTGACTGTGTACCGCCCGGCCGGGGGTCGGTCGGGGTAGGTCCATGGCTGTAGGAGTGTTCTCGTTACACTCAAGAGACAGCACAGCAGTGCGCACTAGCTGTAGGCTATACCCAAACACGTTGACATGTCAAACTTCCTTAATAAAAAATATGTAGACTAACTAGCAGCAGTAGCCTTGGTCAGGCTTTGTGTGAGCCTGTGCCTTCTGTTCCGCAGTTGAGCTGCGCTATAAGATGCAAAGGAGCCTAAATGAATGTATCCTACTATTTTGATAAACATTCATTCTGTGCATTTCTCATTTCGGGTTGGGTTTGTGGACCATCATAACTGTATTTCAGCCTTAGGCTACATCGTATAAATAAATTAATAAATAAATACATTAAGAAAAAAACATTATTTTTTTCTTTAAGAGTCTCGAGACTCGTTTCGGACTCGTGGCTAAAGACAAATGCAAATCGGTGCACATTATCTCTGCAGAGATTTTCAGAAGTAGTGAAAATAGCTGATGCACAAGCTCATCACGAGATGTTGTGAGTGAAAACAGCACAGCTACTGTAGATGTGCTGTTTTCACCACTTTTGTACTACGAAGTACAAGTGTTAAAAAACATATATATATGGAAATTTGCCCGACAGCGACAAATTGCTAAATGGATGTTGAATGTACAAAATAAAAATGGTGAAATGAAAATGTGGACCATGTCGATGTATTCGATCATTTCAGATTTAGACGGTCTTTAGCTAGTATAAAATGTTTTTTTTTATTTTTTATTCATGATATGACCAACATAACATTTACACCACGTGGGGAATACAAGGGGATAAACGGGTGTGCTTATTTGCAACACCATAGTGGTGAAATGAGCCTTTAACAAATTGCAATATTCTGGCCAGCCCACCTGCTAGCTTCATAATGAAAAGGATTCAAATGAGGCTGATGATGCACTGCTCTCTCTCCGGGCGGGTAGACGCTTTCCAGCCACTGCTTAACCCATTTTGGGCTGGAACCCCTATTTGTAACTATACCTTTCAGGAAGGAAACCCCTTTTGGGGTTCCTGTTGCTATGTACAGTAGCAACATACATTTGTTAAAATTATATAAAAACATGCATTTTGATGAGGGTCGCTGACCAAAAACATATCATTTTGGGGGGTCCTTGACAAGAAAAAGTTTGAGTACCACTGATATAGCAACAATAGTTTTTCAGAAAAATGAAGACCAAATGTTCGCTTTAAACATAATACAGTATATTCAAAGATGCACACATTTTCACGATTTGAAAAAAAAAAAAAGCAGATCTACAAGCTCATAGCGCGGCACTCGGTGCAGCGCTATGAGCTTGTAGATCTGCTATTTTGAATATCCAAAGAAATCCTAAAATAACAGAGGTGCGTTCCCGGTCTTAATGGGTTAGCACTTCTACAGTAGCAGTTCTTAACCCATTAAGGCCTGAGGCCGATTCTACAAAATGCCTTCTAAATCAGTTCTCACAAAAATAGCAGATGTACAAGTTTGTGCATCTGCTATTTTTGAACAGCCAACGCAAAAATCTAAAATGACACAGATCCTTTCCCGTTTTTACAGAGCTTTAATCGGGACCCCCAAATTAATATGTATTTGGCCGTGGACCCCCATCTGAAAAGATGTTGTGGCCAGGGACCCCATGGGAGAAAGTTTGCTTTGTCAAAAATGTAAAAATCTAAATCAAACATTAATTTTCAAGATTGTTCAAGAGTTTTTGAGAAGTTCTGATCTACATTCTTCGCACAAGGGTGTCACTTGTCTAGAAAGGACCAGTGACGGAAGAAGCTTAGTCATATCTGTTTTACCTACTCTAAGTGAGAGTATCAATACCACAATGTAGAAATGACTCTATTCGTCTGGTATTCAGAATTTACTTGAGTAAAAGTACAAAAGTATTTGCATCAAAATACTTCAAAGTACCAAAAGTGAAAGTACTCAGTGTGTAGAATGTCACATTCCTAAGCCAATCATTTGATGCCCGGTGGAGTCTCCGGGAGACTCCTATTGATTGATTGATTGATTGATTGATTGATTGATTCAAATCAATGAATTCAATGCTTCATGGGGTGTGTAATTGATAGAAAATAAGTATTTTTTGGGGGGTGAACTACTCCATTAAGTACAGTACTTGACACTCATGGTTAATTTAATTTACTGTACTACTAATTTACTTAAGGACTGATATCCAAGCTAGCAATGTGTTTTTGATTGATTGAATACTTGATTAACAAGATTGTTAACCGTATGGTAGTATACAGTCAAAGGTTACGTTAAAAGGATAACACAAAAAGTGTTGCCAACCAGGCCGCAAGTCGGTGGCGGATCTCGCTGTCTCTCGCGCTATGAGCTTGTAGATCTGCTTCTTTCTTTTTATCTTGAAAATGCGTGCAGATCTTTGAATATATACATTTTTTATTCAAATCTTTGCTTCTGTGGGTCCCTGGAACTTAATATTTTGAGATGGCGGGGGTCGGCAGCCAAATACATACATTTTGGGGGGTCCTTGACAGGAGGCTGTCAAGGGGCTCGTTTGCATTGTGGTACATTGTAAACTACTCAGTTGATCAGTAACACATTGTGGGAGGTTATTCGTGTTGCGTTGTTTCTTCAATCTTTATCAAATTCGAATTTTCCAAATCAGTATCATGATCATAAAGGACGCCATGCTCCAAATAAACAGCGGTTTTAAATGGCATAATTACATCAACACTGAGTCAAATTCAGTGAAAAACTGCCGTTTGTATGGGAGAAAAACAAACGCTGTTCAAAGTGTCCAAAATGTGTACACGTGTGGGAGATTAAATGATCAAAGGCAAGATCAAGTATAAATCAGGCATTACGACACCACCAAGGCCTGTCAAAATAAAAATTAGTCGACTAAATCAACTGTAGATTTAGTCAACTAAAACTAGACTAAAACTCAATTAGTTTGATTCAAAAGACTATGACCAAAACCACGTGTGAATTTGCATAAACATAAACCCTACTATGAGTCACTGAGTCTCCTGGATTGACCCACATACTATGTCGTCACTGTCAAATGGAAACCTTGTATGTCCAAAACCTTTACTTTTCAGGAAATGTAAAACCAACAACCAATGGATCCAATGTATTTATTATTTAGTCACAAGCTCTTGTTAATACTTTTCATTGGTTCAATATTCATGAAACCCCACACACACTTAACCCTTTAAGGCGATTCTTATTTATTTTTTCTAAATCCTAACGTGGTGCCGCGCTATGAGCTTGTATATCTGCTATTTTTGAATAGCCAAAGAAATCTAAAGTGACACAAATGCATTCCAGGTCTCAAACCACTTTCACTGTAAATGTTTGTACAAAGTAGTGAAAGTAGTCGATCTCCAAGCTCACAACGTGCAGTGATGCGACGCGTTGTGAGCTTGTAGATCGTACTTTAGTGGAGTATTTCCAATTCACAATACGTATTTAAATAAATATTGTACTTTTACAGCACTGCAATTATTTGAAAACTTTAGATTTTGATTTGTATTACTAAACTATATTAACCACTTAAGCTCTGTACATTTTGGCTATTTGAAAATTGCGACACGTTGTAATCTTGTAGATCTGCTATTTTCAAAAGATTTTTATACATTTAGACATGTTTTACATTTCTGCATAATGAGTACTTTTAGCATATCGATGCCACTACTTTTGTACTTTTAGTAAAGTAAATTCTGAGACTATAATACCAGACTTTTGGCTAGTTTTGTTAGTTATGCTACTTTTGCGTCACACCGTTGTATGACAAACTAGGGCATTCATTTTTCAAAAAAAAAAAGAAAAAAAGAATGAAATATGTAGATACAAGGTTTGTTGCCTTACAATATTCTAATATTCTAATCCATATGGGCAGTGGGCCATGGAAGTGCATGGAGAGATTACAGCAATAATGTGTCATAATATGTTTGAATGCACTGTTACTGCAGCATCTCCCACAACCATAAACAGCTATATTTAATAACAGTACATAAATAGACTGCCAAGCTATTAGGCCAAAGCAATTGCAGGGGTCAAAGTCATATTACCAAATGTCAGGGAGTCAAATCCTACGAATTTACGCACTGTCTTTTTTTAATACCTGCAAAGGGGTGTGTACATTACTGTTCAGTATTATCATAATTGCATGTACGCATGCAATAAAGAAATTGATTTCTAGTATTATGGAACAGCAATCACTTTGAATGATACATGTCTGAAATCATTAAGATATGAAGACACAAGGACCTGCAGCCCATACAGAAATCAAATACAAATTGACTGTAAATGAGATTTGGTCATCAAATGAAGTGAGCATTTCGGTGGAAATGTCATTTGCAGATTGCAGTGCAATAACCATAGTGATAGCGTGCAGTCAATTTCATGTCAATATGTATCACATAGCAGGTCTTTATTTGCCCTGGGGGAGGTGGATGATTACCAAAAGCCAAGGGCGATAAGCCATTTCAGCCCTACAGGGCTGATAACAGTTATATGACAGGAACCAAATAGACCTTTATAGGTCTGTTACTCTGAGACGGTGCACATTACAATTTGTAAACTCTCAGAATTATGTACTGTAAGGTAAGATTTTTTTTTGCTAAAAACAAAACTTTTTTTTTGTCAAAAGGTCAAAGAACTATATTGTGATAGTAACCATTGTGTTTGTTCAGTAATAGACAGAACAAACATTTGCAGGTGGGTTGCAAAATTTCAATTTCAATCAGGAAAGAGTACCCATTTAACAGCTTAATTTTTGATTGGCTTCCAGTTCCAAATGTCTCTGCTCATTTCTTTGTGTCATCACTTCCTATTCCACTTGTTTAATCTGTATACTGTGTGAGTGTCCTAATTGGATAAAATAGGTATCCCGACCTGAAAATGCATTTTCGGTTTAATAAAGAGCAGAGACGGGGAGACTCCTGTTACTGAACAAACTCTCTATAGCAATGATATATGATATATAGATAGAGCTATTTAATACGTATTTTTTAAATATTTACCAAAATACCAAAATATCACCCTATACCTTTAAATTTGCAGATTTTACAGTGAAGATTATTGTCTCAGAGATGAAAATGGTTTCAAATGGGGGTCCATGGCCTTAATGCATACGGGGTCCTTGAAATTAAACAGGGTTGAGATTGAATCAATGACATACGTGACCTCGGTGTGGAGGAAGCCAGCATGTAAGAAGAAAAAGGGAATCCACCACCACATATTTAGTATTACATTATTACAATTCACGATTGCGCAGTATATGACCACCAAATCTAATCCTCTATGGATGGACTAGCATAGGCCTAATGATGTATATTTTGCATCATTACCACACGTTTAGCGTAATATTTTACAATCTGAGGCGTGTAATTGACGTTGATCTTGTGTGCAGCATATAAGCTGAAGACCAGGAGTCTGATATCTCCCTCGGCCACGGGTGGATTTCCTTTGGTTGAGCAGAATAATTATGTTTCCCCTGTGGGAGTCGAAACCAGGAAGCTATACTTACACAAAGTTACATTACATAGTGCACAAGTAATGTGTGTGGGTGGACAGCACTACTTCAAGTGCTGCCAGATTGATTGAAGACTTTATTTACAGTTTGCAGAGACAAGCACAGTGAAGTACAGCTCAATACAAGGTCTGTTACCCCCATTGAGACCTGAAGCCGATTCTACATGTCTCCTAAATCTCAACAGTTTTCTGAAAAACGTATGTTTCTATATCAGCGGTGCTCCATCTTTTTCATGTCAAGGACCCCCAGAATTATATGTATTTGACCGCGGACCCCCATCAAAATATGTTGTTCCAAGGACCCCCCAGAAGCAAAGATTTGAGTTAAAAATGTTCGCTTTAAAAAAATATATATTCAAAGATTTGCACACATTTTCACGATCTTTCAAAAATAGCAGATCTACAAGCTTGTAGCGCGGCACTCGAGACCACAGGTGTTCACAGGTCTCCTCCACCCAAACACCAGAAGCAAGGGTAAGTGGCAGCCAGCAATCAGGTGATGGTCAGCACCTGGAAGTGAACACTCAAACTCACACACAATCCCACACAAAACGCAGTCATACACTGACACAAAACCCCCCCACACACAATCACACAACTCACACACATAACAGCCGGGATACCAAAACGTGGTAGACATATTTTTGAGCGGTGTAGCCGCTCCTATAAGTGGGTTTGGGACCCATCCGTGGCGAAAGTTTTTCTTTCCGTCGCGAAAATGTGTCTTTCGCTGTACTGTGATTGGCTGATTGGCTGCGACGTACTGTGATTGGCTAGCGAGACGCATGTCTTTTTTTTTTAAAGTGAGCTTCCATCACTGTGATCACTGTGATGACCACTGTTGTTTTTGAGCACCGAGCGGTACAAATATACAAGTGTCACGGCAAAGGGTCTGAATACTTATCTTTGCAGGACGTGCTGTGATTGGCTAGCGAGACACATGATGAAATTAACTTAAAACTTCGCTCATGAATAGCACCGCTCACTTCACACTGGGTGTGATTTTTTTAAATATATGTTCTTATTTCAGGGAACATGTGTGTCTGGCTGAGGTCAGGATCAGATTAAAAGCAGGGCTCAAATAGGAACCTTAGGGTCCATTTAGCGTAGCGTCTCTGTCGGGTGGAAACGTTATATGTCAAAAACGTACTTTTCAGGATTCAAATTCAAAGAAAGCTAAAATAGAAGATTTACACGCTCAAAATATGTTTGCAACGCACGGTGCGACGTGACACGCTATGACCTTGTATATCTGCTATTTTTTAATAGCCAAAGTATAAATAATGGTTAAATGGTTAAAATGAATGACACAGATGGTTTCCCGGTCTTAATAGTCCCCCTCGACACTAAAATCTCTAAAATCTACACGCTTACAACTCATCGCAGCGCTTGTAGTTTGTAGTTCTATAAAACTTGGTGGGAATGATCCCTACTAAAGAGATGGTTATGCTTTTGGCCAAAAGGCCAACGGGCCAAAGGTTAAAGGACGACTCAACCTATCTTCATATAGATGGTGCTCACTAATGCTCAAATTGTTCAAATTGTTATTCATTTGTTGTATTAATGCGAGAACAATAGCTTATAATAGCATGCTAACTTTCCAGGAACAGAAAGCCTGCCGTTTCCATTAGCTTGGAATCCCCAGCGATGATGTCACTGGTATAGGCAGGTTTCTGAACTGTCCACAGCCCTCCTCTGAGACACAGACCGAGTAGACACAAATGGTACCATATTATAATGAGCATTAGTGAGGACCAATAGGCTCTATGCACAGCAGCCATTTTGGAGAAAAATTGTTGGCTCACTAGAAATACTAGTGGGTCTCAAAGTGTCAAAGTGTGGTCCAGGGACTCTCATGGTTCCTTGAGAGGGTGTAACTCTGAGAATGTACAAATGGAACCAAATGGACCCTCCCGGGTTCATTTGGTTCCATTTGTACACTCTCAGAGTTATGGGGGTCCTTGAAATTAAAAAGTTTGAGAACCACTGTGCTACACAAAATGGAACAGAGCCTTCATTAGTGTCATTGGTAACACCTGTGAAGGAAGCAAGGAAGGGGCCCAATTTCTGTCCAATATGGCCGCTGTGCAGAGAGCCTATTATATAGGTTGAAAATGGGTGAAGTGGTCCTTCAAGGTAATTTGGCGATTTGTGAGGAATGGACACATACGAGTAGAACACGGTTGTACACTGAAACCTTACTGTATATCATTTGTTTATTTAGGGGTCCTATCTTGCACGCCGCCTTACCCATTATGCCAAAACGTTTTGGTCATTTTCTTTACTATTTTGAAAAACATTTTATACCAGTGAAAATAGACGACCTATATCGACATGTTGTGAGCTTGTAGATCGACTATTTTAACTATTTTGAAATGTTTTTCAAAATACAAAAAAAAATGCCTAAAAGGTTCAGGCATAAGGGGTAAGGCAAGATAGGGCCCCTAAGTCCGCTAGTATTTCCCACTACACCAGAGGCCCTATCTTGCGGGGCGCCTTACCCCTTATGAATAAACTTTGTTGCCATTTTTTACTATTTGATTATTCATTTTGTATTGTTCAAATAGCCGATCTACAAGCTCCAAACGTGTCAATGTACTGTAGATCGGCTATTTTCACTATTTTAATAGCTTTTTCAAAATAGCAAAACGTGCCTAAAAAGTGTAGGCATGAAGGGTAAGGTAAGATAGGGCCCCAGACCTCTTTGCCGAAAATAGCCATAGTACAAAAGTAGATCAACTCGTTTGGCAGAATGTTCACCCCAGAATATAAGCACACTAGGATTCAAGAGGTTGAGACGTTCAATACAGAAGAGCCAGTGAATTTCATGCAGGCTTGCTAGCAAATCTATTTAGAACACAGAATACACTGGAATTACCCTTGATCATGTGCGCACGCACACACACACACACACACACACACACACACACACACACACACACACACACACACACACACACACACACACACGCACACACACACACAAAATAAAAGCAGGTAGGGACTACTGCCTTCCAAAGCCCCCTGTCACTCAACTGAGCAGAGTGGAAGTCAATTTGACAGTTATATTTTGCTCGCCGTGACATCTCATTTATTCTCTGTAATCATAATTCCCTTTTACACACCCCCTTCCCTCACGCCCAGCCCAGCAGGCCCCTTTTCGGCCTCCCCCTCCCCTCCACGACCACCCCCTCCCCACGCTCTGCAGCCCCGCTGTCATGTGTGATCTGGGCGGACCCTCGATCGGCGCCCCGGCTTCGGGGTCAGCGAGCGCGCGGCCCCTCTGCAGAGGACTGCGGGCTACATTCACAGGGGAGCAAAGTGGGAATTTACATCTCACGGCAGACTTTTTTTTCCCCTCCATTTGTTTAGAATGCCAGGTCAGTGCACCGTCGCATCGCTCGGCTGGCGGGGAGGCAAACATAATGGCTTCTGCACTCCCCCTCCCTCCTCCCCGTTTATTACACACAGTCAGTGGCTCTGACCTTGTGCAGGGGGCTCCGGGATGCATTCGGATGTCTGCGGCACATCAGCCCTCGCTGGATGCACTAGGCCAGTTAGCTGGCCATGTCACTATACCGTGCCTGAGATCAGCGCAGGTACACAGTTTGAATCCATCAGCGCAGCCAGCCTGAATTTTGTATTCTTCCGACAGAGGCATTATGTCTGTCTAAATCACAGTTTTCCAAACAGTGGGTCGGGACCCATTTTTGGGTCGTGGACCCATTTTTATGGGTCACAAGTAAATATCCCCTTTTTTCCCCTGTTTCCTACATTTATAAATACATATTATTTCAATAGATTTGTTTTTAAATGTAACAAACAAAATTGTATAAATAAATAAATCATCAATAATTCAACAAAGAACCTCCATAAAAATGTAAGAAGTTGTGAAAATAGCAGATCTACAAGCTTGTGAGTTTGAGTTTGCAGATCGGCCATTTTCGTCACATTGGGAAACTTTGGGAACCACTGGTCTAAAGGGCTGTACGGCATGGCATCTCAGGGAACGGCTTGAAGGCATTTCTGCACAATTTGCACAAAGCATCCACTTGGACTCGAGGGTGAAACTGGTTAGAAATCGTGCACAGGCGCTCGGGTGGCGCAGGGGTAGAGTATCTGTCCACCACCACGGAGTAAAGGGGATCGAATCCTACTGCGGTGCATCTGGCTTGGCTGAGCGTCGATCTATACGAACAAAATTGTCTGGGTTCAGGGGAGGGAGGGAGGGAGGGAGGCCGGGTGGGGAGGGTGATCTTTGACACCGTACATACGTACTCCTACAGGCTGGGGGCGGATCCTGTCAGTGGGGAATGTGGAAGGACGGAGCAGGACGGAGGCCCTACGTCCTCCCGGTGGGGGCTCCTCACTGGCAGGGTAAATTAATGGGAAGCGGTATACAAATAATTGTCTGCTTTAAATTAACCCATTGAGACCTGAAGCCGATTCTACATGTCTCCTAAATCTCAACAGTATTCTGAAAACGTATGTTTCTATATCAGTGGTGCTCAATCTTTTTCATGTCAAGGACCCCCAAAATGATATGTATTTGGCCGTGGACCCCCATCAAAATATGTTGTTCCAAGGACCCTCAGAAGCAAAGATTTGAGTTCAAAATGTTTGCTTAAAAATATATATATATTCAACGATTTGCACACATTTTCACGATTTTTCAAAAATAACAGATCTACAAGCTCGTAGCACGGCACTCGGTGCCGCGCTATGAGCTTGTATATCTGCTATTCACAGAAATGCATTGTTTTACGGATGATTGGGGTGTCCGTCCGTCTTTAGTTTTTCCCTTGCATTTATTGGTTCAGTGCTCGAACCAACGTCACTCTCACCGATGCAGTGACCTGTAAGGACAGTATACAGTATGCCTGCTGGTCTGTCCACATATCCATGGTAACAGCAAGTCTTCCATCACTTTCTGGATGAATTCAGACAGTTTCCCCTTATCTGTAGCATGCCTGTTTTGCCCTGTCACACACAGTTAGCCGATGGGGGTATGATGGAATCAGCGTCAACCGCATCGTATTTAGCTCCTATGTTGAACAGTGTTTGGGTCACCTGGGTGACGATAACACATGGACACATGTATCAACGCAGTCATTCATGGACTTGGACTGAACATCCTGTGGTATCGTTTTGCTGCCTTGACAAATGTAGGCTATAGGAGCTTAAGGTGTTTCTCTGACTTGGTTGGCTGGTTGTTCTCCCTTTACACAAGTGCTGGAAAAAGTACTCAAATGTTTTACTTAAAGTAATACTAGGTAACTTTTTCAAAAAAACCTAAGTTACATATCTTTTGTGAGTGGCAAATGTTTCACAACACCCATTCCATGAATTTCATCCCCGAAATCCTTTTAGAAACATGTTTTCTATTGAAAGTGGACAGGGGCGTCTTTCCCGCGAAAATGACGTCATCTGGCCGGAAAACGGAAACGGAAATGTACCGGTTTCCTGTTTAGCCCGGAACTACAGCGCTAGTAGTCTCGCGTCACCAGACAACTATTCCACAATCTCTGAATGCTATATAGAGTCTGGAACTCCACTTCCCGAAAGCTGCTTAACGGAAGCTACTCAGACCGGAAAAACATTCGACCAATCACGACGCGGTGCCCGCGGACCTGTAGTCCCAGTGGAAACAGAACCGAGGCGGAAGCATAGGGAGTCATAGGTAGATTCATGTTATTTGTGCGAGGATTGTTTATCATTATATTCATATATGTATCATATATGATACATATATATATTTGTATATATATTCATACATATATCATATTTATATTATTTAACACTTTTTGTTTTGATTCCAGTCGGACTCCTTTGCGCCATTGCACAATGCTAAAACGGAAGTGGGTAGGGGAGGGGCTTCCGCTTTCCCCTTAAGCATTTTTAGAGCTTCCGAGTCCCAGACTGTATGCCGGAAACATTTGTAAATTGTGGGAGGCAACAGTCTGGTGACGCGAGACTACAGCGCTAGTAACAAAAAAGAATTTCGCGCTGTTTTTATGGCAATATAGGATTTGAAGATGGAAAAACAACAGCAAAAGAAAACACAGCTCACGGTAACTAAAGCTCCACTGGCTAAGAGAAACGATCCGCAGATAGTATAAAACAACAAAAAGAACGCTGAAACGCTTCCGCCTTCCGGTGAAAACAAATGGAATTCTGGGTAATGCGATGCGGCGCGTTGTGAGCTTGTAGATCAAATAGCCTTTGTATAAAATAGGACTAAAGTGGTTAATGTATGTTTTATAATATAGAAATGTATATCTACAAAGTAACTAGTAACTAAAGTTCAAACAATTGTAGTACAATATTTACAATATTTGCCTCTAAGATGTAGTGGAGTAGAAGTAAAAGTATTGGAAATTGGAAATACTCAAGTAAAGTACAAATACCTCAAAACGTTACTTAAAGGACAACTTTGTTTTTTTACAACCAAGGTTTATATTTAAATAAATGATGAGTGTTATTTTTGTTTTCATTTACTGCTTTCTATAGTTTTAGCAATTTTCGCGATATCTTTCACAGTGGGCGGGGGCATTCTGTCCGGTGGCTAGATATGTCTTTGTACCAACACAGTCTCACTCCGAAGAAGGCACATATTGCCTTTTGGTCAGAACCAGACTGTGTTGTTTTTACACAATAAAAAAGGTCCTGTGGTCTTTGATGGCCAGATGTGAGTTATTGGGGGCTAGAAGAGCTAATGTAAATAATAATAAAGAAAACGCCGGGTTATTGTGTAAAAAAAGACATATTTAGCCACCGGACAGAATGCCCCCGCCCACTGTAAAAAAAGATCGCGAAAATTGCTAAAACTAGAAAGCAGTAAATTAAAAAAATGTAACACTCATCTTTTATTTACTTTAATTATAATCTAAAACATAAACCTTGGTTGTAAAAAAACAAAGTTGTCCTTTAAGTACAGTACTTGAGTACATGTACTTAGTTACTTTCCACCACTACTTTACACAGGATGTACCATTGGTGTGCATGGTGTTGTGGCTATCATACCCATAAACAGCATCACTGTCGCATATCGTCACTGCTGGGCATATTCTAACTTTTTGTGTTTTTTCGTAAATTAACGCCATACTTGATCATACTACAGCGTCACGCAAAAGTATCAAAAGTAGCAGATCTACAAGCTCAAAACGCGGCTTAAAGCGACACGTTTCGAGCTTGTGGATCGACTACTTTTGCTGTTATTTTATTTGAGTCCTGAAAAGTAACAGTTTTGGAAATATGAGGTTTCCACAATAAGTTATAATATATCTAGAGGGCGGACTGCCCCGCCCCGAGCTATCAATTTCAATGAAAGTTTCTCACTGGCGTTTAAAGCACCGGAGGAACGCTTTACTTACGCATTTGGGTGCCCAAATGCGTAAGTCCTGAGCACCGAGCAGGCGCACTAGGGTTTCAAACGGTAGAAGCATGCATGCGCTGTGGCGTTTTAAATGAGGAAGTATTGCAATGCCAGATTTGACCACACGGCGATGGCCGCTTCACTGTTCTACCGTGGTTCTGGGGGCTTAACTTGTATCCCTCCCTTCCGTTTTTTGTTTTGGATTTTCCGTTCTTAACTTAAGTTTCTCTCTCACTTTAGCTGCCTCTGTTCTCGATTGTTGTTTGAAAGTGGAAGGACCCCACCGCGGCGCACTGGCACAATGCAAGTCTAGGAGGCGGCTAATTAGTGCCTGATGAAAAAATTAACTTCACATCAAAATACCACACACGCACGCACAGGCGCAGAGAATTTTGCGCTTTCATGGATAGATGTATTCATATTTTCCCCATTATTTCACCTGCCCGCACCCAATCCGCAATTAGTTAATATATTATTTTAATGACCCAAATCCACCCGATCCACAGATATTCGTGTGTGTGTGTGTGTGTGTGTGTGTGTGTGTGTGTGTGTGTGTGTGTGTGTGTGTGTGTGTGTGTGTGTGTGTGTGCATATGCGTGCGTGTGTGCATGCATCTGTGTGTGTGTGTGTGTGTGTGTGTGTGTGTGTGTGTGTGTGTGTGTGTGTGTGTGTGTGTGTGTGTGTGTGTGTGTGTGCGTGCGTGCGTGCAGAAGAGGCAGACAGGACTCCCTCTGAGACGGTGCACTTGATTAATGATGTGGAAATATGTCGCCTTTTCAGCTGATTAAATAAAATTGACTGGAGTTTTACATTTTATAATAAAGTAATTCTGTAGGGCTGACATGACAGCGGTGCATGGCTGCGTGGGTCGTGCGAGTCCGTGCAAGTCTGTGGGTGTGTGTGTGTGTGTGTGTGTGTGTGTGTGTGTGTGTGTGTGTGTGTGTGTGTGTGTGTGTGTGTGTGTGTGTTTCCATGCAGAAAACAACAGCTTGTCACCATCCAGTGACGCTAGCTGCCACACAGTCACGTCGGCAGAGCAGCCCAAAGTTTCTCTTCAATTTCCCAAGAAATGTATTATTGGGCACCGGAGCATTCGTGCGTAACATCCCCTAATCCAAAGACTGTGTGTGTGTGCGTGTGAGCGTTTGCGCGCGCACGCGCGCACGTGTGTGTGTGTGTGTGTGTGTGTGTGTGTGTGTGTGTGTGTGTGTGTGCGTGCGTGAGTGCTTGCGGGTGGGCGCATAATCGTGTACCTGCGTGTGTGTGTGTGTGTGTGTGTGTGTGTGTGTGTGTGTGTGTGTGCGTGTGTGTGTGTGTGTGTGCGCGCGTGCGTGCGTGCGTGCGTGCGTGTGTGTGTTTCACGGTCTGTTTGCATTGTCTGTGTTTAATGTCTACAGTATATGAGCATCATGATAGCAGAGATAACAGAGTACATAATATGCATATACAGCGCATACAGTAAAAACAGTGCAGTACACATTTGTACGTCAACTTTAGGAGTTGATGTTAGGCCTGGGCGATATGGCCGAAACTTCACACTATTAACTCTGATGATGATCATTTAATATTTTCATATTTTAATTATATATGTCCCCCCGTAAATATGAAATATGTTCACAAGTAATTAACATAGCAGATCTACAAGCTCACAATGCGATACATAGCAATGGCTTGGAGTTCTGCTATTTTCACTATTTTTGAAACAAAACCAAATTGAAAGTATCATAAAGGGCATAGGCCTAAGTGATTGAAACAAGGAAAAGACAACAATTATGCCATATCACCATATTACGATATCTAAATCTCTGACAATATGTGACCTGATGAAGGTGTACTGGAATTGAAACGATGTCACACACCTTTGGCACCCTGTGAATAAAAAGGCTTTACATGTCTGGGTTTGTGACTTTCCTCTTCTACCCCGGATTTGAACCCGGTTTCCTGGGAAAGCACAGATTATTTTATACCATTGAGCCAATAGAGCCTGCCTGCTTGCTCAGGGGATAAGTTGAATCTTGACCATCAAATACATCTTGCTATGTATTTGATGATACGCAAGGGGGCCGTGTTTTTTCTATTACTTTTTTCATTTATCTTATTTATTTATTTTCATCGAAAGGCAGGGTGAGTCACCAGAACCAAGGACGGGTGTTTTTGATGACTCTAACATGTTAAAAATTGAGTTTGAAGTTATAATAGGTTTGTATAGGAAGGGGGCGTGTCTGATGATAATATGAAAATGAATATCAAAGATCTAAATACTGAATCAAGCAACTTAAAAACGATCTGGGAGGCTCACAAAAGCCTGAGTAGACGATAAAATGACCCAAAGTTTTTTTGAAAGTCATATATCCCTTTAACACATCGAGTGCCATAAACGGTCCGGACCGTTTTTCATAATCCAAACGAGGAGAGACGTAAACGGTCCGGACCGTATTTTATTTTTTATAAGTGGGGCCCACGTGGGGCGCTAAAACGAAACTTTGGGATCATCCAAGGAGTTTCTGAGAAGGAGAGGCCGGATGTGGATCCATGTCAAAAATCCTTCCGGTCGGCCAATGTTATCTCCTTGACTAAAAGCTTAATATCTCCATTTATTTTTAACGTGGTGGAAGCGAGCCGTTTTCGATCGGCGATCACGCTGCAATGGAGGATCGTGTTGGAAATATTATTGTTCCAGGCGTTAGTCGGGACCCTCCGCCGTCTCGCACGCACGCTTGTTTACATGCACTTCCGCGTCGGGGCTTCTACAGCACGAAACATATCAACGTAAGTGGATGGAAGAAATGCTGGCACTGAACGTATAATATTTTAATAAACATCTGGCACCCAATGTGTTAAATAGCTCTATATTCAGATACTATTCATTGCTATAGAGTGGTCGTTCAGTAACATGAGTCTCCATGTCTCTCCAGCTCTTGCATTTTCAGGTTGGGATACCAATTTTATCCAATCAGGATAGAGAACTCAGTCAGGGTACAGGATAAACAAGTGAAATTGAAAGTGATGACACAAAGAAATGAGCAGACACAATTGGAACTGAAACACTATAACATTAAAGCTGATAAATGGGTACTCTCTCCTGATTGGCAGAAATGCTGTCACCTACTGAACATTTATTTTCTGTTTATTAACCCGAGTGCCGCGCTACGAGCTTGTAAATCTGCTATTTTTGAAAATTTGTGAAAATGTGTGTAAATCTTCTGAATATATATATTTTTAAAGCGAACATTTTTTAACTCAAATCTTTGCTTCTGGGGGTCCCTGGAACAAGATATTTTGATGGGGGTCCGCGGCCAAATACATATCATTTTGGGGGTCCTTGACATGAAAAAGATTGAGCACCACTGATATAGAAACATACGTTTTTTCAGAATACTATTGAGATTTAGGAGACATGTAGAATCGGCTTCAGGTCTCAATGGGTTAACCTTTTTTTTTCTTTTTTTTTTTTTACAAAAAACGTTTTGTTTTAATCAAAACATATCACCAATTACCTTTAATGTATGATTTGTCACTTAATTCAGAATATTTAACATTTTGTATACAGTATTTACATATCATGCATTTACAGAAATGCTCTTATCCAGGGTGACGAGTGTGAGATCAGAGTAAATGGCATGAACTGTAGTCAACAAACATCATGCTAAATGGTCACATAAGTAGAGTGCAGAGAGAACAGTCCAGTACTTCAGTGTAACTAGGATACCAGGTAAACATCAAACCAGTGGTGGAAAAAGTACTCACATTGTTTACTTAAGTAAAAGTATCAACACTGCAATGTAGAAATACTCTGTTACTCTGTTAAGTAAAAGTCCGCAATCAAAATTACAAAAGTACAAAAATACACTTGTTTCAATCAAAAGTGAAAGTACTTATTATGCAGAATGTCCTGTTTCATTTCAGTTGTGTAAAGTGTATTAAAAAGGTATTTTGAAAATAGCAGAAAATAGCAACGTGTCGCAAATAGCCAAAGTTTAAATAGGGCTGAAGTGGTTAATGTATGTTTTGTAATAATAATCAAAGTCTACAAAGTAACTAGTAACTAAAATGTTCAAATAATTGTAGTGGAGTAAAAGTGCAATATGTGTCTCTGAGAAGTAGAAGAGTAAAAGTATAGAAAATTGGAAAGTAAAAGTACTGTACCTCAAAATTGTACTTAAGTACAGTACTTGAGTAAATGTACCTAGTTACTTTCCACCAGTGGTAAATGGTCACATAAGTAGAGTGCAGAGAGAAACAGCCAGGTGCTTCAGTGTAACTAGGATACCAGGTAAACATCAAACCTAGCATCTGTGTAAACAGCATGCTATCTAAATAACATTCTTACGTAGCTGTTTGCGTGAACCACAAATACTTGAAATGTTCTTCTTTTTCTTTTGTTTCTCCGAAGCATAATTGCTTATATGACAGTTTCCCATCTTGCACAGTTGTTTGAAATGAACTCTACAATGTCTTTTGAGCATTTGCGGTCATGCAAACAGAATATGTAAATAACATGTAACATAAATTATGTGAACAAACTGACTTTGCTTACACGCTACTTGTACCATGACCAGTGGTGTAAAGTAACTAAGTACCTGTACTCAAGTACTGCAGGCCTACTTAAAGGTTTCACGATGTTCAGTTTTACCACACATTAAAAGTCTTTGTCATGGTCCTTCAAACGTGTATAGAAAGTTTTAACAAAAAAATCCACTCCATTGATCCATGGCAGGTGTTTTTCTCTCACATTTCTAAAACCTTTTCAACTGCAATGAAAAAAGAAATCTTTGCCTGCGGGTGTCGCTGGTGAGGGATTTTGCCTGTCAATCATCGCCTCTTGCAGCATGCTACCAAGTACAAATTTGGTAAGTGGACTCAGACCACCAATAGGGACGAATGAAATGAGTTATGCCCCGCCCCAAAGGCACCGCTTCCTTCACACAGGGTGTGATTTTTTACTTTACTGGAGTATATCCAATTTTCAGTACTTTTACTTCTACTCCACTACATCTCAGAGGCAAATATTGTACTTTTACTCCACTGTCATCTGAGATTTGAGCTTTAAATCGCCTCTGTCGGGCGGAAACCTTTTAGGCCTAGTTATGTCCAAAACTGTTACTTTTCAGGATTCAAATTCAAAATGAGCAAAAGTAGCAGATCGACAAGCTCAAAACGTATCGCTTCGCGCCACGCTTTGAGCTTGTATATCTGCTACTTTGGATGCTTTTGTGTGGCGCTGCGTTAATTTACCAAAAAGCACAAAAAGTAAAGACATGGAGATAAGAGGTTTCTGCCCCGACAGCAACGATATATAAGCTTCTTTTTTTTTCAGAAAACTGTTCGACCTCAGGTTCCTTTTCCCATTTCCAAAGGACAAACAAATTGCAGAAAATGCAGCGTAAACTGTGTGGAACATGAAATATGTAAAGAAAAGAAAACCCATGCATCTTTGTGTGTCTGTCTGTCTGTCTGTCTGTCTGTCTGTCTGTCTGTCTGTCTGTGTCTCCCTCCCTCCCTGTCCCTCTCCCTGTCCCTCTCCCTCTCTCTCTCTCTCTCTCTCTCTCTCTGTCTGTCTGTCTGTCTGTCTGTCTGTCTGTCTGTCTGTCTGTCTGTCTGTCTGTGTCTCCCTCCCTCCCTCTCTCTCTCTCTCTCTCTCTCTCTCTCTCTCTCTCTCTCTCTCTCTCTCTCTCTCTCTCTCTCTCTCTCTCTCTCTGTGTCTGTCTGTCTGTCTGTCTGTCTGTCTGTCTCTGTCTCCCTCACCATCCCTCCCTCTCTCTCTCTCTCTCTCTCTCTCTCTCTCTCTCTCTCTCTCTCTCTCTCTCTCTCTCTCTCTCTCTCTCTCTCTCTCTCTCTCTCTCTCTCTCTCTCTGATGGGCGTGGGCGCAGAAACCAGAGCATTAAAAAATATATCATTTTTTTGTCCCATATACATCTTTCTAAATCCGTCCCTGACTGCCTTGCACACACCGCCCAGCCAGCCGTGGCGTGCCGTCGTGTGTCTTTGCGGCGTGGCGCGATAATCAGCCATCCCTATGCAGCATGCAGGCCATCGATCAGACGGCCGTGCATAGATCGTTGCGCTTTCCAGTGGCAGGTCTCTCCTCATCAACATCAAAACCGTTTGAGCGGAAAAACTGCCAGTGTCCAAACGATGTTTACACTTCTGCTCCCATGTCCCTACTTAGTGATACAGCCCCGGTGTGTAGCGAGCATACTTCCCTCTCTCTCGCCCACCTCGGCCCACGAGCGACGCGCGGACACATTAATGATTCAGCCGCCGCCTGCAGCCCCGATAACATTATATGTGACATTTACCGAAGGCCGCGGCAAAGAGACTTAAACACAGCAATTTTCAAAGGTCGCCCAATTTGTGAGTTTGAGATGTACAAAGCTTAGAGAAGAGGGAAGGAGAAAAAAGCGAGAGAGATATGGACTTTGATTTCTTGAACCAAGATAATTTCTCTAGGACAGGCACTGTGTTTTAAAGCAGGGGTTCTCAACCCGTGGCCCGCAAGCATGTTGCTAAATAATTGGCAAAAAAAATATTTTAATAATTTGAACCCCACCATCCATATTTTGATGGGAACAAAAATAGCAGATCTACAAGGCTCACAATGGGCCTCATTCAGCAATAAATTCGTAAGTTGTCTTCTTAAATTTCTTCCTAAGTGAATTCCTAAGAGAAGTCGAGTCAGATTCATGAAATGTTCTTCACCTGTGTGTGATTGCTGCACACAGAAATCACAGGAAATCACACAGAGAAATAAAGTTGAGAGAATGAAGTAAAGAATACCTAAACTAAAGCCTAAAGATGGTGGAACACCAGACTCCAAACATAAAAATAAATAAATATTTCTGTGGAGGTACTTCTGAAGTGAACAGCAAATTATTTATTTAATTAATGAATGTAGTTTATTATTTCTCTCACAATAATCAACATATCACCACTCGATATAAATGTAAATTTGCTGAAATTAGCTGTTAAAAATGTTTCGAAAATAGCCGATCTACAAGTTCAAAATTGCCAGTAATGGGACGCGTTGTGAGCTTGTAGATCAGCTATTTTCAAACAAAGTATAAAATAGGGTTAAAGTGATTAAACTGTTCCTCGTTTGCTGTGGACCCCCTGGAACAGCTTCAAGGACCCCTGGGGGTCCCCAGACCACACCTTTGAGAACCTTTTTTGCTCTAAAGATATGATAAAAATATTATTGTAATTTAAATCCTATATTATACAACTGTAGAATTGAAGAAACTTCGAAAATTAATTATTTTTGCACAAACATATCACACTTAAGAACTCAAAGGCCACCCTAAGAGTGCTCTCTAGTATGCGTAGATTTCTTCTTAACTTAAGAACAAATCACAGCTAAGAAAACATTTGTGAATGCCAAAATCTCTTAAAAAACTTCTTAAGTGGGTCTAAGAACAAATTTGTTCGTAAGTACGGTTCATGAATCGGGCCCAATGTGACTAATTGTGAGCTTGTAAATCGACAATTTTTGGGCCAAGAGTTTTGGTGTAGACGGGGGAAAAAAGCAGTCCTGGACTCTTTTTTTCAGTCCAAGGACCCATTAGCGGAGAGAGATATGAAGCAGGGACCCCCACTACATCAGCACTATCAGCAATATCATCAGCGTTGTGTAAATCTTCTCTTCTGGGGGATCCCTGGCAGGTGCTCAAGTAAATATGTATTTTTTTTGTTTACTTGGTCTGCTCTTTTTTTCCCTCTATACCTCTTTGCCAAAAATAGCCTCGTAGTGTGGCTTGTAGATCTGCTATTTTTGGCTAAAGTTCTCCTCAGAAAAGGGATGCTAGGTTTTGAGTGGTTATGGTAAAAAGAAAAATGATATCACATAAAGATTTGGCGGACCCCCTGTAGTAACTCTGAGGACCCCCTAGGGGTCCCGGACCCCCTGTTGAAGACCCCTGCTGTAAACTTTTTTTTTTTCTTTTCTTTTTTTTCAAAAGGGCACTTCTGGTCAAGAGGGCAAAGGGCAGGTGCTCTAGCACTACCTAGAGTCTATCTGTGCACGTCCCTGTTTCACTCCAAGGCTCACACCGCCAATGACGAGATTCCCGCCTATAACTATGGAACGGATTATCCCCACGGCACGCTTTTTTCTCCGCCCGATTCTCCGAGATCCCCCTACGTCTTTTAAGGTGATCGCCGGGTGGATAGTTGTGAAGAATAATATTCTATGATTTTTCAATGGTTAGTAAAAACACTTTTGCTGGCAAGGGCAGCTAATTGTCTCCGCCAGGCCGAAGGCATGGCGAGAGAGTATGTTTTACCCTCCGTCCATCCGTCTGTGTGTCCGTGTGTCCGTCCTGTCTGTGTGTTACCAGCTAATCTCCGGCACCGTTGGCCCGGTCGCTGCGAAACTGTGCACACACACTCCCTGGATGCCAATTCAGAACCTCTGCCCCAATGTTTTCACATGGGCCTGTTATAGCGCCACCAGGAGGCCGATTTGTGCAAAACCCATTTTTTTTACATTACTCCTACAGATTTTATCCAAACGTCATGCAAATCGGTACACAGTATCTCTATAGTCATGTGATCAACCCTGATCTGTCGATTTCCCATATTCCATCCTCATTGCCTATGGTTGGCTTCCAAAGTTTGCAGGATTGGTCCGTTTTGAACAAAATGCCTCAAATCATGAACGCAGCTTGCGATTTCCGTGAAATTTCACACGCACATTCCCACTAGGCCGAGGAAGAAATGCCACCCTTTTCGCATTGGCCTGTTATAGCGCCACCAGCAGGTCTAATTTAGCAAAACACATTTTTGGAACAAAATGCCTCAAATAATGAATGCTGTGTCTGATTGCCGTGAAAGACCTAAGAATAAATGGCACCCTTTTCACATTGGCCTATTATAGCGCCACCAGGAGGCCAGAATAACGTACCTGACCTGGCGAGACCTGTGCTCCAATGAGCACTTTTTCTAGTTCAGTATTATTTTTGACAGCTAATTCTGATTCAGTCTTAGTCTTAATCTTTTGAATAACACACCGTTTAGTTTTAGTCCTATTTTAGTCATCTGAAATTGTTTAGTCTTAGTCTAGTATTAGTCGACTAAATATCAAAATCTTAGTCTTTTAGTCTTATTCTTATTCAAAAACATTAACACATGCAGCAAATTCTGATTTAGTCTTAGTCTTTTGAATAACACACTAATTAGTTTTAGTCCTATTTTAGTCTTCTGAAATAGTTTAGTTTTAGTCTAGTCTTGGCAGACTAAATATCAAAATCTTAGTCTTTTAGTCTTAGTCAACTAAATTAACTCTGGCAGTTAAAGACTAAGGTTAAGTGGGCTGCAAACACTTTTCAAGTATTTCAAGTGGGCCCTGACCCAGAATAGGCTCTATGCACAGCAGCCCTATTATCACTTCCTTCACAGGTGTTACAAATGATACTAATTAAGGCTCTGTTCCATTTAGTGTAGCACAGTGGTTTCCACGACCCCCATAACTCTGAGAGTGTACAAATGGAACCAAATGGACCCTTACGGGTCCATTTGGTTCCATTTGTACACTCTCAGAGTTACACACCTGTAAGGGGCCATTTGGAAGCCCATGAGGGTCCCTGGACCCCAACTGTAGACCCACTGGTGTAACAGAGTGTTTCCAGTGAGCCAACATGCACAACATCAGCACCCTGACTCTGTTTGACCAGAATGGAACAGAGCCTTCGTTAGTATCATTGGTAACACCTGTGAATGTCTTCACAATATGGCTGCTGTGAAAAGAGCCTATTGGTACCACCGTTTCTTTAAATGACAGAATGCCTGTCCACAACAACTGCCCATGTGTCCACATAACTTGTTGCACTTTCTTCCCCATGTCTTCAGTCGAGAAGAGCTGTTATTCTCTGTGAGTGCACAAACCACACAAACGGACCCTTACAGGGTTGTAATTCTAATAAGGGGCAACAAACGAAACCAACCGGTTCCATTTTTTTACGCTCTCAGAGTTAAATCAACACCGTGGGTTCTATACTACAGAGGGAGTGCAAATGCAGCGAGAAGGAGAATGATAAGCCTTTTAGTGAAAAGGTGGCTGTTGCAGCCCACTCACTTAATAGCATCCTGACAAACAGCCCGCTATCTGTGGCCGCATGGCGTTTTATCATCCGTCAAACTAGCTTATATAAACACCTCCAGTGTCACCTGGGTTGAGACGGCTGCTTTGCAAAACGCTGCACAGAGAGAGGCAGTGGTGCATGCTGCGGCTCACACCACATGAGGCCATATGGCGTCATGTTAAAAACCACGCTTTATGGCATGAGCTATACATGACACAGTCTTTAAAGGAGTAGTTCCCCCCAAAAATGACTTATTTTCTATCAATTGTACACCCCATGAAGCCTTGAATTCATGGAGATTTTTTTGTTTTTATCGCATTCCTAAGCCAATAATTTGATAGCCTCGATCTCCAGGCTTTTATTTTTTTAGTTTTGCTAAAAAATAAAAGCCTGGACCAGCGCGTCGGTGTACCCGATATAGGAAGTGTTTCATTTCCCCAACCAACCAGAGTGCAGTGGGCGTCGCTCGTAATGTTATGTTGACGGGGCGGGGGCTGACGGACAGATCAGTGAACCAATGGGATCACACGCATTCTCTCGTCGGAGATGTTAAACCCGCCCCTCTAGGTACAAAAAAAAAAAGTCATCGTGACCCCCCGGTCACTTGTTACAGGCTGTTGAATATAGCTCGTCTTGTCAAAAATGCAGGGGGAAAAAAATGTTAAGGATACAGCCATTTCCCCAAATACGCCAAGCAGGAAGTGAATGGTGGTGTAGATCTTTCGATCACGTGACCTCCTGGATCTGTGTGACTTGAGGAAGAAAATGGTCACTCGTGTGTTAGAGAACAGCGCCATCGGGTGGAAAACCACTGAAAAATGAAAAGTCGTTAAAGTCGTGTTTTGGCAGTCTGGACCTTCGGGAAAAAGGTCGTAAAAGTCATCCTCGTGAAAGAGTGAAAGAGTTAACATGCGTGGACGTATACTCAAGAAAGATGCAGGAGCGCAAAGTACAGACGAACTGGACAGATGTATGGAGAACCGGGGTGACTGGAGGTGACGACAGAGGGCTCGTCTGAGGACGACCAAGAGAGAGATTTTCACAGAAAACTATCTATCTACAAGTTCATAACACATTGTGACACCTTGTGAGCTCGTAGATTGGATATTTTTATTTTATTTTTGTTTGCGACATTCTTGTACGACAATGAAGTAAGTCATTCATTTACCAAAAATAAAACATAAAAAGTTGAAATATGGAGACGCAAGATTTGTGCCCATGCAGCATAGCGACGATATATAACATACACATACTGTTTGTGAGCAGGTGTCAGTGTCAGCATCCAAACCCAGACTACACCTTCGACCTTCCAGTGAAGATTAGTCTCCTCCTCTTCCTGTGAAAGCTCACATCTCCTCAGCAGCAGCAGCAGCAGACAGCGTTGCCATGTCTGCTTATAATGAGCGGATTTGGGCTTGTTTTTTTTTTGTTTTTTTTCTGTATTAGTTGCTTGTAAATATTGGTAGTTGTGGGTTGTATTTTTTGGGCTTGTTTCTGAACTATAGCTGCTTTTTTGGGGCTTGCTTCCTAACGTTGTTTAAACCAGTCATTCTTAAACATTTTCATGTCAAGGCCCCCCAAATTAATATTTATTTGTCCGCGGACCCTCCATCTGAAAATACTTTGTGCCGGGGACCCCCATACAAAATGTGTGTATTTAAAATGTTTCCTTTTTTTTAATTTTTTTTTATTCATACATTTTCAAATAACCAATGGGTTAATGTGATTCAACTAGTTACTTCTTTTGGGCTTGTTTTTTTGTAGACCCGGCCGACTCGTTTCTCTTGCAGAATCTGGCAACAAAGGCAGCAGATGCTGCTCAAATGGCCTACAAAGCAAAAGAGCTGCTACACTTTAATCCCGTGTGTAGCCAGCATTAAAAATTGGATTGAGACGGATAAGATTAGATTAGGGCCTTGCTAGGATTTAGAGTAAAAAAAGAAGAAGGGGGGGGGGAGAAAAAAAGGAAAGTAAAAGCTCCATTTAGGCTTAAATGTAATCTGCTTTCCCTCGCTGGCAGCAGATGCACATGTTACATGTTTTATTTGATCTCAAGCCTCTGTCCGTTTTTAGACAAAGTCTTTGCTGTTTGTGTGTGCAGGTTTCATATAGGCTCTATTCACAGCAGCCATATTATGAAGACATTCACAGGTGTTACCAGTGATACTAATGAAGGCTCTGTTCCATTCTGGTCAAACAGAATCAGGGTGCTGATATTGTGCATGTTGGCCCACTGGAAACACTCTGTTACACCAGTGGGTCTAAAGTTGGGGTCCAGGGACCCTCATGGGCTTCCAAATGGCCCCTTACAAGTGTGTAACTCTGAGAGTGTACAAATGGAACCAAATGGACCCGTAAGGGTCCATTTGGTAAATGGAACAGAGCCTTCATTAGTATCATTGGTAACACCTGTGAAGGAAGTGATAATATGGCTGCTGTGCATAGAGCCTATTGGGAAAATCTTTGGCGTGTGTGGTTTTTATATTAGACTTACAATTAGGAAAATATTCAGGTTGGGTTTAGAGATGATAGAAATAGTTATACCTGATTTACATTTAGTTGTGCGCTGGTGTTGTGCGGCAAAAAATAGCTGATCTATTTTTAGGCTTTAGGCTTATGCTAATAAAAAAGAATGGCTTTCACAAAACCACTGTCTTAAAATGTTGATGTCCTCACAAGTATAGTAAAACAAATCTGTGTGTGTTTGTGTGTGTGTGTGTGTGTGTGTGTGTGTGTGTGTGTGTGTGTGTGTGTGTGTGTGTGTGTGTGTGTGCACGCGCGCGTGCGTGCGTGCGTGTTTGGTTGGTGGTATAGCTGGTTCGCTTTTACGGAGATTTGCTGTTTTTCTTCACAGCTAGGAATCCAATTGGTGTCCAGCTCTGTTACATCACCTGTAACCAAATAAAGCAGAGTGCTTTTTAGGAGATTACCTCCGTCTGTCTGTCTGTAAGTCTGTGCCCCCACGCTAAAGCAATCTGTGGAGCATTTGGGCTGAATATCATATTGTTTTCAATTTCAGACGAAGCAACATATCTCCGTGGCTCCAAGTAGATTTCCTTTAAAATATGGAAAAACACAATTTGAAGGGCCTTATATTTG
>NC_139941.1:1965000-2172500 GCF_963454915.1 Gymnoscopelus microlampas
TTGTTCCTACATGTGTATACATTGCGTCAACCTTTTTACACCCTCAAAAACGAGATACTCACATCTCAAGGGGTTATTCCTAATGTTGATCATCGTTGTAGTTTTACCTCAAAACAGAGAGGTAGCAGAGTGGAGGACAGAAAGGTTTTGTCTGTGGTGAGACGTTAACTGCAGGACAGACACAAGCTTATTCCATTAAACTGTTGTTTGCGTTATGAGTACATGCAGAGTGTAATTATATTGAGGCGATGAAGTGGCGTAATTATTTTCCAAGACAATGTCAATGGAGGCATCACCAAAATAAAAAGTTTGATGTGATAATTTCATATTAAACTTTTATTTTGGTGATGCCTCCATGCCAAGGCATTTTCGTATCCTTTATTCACATCGCGTGTACAAATGGAACCAATTGGACCCTAACTGGAGAAGGATGGTAACCTCTATAGTGGAAGAAATGCAATTAAGTTGAGATGGACAGAACACTTCAAGGTGTTTAATAGAGTAGAACCAGAAAGACTGAAGATGAGGAATGTGATTTCAACGACATAATTGAAGAGATCACAGTAAATGAACCAACACTAGGTGAAGTCAAAGAAGAAATAAAAAGACAGAATGGCACCAGGAATCGACTCCATCACGGCTGACTTATTAAAAGCAGATGTAGAGTTCTCAGCAATGAAGGTACATCAACTGTTGGGGAAAATATGAAAACATGAGAAGATCCCAACAAGAATGCAACATGTCAGGATTCTTGTTCTTAATTGTGATGGACTGGGTAATGAGAAGAACAGTTAAAGAGGGAGAGAATGGAATTCGATGGAAGCTGACATCAAAACTGGACGACCTGGACTTCGCAGGCGACATAGCATTACTCTCCTCTACAAAACAGCCAGACGAGTAGGACTCAGGATTAATATACAAAAGACAAAAGCAATGAGAATTAATTTTAAGAAACCAGGAAAGAATTCAGATCAATGGACAAGATATTGAAGAGGTAGACCAGTTCACTTACTTGGGAGCCACAGTTTGTAAAGGGGTAGGCGGCATGAAGGACCTGAAGAATAGACTGTCAAAAGCAAGAGGTGCATTCATCAGACTAAAAAAGACCTGGAGCTCCCAACAGCATTACAAGAAGAACCAAGCTAAGACCAAGCTAAGCCATGAACAAATAGACAACAAGGCAGTTGATGTGTTCCATAATAGATGCCTACAAATAATACTGATTACTTGATTGATTGATTGATTGATTGATTGATTGATTGATTGATTGATTGATTGATTGATTGAGAATGTTATTAGGCAAAAATAATGTAAAATATCACAATTACATTAATAATACTTTTGACTAAAAGGTCCGTCCAGAAAAAGTCCTTGCGGACTTGTTTCCGTTGAGGTCCTTGGTATTCATTTCATAGACATATAGTAGTCAGTATACTCAGTATACATTGGCAAGATCAAGTCAGTACTGAAGAACTGCTTGAAAGAGCTGAGATGAAGTCGCTGAGTGCAGGGACGTCACAGGCTCTCAGAAGGTGGGGGGATGGACTTTCGGTGGACTATAGGCTACCCCTTATTTTACACTTTGGCTATTCAAAAATAGCAGATATGCACCGAGTGCCGCGCTATGAGCTTGTAGATCTGCTATTTTTGAAAAAGCGTGAAAAACATTTGTAACTGTCAAATGTAAACAAATTCTGTATTTTCAAAATTGCGCGTTTTTTGGGCAGATTTTGTTAGTTTTTTTTTCGTGTTTTGGTTACTTTATTTCGGTTCGAGGGTTAGGGCTAGGTTATTTAATTCTTATTTTTGCTTGATTTTACCGTTTTTTTTTTTTTTTTTTTTTTTTTTTTTCCCGAAAAGTGGGGGGTATGAAATCACGGATCTGTGAGAGTGAGGGTGTCACGTCGTACGCACAGTGAATGACCGTGACGCCCCTGGCTGAGTGAGGAAGTGTGAAGCTGTGTAGATGGAAGATGATTGGCCACATAGCCTACTCGGCAGGAGGACCACAACGACTGCAAGATAACAAGACATGGGCACCAGAAGGGAAAAGAAGTTAAGGAAGACCAAAGACCACCTGGAGGTGTACCGTTGAGAAAGAAAGAAAAGAAGCAGGATGGACATCATGGTCTGAAGTGGAAAAGTGGAAGCGCTCTGTGAAGGCCTTATGTGCCACGTGTGTGTGTGGATACAGTAACACAGTTAACAGGTACGCTTTCAGAGTTATGATTCAGAACTACTACGCTAGTGTCTTCTGACACTTACAGTGAAAGGAGAAAGGTGAAGTTGTGATGAATGGTATTTCCACTGTGTGCACAGCAGCCATTTTGGAGAGACATTGGGCCTCTTCTTACTTCCTTCACATGTGTTACCAATGATACTAATGAAGGCTCTGTTCCATTCTGGTCAAACAGAGTCAGGGTGCTGATATTGTGCATTTTCTCTCACTGGAAACACTCTGCTACACCAGTGGGTCTCAAAGGGTGGTCCAGGGACCCTCAGGGTTCCTAGAGGGGGTTCCAAATGGCCCCTTAAAAAGGTGTGTAACTCTGAGAGTGTACAAATGTATACATTTGTCCATTTGGTTCCAACCATTTTGTTCCAACCAAATGGACCCAATGGTTCCATTTATACACTCTTACGGTGCGTTTTAACAGCGGGCAACTCTGGGCGATGCTGGGCGATATCGCCCAAAAAGATAAAGAAAATCCATCTTTCATCGCCCCCCCCCCGCCCACTTCGCCCGATCGCCGGCTCTCATAGACTTTCATTATATTTTGGGCGATGTTGCCCGGCATCGCCCGAGAGTTGCCCGCTGTTAAAACGCAGGGTCAGAGTTATGGGGGTCCTTGAAATTAAAAGGCTTGAGAAACAGGTGCTGCATGAAATGGAACAGAGTCTTCATTAGTATCATTGGTAAAACCTGTGAAGGAAGTAAGGAAGAGGCCCAATTTCTTTCCAATATGGCTGCTGTGCATAGCCTATTGGCTGATATGTGTCTCTCTATCTCTCTCTGGCTGCAGTAGAAGTAACCAGTAGCAGCCTGGAAATCTAGTGTGCTGATCAGAGCAATGATCACCGAATTAGGGCCAGTTGAAGTGTTAAAACACTGCCGTAGTGCAGTATGTATGTTTATCCGTGTGACTACTGTCATGGCAGACCGACCCTGGACAGTGTGTGTGCGCGGATTGGAGCAACGGTGTGCCTCGCAAGTCCGGATGTTACGTTGAATTTTAGTCCATGGATTTTACACTGTAAAATCTGTCAAACATATACGCTCTAGATTGTACAGTGTAGTCACAGACTACTTTGTACATTACAATAATCCATTAAAACACATATGTGTCATTTTAGATGTCTTTGGCTATATCTAAAAAGTAACTAACTAAAGTTTTCAAATAATTGTAGTGGAGTAAAAGTTTCCTTCCCACTCCGAGCCTTGACGTCTTCATCATCGATATCCAACCAACCGTCTGGGATTAACGCCGACCTTCAGCTACGTTATGGAATGGGCTACCCCCCCATATCAAATGGCCCCCACTGTTGAAACATTTAAATATCCCCTAAAATCTCTTACTTTCATATCTTGGCTTTTGATTCCGCTTGAGAGTTCTGTGGTTTTGCCTGTATTCACTGGCTGTTGACACTTGTGTTTTGTATTTTGTATAGTGTTCTGTTTCTTTATTATGTTTCTTCTTTTTTTGGTTTCTTAGCCTTATTTAGTGTATTTATTTTTAGATTTCTTGCGCAGCACTTTAGTAACCCTGTGTTGAAAAATGTGCTATAGAAATAAAGTGGATTGGATTGGATTGGAGAGGCAATACACGAAGTGCATGCAGAGAGAGAGAGAGAGAGAGAGAGAGAGAGAGAGAGAGAGAGAGAGAGAGAGAGAGAGAGAGAGAGAGAGAGAGAGAGAGAGAGAGAGACCACACGTAACCTAGAGTTACTTTAAAAGTAGATTATTTTAAGTTGAAACAAAAACTTAAGTATATTTTATTCATGTCAGCTGCTATCTATTCCTGCCACATCACTCCCTGTTCCTGTGTGTGTGTGTGTGCGTGTGCGTGTGCGTGCGTGCGTGCGTGTGTGTGTGTGTGTACACTTATATGTGTGCGTGTGCGTATGTGTGCGTGTGCGTACATGTCCTTGCATGTGTGTGTGTGTGTGTGTGTGTGTGTGTGTGTGTGTGTGTGTGTGTGTGTGTGTGTGCGTGCGTGCGTGCGTGCGTGCGTGCGTGTGTGTGTGTGTGTGTGTGCGTGTGTGCGGAAGGGGGGACTCCAAAGAGAGACAGATACCTCGGAGGGGAAATGTTTAAAAGCATTCAGACATACAGTACAGTACAGTGATCATTTGATGGACATTTTCCAACCATGTCTGTTCCCTCACCTACAAAGCACACTGCATTCTATGCACGACATGCTATGGTTCTCTACTGCCCCCTGTTGACAGAGACATGACACTGTCACACTCTCTCCTTAGTGCTGATGAACAAACAAACAGTGGTAGGACTGAGAAGTAACTGATTTACTCACATAAGTACAATATCGAGGTGCTTTTACATTACTTGAGCATTTCCATTTGTATACTTCCACTTTACTAAAATAAGGCAAATGTTGTACTTTTTACTCCACTACAAGTATTTGACCGCTTTAGTTAAGTTACACTGTAAGCCTATAAAGCATACACTAACCAATTAAGCCCAATTAAAGGACGACCTCACCACTTTTCAACATACCTTCATATAATAGGTCCTCACTAATGCTCATGATAAAATGGTACAATTTTTTTCTAATCAGTCTGTGTCTCAGAGAGGGCTGTAGACAGTTCAGAAACCCGTCTACCAGTGACATCATCGATGGGGAATCCAAGCTAATAGAAACTGCAGGCTTTGTATTCCTGGACAGTTGCAAGGCAATAATATATCCCATTGTTCTTGCCTTAATACAAATCTGAATAATTTTTTTAAAATATTTTTGGGGAAAAAAATCCTGCCTAAGGATGATGTCACTGGTAGACGGGTTTCTGGACTGTCCACAGCCCTCCTATGAGACACAGACCAAGTAGAAAAACATTGTACCATTTTATCATGAGCATTAGTGAGGACCAATTATATGAAGATATGTTGAAAAGTGGTGAAGTCGTCCTTTAAGCACAATTTTTTTTCACAATTCAAATATAGCTGATGTACAAGCTCACAGACTACAATTACCGCTTTAGTTAAGTTACACTATATTACATTACATTACATTACATTACATTACATTATATTATATTATAATTATTAGTATTATTACACTATTTAATGTGCTATATTGTGCTTTTTCAAAAAAACTTGGACACATTGGGAAAAACTTGAGTACTTCCTCTTTGGCATTGTATGTATAGTCTGTTACCAATACTTTTCTACTTTTACTGAAGTAATATTTTGAATACAGGCCTCTTAACAGAGCATACTCTGTTACCCTTGTATTATTGCTACTTGTACTTAAAGAAATCTGAGTACTTCTTCCACTTCCAACCGTAGACAAATGCACGGACAAATTGCGGTTCCACCTCCGTACGCATGACATTTAATTTGTGTAATAATTATACACTTTGTTGGTCTTCTTCATTCTGTGCGTGT
Organism: Gymnoscopelus microlampas; assembly: GCF_963454915.1. NCBI lineage: Eukaryota > Metazoa > Chordata > Actinopteri > Myctophiformes > Myctophidae > Gymnoscopelus > Gymnoscopelus microlampas. The sequence continues at coordinate 1,970,624 of NC_139941.1, forward strand.
GAATGCTTCCACTGTCTGGATCAACAGCAAGGTGTGTGCGTGCGTGCGTGCATGCGTCTGCTGTATATGTTATGGTTTTCACTCCATTAGGCTTTTTGTCTTAATTGTGGATTCTCATTCCCAAGCTCTGCCCAGTCGGGGAGACGCTTAATTGTTTGCAGAAAAACCTTGTGGACAATCTGACAAGCAAGCCTCCACAGGACAGCAGCAAACAAACACACTTCATTTCCTCCCGTCTTACAATAACTGCTGTTTGTTTCGCTACACAAACATCTTAGAAAGAGTTGACTTGATGGAAACAGCCTTCAAAGGAGACAAAAACAAAACAACAACAAATCCATCCCATTGTCTCTGTGTGTCAATCGGTCATTGACGTGCATGCCAGCTTGGAGGTATTAGCTGAAGTGTACTAGTGTGCTAATAACAAACTTCAGCGTCCTTGTTCTGGGGTGAACATTCAGCAAAAATAGCTGATCTACAAGCTCACTGTGTCACAACATGCCATAGCTTGTAGATTGGCTATTTTCGTCAAAGAAACAGGTATTGTATGGTATTGTCATGTAATGTACAGTAGCACGCCTCAAGGTGGGGTTACTCTACTGAGCACAGAAGTCCTGACGTCACTCGTTCATCCCCTGGGTCGTAGAAGTAATTTCTCTATGGAGAATAACATCGGGTCATCTTAGAATTGTCTCATATAAGGATTGTGTAGGGGGCGCGGTGGCGCAGTCGGTAGCATTGTCGTCTCACAGTTAGAAGGTCTGTGAGCGCTGGGGGCGTGTGTTCTTTCCTCCATGTCATCAGTGCCCCATACCCTAGGTGGGGTTGGCAAAAGGGCCTCTCTGTGTGGAGTTTGCATGATCTCCCCGTGTCTCCTAAGGTAGGTATACCTCACAAAAACATGTAGTAATCCTGGTCACAATACTGCCTCCCCCTGGCCAGCCGGGGCGCCTGATGGAGGGGAAAGGAACTGGCAGGAATAACGTGTTCCTTCCACGCGCTACGTCCTACCGGGGAAACTCCCCCCTGTCAGGTGATAAGAGGGTCAATTGGCTCCCATGCATTGAAGGAGGCATGAGCTCGGCCCTGGCCTCCCTAGGTTGGCAGAAGGAGTGTAGTGCCCAGGATTACATAGATAATCGAGCACCAAAGTCCTGACGTCACTACCAGTAGAGGGCGCTTTTCGCAGGTTCGTGGCTTTACTTTTTGGGTTGATATCCTGGGGAATCTTAGATCGCTTCATATAAGAACTGTGTTCCAAAAATAAACACGCCACCCCGGCGATTTTACTCACATGGATATAAAGCATCGACTGAAGGGGTACATGTACACATTTACCCAAAGGGTAACACAATATAAACACGTCAAACAACCCAAAGACTACATTTCCCATGAACGCGGCTGCTGTAGGGACAGTGATATCAGACCCGGAAGTAGTAGTTCTTAAGACTTTTAAGGCAGAATTCATTCCATTTTCGCCAGAAACAGGCTGTATCAAATATGAATGAATATCATAAACGATGCAGAGCCACCCCCCTGACAAAAACGCCGGGGTGGTGTGTTTATGTTTGGAACACAGTTCTTGACGTGATCTAAGATTCCCAAATGGGGATTTCAACACAAAAAATAAAGCCACAAACCTGTGAAACAGCGCCCTCTAGTGGCAGTGACATCAGACTTCAGTGCTATAGACACTAGGTGTAGGATGTTCGGTAGGATGCGTAAATTACGTCAGACTTTGGCCCTCTATACGCCAACAGCAGTTATAATGACATCCACACGGATGATATTGTCCACAATTCTCGTTGGGTTCGCGTTTGTGTAGTCAGGTGAGGTTTTAGAAGTTTGTTGCAGCCCGCATGGGTGGAAGTGAAAGCCCTTTTGGGGGTGCTGTCTATAGAGGCCCCTCAACATGCAAGTCCAATTTGGGGATGATTGGATCTGGCATTCATGAGATATGTTGTTTTTTTGGGGGGTAAGAAATAGGCCCTGTCCAACATGTTGTGAAGGCAATTATCGGCAAATGGTATGGAGTATCAAAACCCTGTTTGACGGTCATTATCACATGACTTACGAGACCATTTGTGCCTAATTTGGTGAACAAACAGTGCCATTGGTAGCACGTGTGGTGCCCCCTATGGGTGGAAGGGAGTTTTTCAGAGACCCCTCACATTTAGGGTAGATCATGATGTGTGGCATTATTTGCTAAATGGACCCCTCCTGCAAAATAAGAAGCCAATCGTAGCCAATTGGAACGGAATTTGAAAAATCTGTCTCATCCGTCTTTTATCGATTATTACTCCAGCGATAATGTGTACCGATTTGTGTAAATTGTGGACTAAATCTATAGTCGTAGCAGCCAAAAAAAACATGTTTTAAAGAAAACGCAAAACGGTGTAAAATCTAGTCAGGCAGAAATTAGTGTGGCCTATTTGGGGGGTTACGTCTTGATCCATTTTCATTGTACGACCTACAGTTAAAGAGTTATATACCAAATGTGAAGCACCGGTTATAGCGACACCATGAGGCCGATTTGAAATATGTTTCCTTGGCCTACTGGGAGTGTGCATGCAAAGTTTGACACCGATCGGTCCAACAGTGTCCAATACTAGCTGTTCACATTTAAGTTGTGAGCTTGTAGAACGGCAAATTTAGTTATTTTTGAAAATGTTTTCTTATTTTATTTTTTATGTTGCCTATAATGACATGCCCAAAATAAGTGATGAATAAATAGTGAACCAATAATGAAATATTGAACCAATGAAGAGCATTAAAGAGCGTTCAACTAAATAATAACTTGGATCCATTGGAACCAGGGCAGGAATTTCACAGCGGCCACGACGGCCATGGCCCTCGTTGCCCTTCTCTTTGGCCATTTGCCCCTCAAACATTTACATGCTCTACGGCCACAGTGGACTTGATGCCCCTTCACTGCCCCAGCTGATTTCACCGTTTCTCCTCAGCGCTATCTTCCAATACGGTAGGGCGGCACCACCAGTTGTCTGGTTGAGATTCTAAATTCTTTATTGGCAAACATCAAGTTAGACGCTGCACATATAACCAGTGGTAGGTTTGATAGTTGAGAGTATTACGGACCGATGAGCCCAATGTTTTTTTATCATCATTAATAATGATTAATAATATTAATAACTGCCAACAAATTAAAAGTTTAGGCTATCAATATCATACAAAAGTAGAGAGAAGCTGTGACCTCACCGCTCTGATGGACAAGAATGAATGAGTGAATTCAATCACAATTCGGTCGCCAGAGGAGCACAGTTAAGTTGAGGTGTCACGATATGAGACAAGAGTGTTGGACCCAAGTGCAGAACCACACAGGCAGATCAAGTTCAATGATGGTTTATTAACATAAATAAACTCACTATACAAGCTGGCAATAAAGAAGGACATACAAGGGCAGGAACACACCATGACATCAACTATAAACTACAGCAAATAAATATGGAACACAGAGAGGTTTAAATAGACACAGGGATAACCAGACACAGGTGAACACAACTGACAATCAACACAGGGATAGGCTAGGAGACTAACAGGACACAGGTGGAAAAAACGAATAATCATAGGGAGGTGAGACCAGACCGCTAGAGAAAGATAGTTATGACACGCTTTGATCTCTTCGCAAAGCGGGCCGCTATAGACCATATTCACACGGCGGCCATGTTTCTATGAAGTCAATGAAAGTAGCCACCCCGGGTGGAGGCACTTTCAATGTTAAATTCCAATATGGCCGCCGTGTGAATATGGTCTATGGGCTATAGTTCCAAACATTTCCGCATTCCATTCTTACAATGGGAGTCAACGCTAGTGTCGTCACTCTCATATTAGATCACGCTGGGTGAGACAAGACAGGTAACAGTAACTAAGTAAAATAAATAAGGTACACAGAGACATATCCTGACATAAGGTACATATACAAAGGAAGAGAATCGCTGTAAGAAACATGCAAGACAGAAGCAACAGATGAAAATGATAATATCTGGACTCTTCACAATGCTCCGGTAGCTACACATGTTCTACCAAAGACATGGCATTGAGGACACTTCCAACACATGTGTGAGTGCAGGTGGGATTGAATGTGAGACCTTAGTGTTGTATTGAGGTCCCTTCTGACCACAGTTGTAGCACTGTGCACGCTCTAAAGTCCATGTATTACAAAGGCTTTTAGCAGCTCAACCTGCCAGTCATTCTCTGCTTCCCTGGCAACAGTCTATATGAGGGGTCTGTTGGCTACAGTACATGAAGAATCAATCAAAACCAGAAGCGCTCACATTTTTTTTTGTTTGAGAAATGGCTGCTAAATTGACTGAGTTTGAACACAGTGAGAGATGAGTAATATATAGACCTTCTTCGGGCAAATATTGGCAGATGTGCAGTGTTTTCATTTATTTGTCTCACTATTCTGTCATTAATGTCATTTGCACATTTTTTTTACCCATTTTTAACTATTTTTAACCCTACCTCAAAGCCAAAAATAGCCAATCTTCAAGCCCATGAGCTTAGCTTGTAGATTGGCTATTTTAGCCCATAGTGTATGTTCAACAAACAGTAAGTGTAGTGCAAGTACATACACACACGCACGCACGCACGCACACATGGCTGCACACATTTATTTCCCTGTGCCCCCCCCCCCCTCCCTGCCCCAAACCCCAGCACTTATTGATTGACTAATCACTCTACCAATGAACTAACAGATACTGACCTTTTCAAAGTCCCCGAGCAACCCCTCCCCCCCTCCCCCCCACCGCTACCCAGGCCAGGCCAGGCGGGGGTGGGGGTGGGGAAGGGGGGTGGGGGGCAATCGATCAGTTAATGGAACATCAAGGCCTCAAAGATTATTGTGCCGGCGTTTTGTAACCCCCCCCCCCCGTCCCCCCCACCATATCCAAAGGGGTCCTTCGATACATCGACTTTCCCTGAGAGATGTGTAAACAACAAACAACACACTGGATGAATACGGTTATTAACCTCTTGTCATCCTGTCTAATGAGGGTTTAATAAGAGGGTGGGCGGGGCAGGCCTGCAGGGGTTGGGTGGGGGGGTGGGGGGGGGGGGGGCGTGGGGGGCGGAGCATCCTTCGTCACGCCACGCCAACCGAAACGTGAAAGTCAAACTGTTTTCAGCGGTCACGGTATCATCGGTGTAACATCTTGTGACAGGGGGGGGTGACAGGGGGGGTGGGGGGGGTGAAATAAAACGTTTCTTAACCCAGTGGTTCTCAAACTTTTTCATGTCAAGGACCCCCAAATTGACACTTATTAGCCCGCGGACCCCCATTTCAAAAGATATGCCAGGGACCCCACATAAGAGAAGATTTTGTACGGCTCTAGCAGTGAATTCTCAACCATTTTAATTTCAAGGACCCCCAGTTTGACATGCATTAGGGCTACAGACCCCCATTTACTGGCATTTCTATCACTTGGACAGCGATTTATATTGTAAAATCTATATCAATTTAACTCTGAATTTAACTCTAACTCTGAGAGTGTACAAATGGAACCAAATGGACACGTTAGGGTCCATTTGGTTCCATTTGTACACTCTCAGAGTTACAGACCCATAAGGGTCCATTTGGTGCCTAATCTATCATTTAGCGAGGGGCCCCCTGGAACTCCCTCAAGGACCCCTGGGGGTCCCCAGACCCCACTTTGAGAACCAATGTCTTAACGTACTTGAACCCTTGCAGGCCTGTTTTGGGTCGAACGTTCGGCGAACGTAGCACGTATGCTTGTTTATACAATGTTTTTGCATAGTATTGTATATTTGTCTGTCACTAAACGCTTCAATGAATTGAATACACGGGACCCCAATGGAAACGAGCCATGAGCTTGTTTTCTTGGGTTTAACCCTTTTAGCCTGGTGTTTGTATTAAATTGTACTTTTTTTTTTGGTGCTGTTAATAAAGTATTCAATCAATCAATCAAATTTAGAGTGGTGGTTATCAACGTCGGGTCCGGGGACACCCAGGGGTCCTTGAGGGAGTTGCAAGGGGTCCCCAGCAAAAGTAGTCAATATAGCATCACAATAAGTTTGAACCACTTTAACCCTATTTTAAGCTTCAGCTATTCGAAAGTAGGCGATCTATAATCTGTGGCTATTTTCAAATAGCCATAAAGGGCATAAGTGGTTAATGATCAATAATTATAGGCCAATAACGTGATATACATGACACATAATTCATATTTCTACAGTACATTTCAATGCAGGACTTTTACTTTATACTTGTTACTTTTACTTGGACTTTTAATGTTAGATTTATTGAAAACACACGTCCCTGGTTCTGGTGACTCATATTGTCCTTCTAAAGCGTGAGGGGGCCGTGTTTTTTCAATTCCTTTTTTCATTTATTTAGTTATAAATGTTTTGGAAATATACAAAATAAATAAAAATACAAAATACAAATACAATTTAAAATTGTTTTAATTTTTTGTTTTAAATAATAAAATCTAAGTGAAATATCCCTCCCAGTCAAAAATGGGAGTACCACTGACTCTAACCATTCAGCCATCAGCTCACCCCAACCTCATTTCTAAAGCCCATGAGCCATCCTAGACCATCATACAGGCTGCACACTCCCAATGGAAGTAACCTCAGTGGCCACTACAGTCCCCGGCCTCAACAACACACTGGAACACAATGGAAGCAGGCCAGCTGCAGCTTTACTGTACGGCACAATGGCTGCTATATTGAGGCGTTAGGGGTTACATGGCATTGTCCTTTAGTGCAGCCAAAACACTGCGGGCATCGACTGAACTCAATGCAGGAGAGAGAGAGAGAGAGAGAGAGAGAGAGAGAGAGAGAGAGAGAGAGAGAGAGAGAGAGAGAGAGAGAGAGAGAGAGAGAGAGAGAGAGAGAGAGGCAGACAAACAAAAACAACAAAAAAAGACAATGCAGTGATCCCATTCCGCGTGGCCTATTAGCTCGCCCAGTGTGCCTGTAGGAGAGCGAGCGGCCCTCTGAATGGGCGTCAGGCGGTGGTGGGCTAATGGTGGGTGACACATAACATAATGCACCAACTAGATCGCAGGCCAGGGCCGGGCCGGCCGGGCGGGACAGTAATGGGTCATAAATTCAGGAGCCCCCCGGAGCGAGGAGCTGTCAAAACTCAGCAGTGCACAGAGCAGGCTAATGTTTTTTACCCCCCCACCACCCCCCCTTTTAGTTCTGCCAGCACCCCCCCACCCACCCCCCCCCAGCCCTGGAAGGACAGAAGGGGGGAAAAAAAAGTGGTGGCCTCTGAAGTGTGTCAATCAGTGTGTGTGTGTGTGTGTGTGTGTGTGTGTGTGTGTGTGTGTGTGTGTGTGTGTGTGTGTGTGTGTGTGTGTGTGTGTGTGTGTGTGTGTGTGTGTGTGTGTGTGCTTGCGCAAGTGTAGTACTATACTTGTGAGGACCAAATGTATAGAAGAACTGGAGAAAAACAACAACACACAATGGGCCCGATGCACTATAAGCTGGTCGTAAATATAAGTGTAAATATGGGTGTAAATACAATGTCTAACGGAGGGTGTGTATACAACGGAGAAGTTGAGGGGCGGAGAGGCAAGCGGGCACGGTCCCGTGAAATTCTCGCGCTCGCGCTCGTTTCGTGCACACGCCCGCGGGCGGCAAAAGCTGGATTGCGGTCAGCTTTTTTTTCCCCGCTACGTACAGGCAGTGATGGAAAAAGTACTCAAATTCTTTACTTAAGTAACAGTACCAATACTGCAATATAAAAATACTCTGTTACAAGTAAAAGTCCACAATAAAAAAATTACTTGAGTAAAAGTACAAAAGTATTGGCATCAAAATGTACTTAAAGTACCAAAAGTAAAAGTACTAAATATTTGAAAATAGCCTAGGTATAAAATAGGTTTAAAGTGGTTAATGTATGTTTCATTATGTCATAATTTATATCTGGAAAGTAACTAGTAACTAAAGTTTTCAAGTAAATGTAGTGGAGTAAAAGTACAATATTTGCCTCTGAGATGTAGTGGAGTAGAAGTAAAAGTATTGGAAATTGGAAATACTCAAGTAAAGTACAAAAAAAATTGTACTTAAGTACAGTACTTAAGTAAATGTACTTAGTTACTTTCCACCACTGCGTACAAGAGGACCAAACAACAATGATCGTGGCGCGATCCCCGCTGATCCGAGCGAGAACGCCCGCGTCACTCCCTCCCTCTGAAACGGCCTTTGGCTCAGATTTAGGGTTAGAGATATGCCTGATTCATCCTGGGTTGCAAAGTGGTGTTGCGCGGAGAAAAAATGTCCTTCTACAAGTGTCGCAGCGCGGCTGTCCTAAAGTTTTGTTGTCCTCGAGTATAGTTATACAAAAGTGTGTGTGTGTGTGTGTGTGTGTGTGTGTGTGTGTGTGTGTGTGTGTGTGTGTGTGTGTGTGTGTGCGTGCGTGCGTGCGTGCGTGCGTGCGTGCGTGCGTGGGCGCGTGCGCGTGCGTGCGTGTAACCGTCACCATGGCCTCTCCCCCCCTCTCTCTGTCTCTCTCATATTGAGGTGCATTCAGCCGTGTCAAAAAGCATTTGCTTTTCTAATTAATCATGTCTTTGGTTCAAAGGCCGGCTGTCAGCTTAAGCTCCAATCAATGGCACACAGCCAAAAAGGGAATGTCAATAATTTCCAATGTGAAAAACCATATATAGAGTATATATATTTAAGTCCTGGAGGCTGTGAGTGTCCCCAATAAAGTGCTTTGGGGACATGGATGGCCCAGGATATGCCACTCTGCTGGTTTGGTTGCTGCTAGTGCAGGATGTCATTGTGGGTCACAGTCAAGCCCCCAGAACCACGGAGAATGATTGAAGCCTCAGAAGCCTGTTGGCCAAATCTGGTATTGCAGGATTTCCGCATTTGGGACGCTACTGAAACCTTCCGAAATGCTACTGCTCGCGCTAGCGCTGCTCTATTGGCTCCAACGTTGGGGCCAGTCCAGGAAGTAGAGGTACTTCAGGGTGCTTCATTTGCTTGTGAGCAACTTTTATTGAAATGAATAGGTGGGGGGCGGGGCCGTCCGATCTCTATATCATAACTCTATGGTCACAACCAACGGTGGAAGAACACATTATCACAATATAAAAATACTATTTTACAAGAAAAAGGCCTGTACTTATTGACTTTGGTAAAAGTACACAAGTATTGGCATAAACATACTTAAAGTATCAAAGTAAAAGTACTCATAGTTTAATAAAAATGTAAAATGCAAATAGCTGATATGTGAGCTGTGAGTGGGTAATATGCGTTGTTAAATTGATACAACAACATTAAATCTTTATTAAAATCTCATTTCTTCTCCCTGGCATTCAGCGACAGCTGAGCCTGGCAACCTACGTTTTCCCTTACTACTGGTGCTAATGTTTTGTTTGTGTCTATTTCATTGTACGCTAATGTCTGTTTGTATTGGATTGTTTTGTTTTGTTTTAACCTGTACAGCACCTTGGTTGACCTGGTCATGTTAAATGCAGAACTATAAATAAAATTGTAGTTGAGTTGAGAACACATTTACACATGTCGGCAGAGTTCCAAATGAAACAATACACGTATTCCTCAAACCTGCCATCCTGTCAATGTTGCCAAATTTTGAGAGATAAATAAGCAACCAGGTCTATGAAAACAAGCCAAAAGAAGCAACTTTAGGCCACGTGAGCACTTAAAACCTATATGCATCGAATATTTGAAAAATAGCCGATCTACTCTAGTGAAACATTTTGAATATTCTTTGAAACATTTTAACAACACACATCTGGTACGGGGGTCCCTTGCGCAAAATATTTGCAGATGGTGGGGGGGTTCCGTGGACAAATACATATTCATTTGGGCTTTGTCCTTGATTTGAAAATGTTTGAGAACCACTGGTTTAAACAACATTTAGGAAGCAAGCCCAAAATAAGCAACTGCACTTTAGAAACAAGCCCAACCCCCGAACAAATACCAATATTTACAAGCAACTTTACAAAAAACAACAAGTCGCTTATAATAAGCAGACATGGCAACACTGCATCCTCTCTGATTCCCAGAAATGTGTGATGATGCTCCAAGGCCACGAGATGTCAAATGGCTTCATGGTCAGAGAGTGTGAAGAACTAACAGTGTCATTATGTCCAGCTAATGAGCTGCACATGATGAGCACTGACTTGAGAATGATACAGTGCTTGTGGTGATGGAGGTTCATTTGCTGGTTTGTAGGGTGAATATGGGGACTCCAGTCATGGCTCGTCTGACAGTTGACTTGTGACTATTGATGGTTCTCTAATTGAACTGACTTATTGACGGCTGTCTTAGACTAGCATAGCGCTGCAAATATCAATGATTTTCTTAGTGATTATTCTATCGAGTGCACAACGTCGCCCCTGGTGTGACGATTCTCACGCCAAACCCATGGCGACTTCGGTGCAGATCGGAGCAACCCAGGTGCGCCTTGCGAATTTGGACTTACTTTTGTATATTTACTCGCAACCTTTGGACTCTATATTTACTCACAACCCATAAAAATGTGTCTGTGACCCGTAAAGAAAGGCAATATAGGTTTATTTTATTTTAATAGAATTAGTTTTATGAATTATCAATTAAATTGATTAGTTTAATTGACTGCTGCACTCCACGTAAAAAAAAAACACTTGTAAGAGTTAAATCAACACTCAGGACTTTGCTGCATGGGGGGGGGGGGGGGGGGGCATAGCAGGTTCTTTCTGCAGCAAACCTACAACACTTTACTGCATTTGTGCACTGCAAGAGTCTGTCACGTAATATACATTTATTTTATACATACACATAATCCAGTCCCATACAGTTTATAACATTCAAATAATGCACTGGAACAGTCCCCCATACAGTTTATAACATTCACATAATGCACTGGAACAGTCCTATACAGTTTATAACGTTCACATAATGCACTGGAACAGTCCCATACAGTTTATAACATTCACATAATGCACTGGAACAGTCCCATACAGTTTATAACATTCACATAATGCACTGGAACAGTCCCATACAGTTTATAACATTCACATAATGCACTGGAACAGTCCCATACAGTTTATAACATTCACACAATGCACAAAGTCCCTACAGTCCCCAACATGAGTCACCAACATGTCCGTACACAGACAAATATGTCTGTGGCAAATGTTTTATTTTGTTTTAACACATCATAATGTTATTATTTTTTTCACAAGACCCAATTACTGAAATGTGTATATTGGAAGAGTGTGGCTTTAGGAGCCCACCATTACAGTAGTTCTCAAACTTTTTTTAATTTTCAAGGACCTCGATAACTCAAGGACCCTCATAATTCTACAGTGTACAAATGCAACCAAATGGACCGATATTTGGTTGCAATTGTACACTGTCACAGTTACAGACCTGTGACAGAAGGGGTTCCAAATCAAATGGATACTGCATCCATTTGATTTGGAACCTCTTCAAGGAACCCTTAAGGTCCCTCAATTCACTATACTAGTATTTATTTAGGATCAGCTTTTAGTTAATTATTATTCAATTATTTTCCACACACACACACACACACACACACACACACACACACACACACACACGCACACGCACACACACACACACACACACACACACACACACACACACACACACACACACACACACACACACACAGACGGACGGAAAGGGGCAAAAACATACTCTCGGCCACGCCTTCGGCTTGGCGGAGACAATAATAATCATGATTTAAAAAAGCAACATAACTGCTCTTCAGTTTCTTGTGTGATTCTAGCACTTCCTACACATGTGATGCCCTAGTTATGACAGCACTACAGTTCTGAATGCTCATATTCTTTAACTATTTGTTGTTCATGAGAACTGAAGAAGTTCATTCTATGGTTACATGTTTTAAGATACTGGTCTTGGCATGTTCTCCATCTTGTTGTCCTTTTAATGTATAGATTTTAGTTTTGTGTATTGTTTTGCCATGAGGCCCAGGCAGGTCTAAATGAGAGCTGGTTTGCATACCGTATGTACACAATTTGTCACAATAACCATTTCACATAAATGTGTTTTTTGGACAACTTCTCTAAACATTATGTTTTGTCACGACTTGCGAGTGTCTGTCCCTGACACCCGCGCCAAAATGACACAGGCACCGGAAATGCACTGGTTGTTTAGACTAATTCACTCACATTTGAGTGAGTAGTTGTATTTCCATTTCCAGGTTCTGGTGCTCACCCATAGAGCTCTGCACGGTCAGGCCCCGTAATATTTGATAGGCTCTATTCACAGCAGCATTCACAGCATAGTATGAAGAAATTCACAGGTGTTACCAATGATACTAATGAAGGCTCTGTTCCATTCTGGTCAAACAGAGTCAGGGTGCTGATGTTGTGCATGTTGGCTCACTGGAAACACTCTGCTACATCAGTGGGTCTAAAGTTGGGGTCCAGGGACCCTCATGGGCTTCCAAATGGCCCCTTGCGGGTGTGTAACTCTGAGAGTGTACAAATGGAACCAAATGGACCCGTAAGGGTCCACTTGGTTCCATTTGTACACTCTCAGAGTTACACTCTCAGAGTTATGGGGGTCGTGGAAACCACTGTGCTACACTAAATGGAACAGAGCCTTCATTAGTATCATTGGTAACACCTGTGAAGGAAGTGATAATATGGCTGCTGTGCATAGAGCCTATTGACCTGCTCTAACATCATGTGCCCTGCCTAAAGTCAGCTGAACAGAGTCTGCTAGTCTCCCCGTGCCAAATATAGAAGAACTAGGGGACACTAGGGTCAAATTGGTTAACGTCAGAATGTGCTGCAGATTTTCTTTATCCTATAGTGCCACCTTGTGGTTATTTACATTATAGTTTTAAGGGTGTGCAGAAGTGTACCATATTTCGCTTTTCAAGAAGGATAATGATTAAATATCTTCTTTGGCTTATTCCAATCAGGAGGTCGCCACAGCAGATCATCTCCTCTGTGACTCCTGCCACCTGTCCTCTCTCATTGCATCCATAAACCTCCTCTTTGGCCTTCCTCTTCTCCACTCACCTGGCAGCTCCATCTTCAGCATCCTTCTCCCTCATCTCTCCTCTGCACATGTCCAAACCATATCAACCTCACTCGCCTCTCTTGCTTTATCCCCAAACCTTTAAGCTGCATTAGCTGATCCTCTAATATATTTCTGTCATTTACAGTGGTGTAAAGTAACTAAGTGTACTGTATTTACTCAAGTACTGTACTTAAGTACAGTTTTGAGGTATTATTTACTTTATTGGAGTACTTCCAATTCTTAGTACTTTTAATTCTACTCCACTACATCTCAGAGGCAAATATTGTGCTTTTACTCCACTACAATTATTTGAAAACTTGAGTTACTAGTAACCACTTCAGCCCTATTTACATTTCGACCATTTGAAAATAGCAGATCTACAAGCTTACAATGAGTCACGATGCGACACATTGTGAGCTTGTAGATCTGCTATTTTCAAAAGATTTTTTTTTAAAAACTTTTTAAATGGGACATTCTGCATAATGAGTACTTTTACTTTTGGTACTTTGAGTACATTTATATGCCAATACTTTTGTACTTTTACTCAAGTACATTTTGAAGTCCGGACTTTTAGTTGTAATGGAATATTTTCTACATTGCAGTATTGATACTTTTACTTAAGTACAACATTTGAGTAATTTTTCCACCACTGGTCATTTCTGATCATGTCCTTCCTTGTCACTCCTAATGAGAATCGTAGCGTCCTCAATTCTGCCACCTCCAGCTCCGCCTCCTGTCTTTTCATCAGTGCCACCGTTTGGTTTCCAAGCTACGGAGCCCTCCAGTGGCCATTGAGGGGGATTTTTTTTTAAAGATTTATGCGTGGGATCGCTTTAGTTATGCATGGGAACGCTTTAGTAATGCATGGCAACGCATTACCTTATTCATTCGAACGCATTACTTTATTCGAGGGAACAAGTTAGCTAATTCATTGCCTCAAATAAACTAAAGCGAGGCCTCGCTTTAGTAAAGTGAGGGAACGAATTAGTAATTTACTTGCACTTAAGTACAGTACTTGAGTAAATGTACTCAGGCCATGTTTAGAGACATTTTGACTTGGATTATGCAACATAATAGCCTATGTGCATTCATCATATTCTTTATTATGGTGGAGAAATGTATGCTATTCAAGGATTATTATTATTATAATAATAATATTATCATTATTCGTTGTGCACTGGTCCAATACAATACAAACGAATGCGCTGGTGCGCATATCTACACACACCCACAGCCTGGCACTGCAACATTAGGCCTATATCTTCTAATTCTCCAGGAATGTCTGTGATTGTAATTTTCCTATTAACAGCAGATGTGAGAGTGTCAATTCCTTGTGTCAATTGTGTTTATATAAGATGATAGTCTATTCAAAGAAGACGATTTGTGCCGCGCAATGCCATTTGCTCCAAATGACGCACTTTACTTTTATTCATGGATTACACAGGAAATAATGAACTGATTACAATAATATAAAATTCTCTCAAATCAGTAACAGGTAGGTGATACATATGCCCATCAAATATGGTTTTCTTGAAAGGCAATCCAAGGTTATAGCTTGGAAACCAACATTCGGGGAATATCTGACGGCTTGGAGCGCCTTAGTGCGGCTGCAGAGTTCACCTTGGGATTTGTCATTCCAATTTTACTGTAGGCTAATCCACCAAAGTGTGACTGTTAATTCCTCGTGTCAATACATTGTGTTTTTATCACCGGTGCCAGTATTATTATTATTATTGTTAATATTATTATTATATACCTTAGCCTCTATTGCAATAATAGACCTTATTATTATTATTATTATTATTAGTGGAGTATTTCCATTTTTCTATACTTTTACTTATTCCACTACATCTCAGAGGAAAATATTGTACTTTCAATCTGCAACAAATATTTGAAAACGTTAGTTATGATGTAGATTTAGAATGATATTATTACATCCCCAACCGCCCTATTTAAACGTTGGCTATTTGAAAATAGCCGATCTACAAGAACACAATGCTCAATGTGACTCATTGTGACCTTGTAGATCTGCTATTTTCAAAAGATTTGTATACATTCTATACATTATGATAACGGTAACATGGCAGTGGTTCGACCTCCCGTTAGCCCCGTTAGTCTGTGAGCCTATACCCATAGCTTCTGACTCACCGAACCCCACATGAGTGTCCGTGCATTATTTCGGGGATTGATTGATTGATTGATGTACTTTATTTAGTAAGACATGAGAACATCAGTAGGCCTACATGGAAGTACAAATTCACAATACAAGGTATACTAAACTGGGAGACTCATTGGGAGATATCAGAACCACCAGCAGCTTTTTCAGAGCGCATTTGTCACACGCAGAAAGCAGGTCAATAGACAGTGCTTGGGTGAGCTTTATTTCAACACACTCTAGGCACCCCCAATTAAGATTCAGTAGACTACATGTAGGCTACAGTATGGTGTGTATTGTATTTAATGTTAGCTTTGAAATCCACTAATGTATCTGTGCGTCATTACGCGCGCTTGAAACCTCTCGATGTTAATTGTTCTATTTAGCCTACATAAGGTAAGCTGTCTTTATATGCGCTAAGGTGACAGCAATGTATACCGGCCTAAAGCTGCCTCCCCCACCCCCAAATAATACACTCCAGTCCAGTAATGACAGCCCGAATTTATCTGATCTACAAGCTCACAATGCCTCACATTGCGATGCGGTGTATTTTATTTATTGTGGGTAATCTATTTGAGAACAGCAAAACCGATCATGTATGAGTTTATAGCCCTGAAACATAACTGTCATATCGTGACCGTCATGGATGAACTTCAACCTGGTATTTAAACTTTCTCCCTTTTTCGTCCGTAGGCCTACATCTACATAAACGTTCATATTCCAAATATAAAGTGCTTACCCCATGGCTACAGATTTTACAATTATGTACGTTCCCTAAGAACTACCCGAATATTCTGAATTGTTAAATAAAAAGCATTTTAATCTGATTGGTGGCCATTTCCCCCGTATTTTCTCCATATACTTTCAACTACGTGACCCTATCGGCTGGGAGGTGTATTGCACTCTGATACATTATAACTCTATGAGAAAATGGCCACAGATCGGATATTTTAATCCGATCGGTGGCTTTATTGAACAATACGGAAGATATGGGTACTTTTGAGGACCCGAACATAATTCTAACATCCATGGCCATGGGGACAGCACTTTATATTTGAAATATGAACGTTTATGTAGATGATGAATGGAGCAGTAAGGGAAAAGTTTAAACACCAGGTTGAAGTTCATCCATGACGGTTATAACGGACAACCGTCATGTGATCCATGGCTAGCAAAGACGTGATTAGCCTGCGGAGTAAGACCAAAGATTGTTAATATAGCAAGATACGCAATATTTTTTAACTCTATGCTCTGTCCCTATAAGATGTTCTAAAAAGTGATTAACTGAGATTATATATGTGAATATAGTACGTGAAAATCATTATGGACATATTAAAAATTAAATAAAATGTGTGTTCCAATGCTCAATAATATAATGTTCCATTATCAACTGTCTTGGTTGATGGGGTAGGATTTGGGAATCATAACATTCATGCTAATTTTCTAAACATACTATGGTCTATAGTGGTAAAATATATACCTTATAAATAAGGGCCCTTTATTCATAAGGTATATATAATATTTTATATATATATATATATTTATAATTATAGTTATATATCTCTATATATATATGGTTAACATTGAGCAGAAACAGGAGCACATCTAGCATAAGACTGAATAATGTGTGTTTGTAGTGGGAATCTCATAGGTTTCTTAAAAGCATATTTGCCAACAGTTTGCTTTCAAACATGTAAAGCATTTATTTTCTTTAATGAAGAAAATACACAAATACACATTCATATGACGTTGTCAGCCAGGGAGAGGGGAGGGGGAGGCGGAGGGTGGTGGGGTGTTCGGGGGAGAAGACAACCATGCCTACTTAGGAGACCATTTGTAGGATTTGTGTACCACTTCGCCTCTAGTGGCTCCAATGGAGAATGCGTATCTTGCTATATTAACAATCTTTGGTAAGACCATGGACCACATGGCTCATTTGCAGATATTACGCGTATGCATATTAGCCATGCGGTCTTCCCAACATTTTAAGACCAAAATTGTACTTAAGTAGGCTACTATTTAAGTACAATTTTGGGGTAGTTTTATACTTTATTGGAGTATTTCCAATTTTCAGTACTTTTACTTCTACTCCACTACATCTCAGAGGCAAATTGCAATAAACTAATAATTGTAATAGACCTTATTATTATTATTACTGGAGTATTTCCATTTTTCTATAGGCCTACTTTTATTTCTACTCCATTACATATCAGAGGCAAGTAGGCCTACTTTTAATCCACTGCAATTATTTGAACACTTTAGTTACTTTGTAGATTTTGATTATTATCACAAAACACATTTCGCCATTTGAAAATGCAAATAAACAATGCATTGTGATGTGATGCATTGTGAGCTCATATTTATTTCAGGTCGAAATAAATATGAGTTATTGATGCAACTTCTTGGATCAAGTGCAACTTCCTGCCCCTGATCAAGAACTGTGACTTTATTTTTAGATTGTTGGAAAAGCCACAATATTAGTTAAACTCAAATGACTAAAGAACAATACAGTAGCTGATGCACTGTGAGCATATAGCCTCTTATATTGTGTGTGAGTGCGCAAAATATGATAGCATAATAATACTGGCCTAATAACAATAATAATGATATTAATATTTTTCCCCTTAACATCATTCTGAATAATGTTGAGTACTAAAATAGGCTATAGCCTACTTTTATTCTCATAATTATTAACCCAGACATGCGACAGGAATCATTAATCATATGGCATCAGTGTTGCAGATCTACAAGCTCACAACATGTTGCTGATCGCTGCGTTGTGAGCTTGTAGATCAGATAAATTCGGGCTGTCATTACTGGACTGGAGTGTATTATTTGGCGGTGGGGGAGGCAGCTTTAGGCCGGTATACATTGCTGTCACCTTAGCGCATATAAAGACAGCTTACCTTATGTAGGCTAAATAGAACAATTAACATCGGGAGGTTTCCAGCACGCATAATGACGCACAGATACATTAGTGGATTTCAAAGCTAACATTAAATACAATACACACCATACTGTAGCCTACATGTAGTCTACTGTATATTAATTGGGGGTGCCTAGAGTGTGTTGAAATAAAGCTCACCCAAGCACTGTCTATTGACCTGCTTTCTGCGTGTGACAAATGCGCTCTGAAAAAGCTGCTGGTGGTTCTGATATCTCCCAATGAGTCTCCCAGTTTAGTAGACCTTGTATTGTGAATTTGTACTTCCATGTAGGCCTACTGATGTTCTCATGTCTTACTAAATAACGTAGGCCTACATCAATCAATCAATCAATCAATCAATCAATCCCCGAAATAATGCACGGACACTCATGTGGGGTTCGGGACTAACGGGAGGTCGAACCACTGACATGTTACCATTATCATAATGTATAGAATCTATAGAATCAGATCTACAAGGTCACAATGAGTCACATTGAGCATTGTGTGCTTGTAGATCGGCTATTTTCAAATAGCCAACGTTTAAATAGGGCGGTTGGGGATGTAATAATATCATTCTAAATCTACATCATAACTAACGTTTTCAAATATTTGTTGCAGATTGAAAGTACAATATTTTCCTCTGAGATGTAGTGGAATAAGTAAAAGTATAGAAAAATGGAAATACTCCACTAATAATAATAATAAGGTCTATTATTGCAATAGAGGCTAAGGTATATAATAATAATATTAACAATAATAATAATAATACTGGCACCGGTGATAAAAACACAATGTATTGACACGAGGAATTAACAGTCACACTTTGGTGGATTAGCCTACAGTAAAATTGGAATGACAAATCCCAAGGTGAACTCTGCAGCCGCACTAAGGCGCTCCAAGCCGTCAGATATTCCCCGAATGTTGGTTTCCAAGCTATAACCTTGGATTGCCTTTCAAGAAAACCATATTTGATGGGCATATGTATCACCTACCTGTTACTGATTTGAGAGAATTTTATATTATTGTAATCAGTTAATTATTTCCTGTGTAATCCATGAATAAAAGTAAAGTGCGTCATTTGGAGCAAATGGCATTGCGCGGCACAAATCGTCTTCTTTGAATAGACTATCATCTTATATAAACACAATTGACACAAGGAATTGACACTCTCACATCTGCTGTTAATAGGAAAATTACAATCACAGACATTCCTGGAGAATTAGAAGATATAGGCCTAATGTTGCAGTGCCAGGCTGTGGGTGTGTGTAGATATGCGCACCAGCACATTCGTTTGTATTGTATTGGACCAGTGCACAACGAATAATGATAATATTATTATTATAATAATAATAATCCTTGAATAGCATACATTTCTCCACCATAATAAAGAATATGATAAATGCACATAGGCTATTATGTTGCATAATCCAAGTCAAAATGTCTCTAAACATGGCCTGAGTACATTTACTCAAGTACTGTACTTAAGTGCAAGTAAATTACTAATTCGTTCCCTCACTTTACTAAAGCGAGGCCTCGCTTTAGTTTATTTGAGGCAATGAATTAGCTAACTTGTTCCCTCGAATAAAGTAATGCGTTCGAATGAATAAGGTAATGCGTTGCCATGCATTACTAAAGCGTTCCCATGCATAACTAAAGCGATCCCACGCATAAATCTTAAAAAAAAAAAATCCCCCTCAATGGCCACTGGAGGGCTCCGTACCAAGCCGTACAGCATGGCTGGTCTCACTACCGTCTTATACATCTTCCCTCTCACTCCTGCTGGTATCCTTCAGTCACAAATCACTCCTGACACGTTCCTACATCCGTTCACCCTGCCTGCACTCTTCTCTTCACCTCTCTTTTCTCCATACACACACATTATGTCTTTCTCCATACACACATATTCTGTCTAACCTTTTATGTTCCTCAAATATAAAACTTATATAGGCTTATCCAGCTCAGTGGCCTTGTGGTTGTGGTGTGTGTCCGCCCTGAGATTGGGAGGTTAGGGTTCAATCCTATAAGTCTTGGATATGAACAAAAATAAAAGGGCATTTATTCGTATTACTTCCTGCCCAATCTGATGTGGTAGTTGGACCCTAACCTCATAGAGCCACTGCATTAAAGGTAGGGTAAGTGATATTTTTTGGTTAAAACAAAAAGTATTTTGTTAAAAGGTTAAAACACTATATTGTGATAGTAATCATTGCTATAGAGGGTTTGTTCAGTAACAGGAGTCTCCCCGTCTCTCCAGCTCTTTAATAAACAGAATATACATTTTCCGGTAGGTGTCAAAATCTCAGCCAATCAGGAGAAAGTACCCAACTTTAAGCGTCATTTTTGTAGTGTTCCAATTTTGCCTGCTCATTTCTTAGTGTCATCACTTCCAATTTCACTTGTTTAATCTATATCCTGATTGGATAAAATTGGAAATGAAACTGAAACAAAAATGCATTTTCTGTTTTATAAAGAGCTGGAGATACAAGGAGACTCCTTTTACTGAACAAACACTCTATAGCAATGAGTACTATCAGAATATAGAGCTATTTAACACTTATTTTAACCAAAGAAAATCACTTACCCTACCTTTAAGTGTAAAACTGCATGTTGTTTTCATGTTGTATTGTTGTAAATGTGACACTTTTTTATGTTCAGTAGAGTAGAACGTACAGTATGTAGGCGGCTGAAAATATGGTTTGACCCAAAAATAATTTGAACAAAAGGTTTCTCAATGGTTTATTGTAGTATCAGGTGTACTTAATAACATATCAAAAGTTTACCGAAATCTGATCATTAGAAATGTCAAATTTCCAAGATGGCCGCCACCAGTTCCTTAAAAGACCATTATTCCTTAATTATTTGCCCTACACAAGTAATTTTGGTGCCTAGCCCCATGTTTTGGTGATCTAGGAATCCAATTAGCATATATAAATAGGCACGTGATTATAAGTACAATTATATATCAAAGCAATTGGTTATAAGCATATTTAGCAATGTAATTGGACATTTCTCCCTTTTCTACATACTATAATGCCCAGGATTGGTGAATTAATCACCTATACATGTAATTCACATCTGTTGAAACTTTAAAAATGTATTTGGATACCAATAAGGAATAAATTAATTATTACTGGGTGGTACTGTGACATTTGTAAAAACATGGCTGCCAAGTGATAGACTGGGAATATTACACAAATCTTGGAAGAAATTCCTTACAGAGAAATGTCTTCACCAATGTGTTTGTAAAGGTGTCCCGCTCCCAAACTTGGGTCCCCCAAATGATGTTGGGGGGTCCCCAGATGGTTAGCTTTATGTGCAACATGGTTTTCTCACTCAACAGTAAACAAACCAACATACAGTGTGTATACAGGGTATCTGCACATTTCTAAAGTTACAATTTAAATACTCTTAAGACTCAATATTATCTCAAATATTAGGTAAGAAAGAGGCAACATTGTGAAAATAGTACAAGCTGAGAACACTACACTCAGTAGGAAAAAAATGTCCACTTGTCTGGTCTATGGGGAAGATGGACTCCTCTGTGGGTATACAGTGGAGAGAAATGGCCCCTTATGGGCCAAGAGAGGGTGTACAAGTCATCACAGAGCTATCACAACGTATCTAGTGTCTTCTACTGGGTGTCTAGGCAGGGGTGGTGGAGGAGTGTGGCGTGGATAAGGTTCAGATTTGCTTATCTCCTTATTCCTGAGACTAGTAGTTGTGTGAGGTTTTAGTACAAAATTAATTTCACATGTCCTTATTTTGTGATTGGTACTGCTGGCAATAAGCTTGAACCCTGATCTCTTTTTCTGGATAATTTTAAGAGCAAGAAGGTACGTATAGGGGACAGCCCATGACGCCCTGGGCTCCAGTCTCCCCATAGAATCCCAATCTAACCGACCTCCACGCCCATAAGGGGCCAACAAAAAAGCATTGCTTTCGGCATACACCAATTTTTTGTTCTGGAGCTGTTCTGGAGAGGGGAGAGGACGCTCTGAGCCATAATGATAAGTCACTGGGAGCCCCTGGGAATATTAATGGTCAGCCACCACCGACTCTCCTGTGAGCCAATCCGACATAGACACCCTTGTTTGCATCCCATGCTAAGTTGCTTTTGGAGGAGCTGAGAACGAGGAGAGCGCATGCTCCCCAAGCCACTTGGAGTGAGATCTGGCAAAGATACAAAATTATCTTTCATGTGTCGTTTGCAGAACTGTCTTCATTGAAATGGCGTGTCATTTCCATTGGAGGTTTTGCACGTCGGACATGGGGGAGATCAGAAGCTCAGGGTCTCCTTGCCTCCTAACTTTGCTCTTCTGCGCTCCAAGTGCCCAGGGAGCAATCCAGTGACCCCCATACTCCCCTCTACCCACCTGAGGGGAACCCTAGGCCCACTATACTCTAGACCAGACCCACCCCCCATACTCCCCTCTGTCTAGGCACCCAGTAGATACTCGGTTCTGACAGCTTTACACTTAACCTCCATAACCACCCCCACCCCTCTTTGCACACTCACACTGATTGCCTTCCTAATGTGTTAAAAGGTTCTATAAACATCTATTTAATGTTTTTTCAAAATCTTGTGTCTACAAGATGACACTGCGCGTCCATGAGTAAAATAACTATTCTCGTGTATGTAGGGGAGGAGTTATGAAGTTCCTGTGGGGTGAGTAAGGGTAGGGGTGCAGAGATATTGGTTCATAATGCAAGACATGTTTTGGGGTCAAGTCAAAGATCAACTGACCATATTCTCTGCCACCACCTTCTGAATTACTGCAAGTTGTGAATACTAGTTTTGTTGTGTTATGAGGATATCTTGAAGCCTTGTTCCAGTAAAAAAGAAATATAAGTAGTTGAACATTTATTATATAATTAGTTAAGTTAACTTGAAACGGGTGACCATTTCAGAGGGTTTTAATGGGGTCACAAACAAATTATTAGATTTCACAATGATCTAATTGTATATTTGCAATTTGGATAAGTCTAATGGATTCCCAGGCCCCCAAAACATGGGGTTAGACACAAAAAGTACTTGTCTAGGATAAATAATGAAGGAGTTAGGCTGTTTTAATGATTTTTGGGGCATCTTGGACGCCATCTTGAAAATAACACCTTTCCAGTGGGCAAACTTTGGTAAACTTTTAGTATGTTATTCAGGACACCACATACAACAAAAAACAGTTGAAAAACCTTTTGTTCAAATTTTTTGGGGGTAAGGTGCTTTTTTTTCATATATTCAGCCGCCTAATGAAGTGTCGACCGCTTATAGGCAAACATAAATAATAGATTATACTGACCTCTATAGGTCAGACCTTTATATGACAGATCTGATATTTGTTCCATATTCCGTCAAAATTTAACCCATTCTAACCGGGAACACATCTCTGTCATTTTTAGATTTCTTTGGGCTATTAAAAATAGCAGATCTACAAGCTCATAGAGTGCCGCCTGTAGATCTGCAATTTCTTGTGGAAAATCGTGGGTCTTTGAATGTGTATATTTTTTTAAAGTGAACATTTGTAACTCAAATCTTTGCTTCTGGGGATTCTACAAATGTATTCTAAATCCTAACAGTTTTAGTTTTTTGAAAAAATGTATGTTGCTATAATATCAGTGATTCTCGAAAATGACATGCATTTGACCGTGGACGCCCATCTCAAAGTATTTAGTTCCAGGGACCCCCAGAAGTTGTAACAGAGTTAAACAATGTTCGCTTAAAAATATATATATATTTTTAAAAAAAAATCAAAAATAGCAGATGTACAAGTCCATAACGCAGCACTCTGTGCCGCACTATGAGCTTATATATCTGCTATTTTTGGATAGCCAAAGAAATCTTAAAATGAAAAAAAAAAAAAAACATTTACTAGCCCTAAATCAAAGGCTTTTTTTAAAATACAATTTCCTTGGTCTTTCATCATAATTATTGCACACCACCTTCATCAGACATCAACTATTGAATAATATACCCTACTTGCAAAAAGATTATGAATGAAAATAATTGTATTAAAGAATCAAGACAATTTAGCTTCTTGAAAGTCACATCAAATGCATGTAAACTTATCACCACATTAAAAACATAAATGTCAGTTTATGAACATCCCTCCTCTTATGGTAATGCTGGTTACTGAAAATATATTGCTATTTGTACGAATTAGGAAAACATTGGAATTAAAGTATCAAGCTCTTAGAAAGAGAAAGAGGATCAATGGGAATGATACTGAAGGCACCTCCTTCTCTTGTTCTAATAATACAATATAATACCTCAATATCAATATTTTATTGTGATCATAATATCATATTGTGACTTAATATACATTCTCAAAACTAGCAACAATTGGTGACAACACAAAATATAAAATAAAATAATAATATAAAACCAGGAAAAGACGACACTTATGCCATATCACATTACGATATCACAAATCCCAGAAGATCTAGTCTCATTTCATGATACTGATATGACATTGATATACTTCCTAGGCCTCTGAAATCAGATCATGAAAAATAAAAAACTAATTTTCCTCCAGACCGTTGTAGAAAACGCGTTTGGCTTTAGCCCCACGGCTATCCAGGAGTACAAAGAGTTCCCTCATCTTTCCCTGACTGCTGTGTTCAGCCCTGAGATTAATGTAGTCCTCATTCTTCATGACCCCCTCATCAACCAGTAGATCCAGGATGGGTTCCAACACAGTCACTCTCCGAATCAGGGCACACTTGTGTCTAGTGACAAAGTCAACCTCTGTGGACAGAACACATTTAAAAATCTTTATTTATTTAGGTATAGGCCTGTCTCAGATGTTTTGGAATTTGATCAAATCTATAAAGTAGCCTACTAGTTATTGGTTCCTGCAATCATTGGAATAGACAACAATACTTCCAATGTATGAATGTCAAAATAGAGAGCTATCTTATGAATTGAATTTGAGACATGTTTAAAATTTGCTTAATGTAAATAACCCTGTTTTCTATAAGAACTAACTGGGTCAAAGTCAGTATATGAAGCACTTATTGATAAAAGTACTGTAGATAATTAACTGATATTAAGCAACAGCAGCTTATACACATATCAAAATGCAAAGGAGACTATGATGCAGACTCCTATGAAAACCATTTGAATGGGATTCAATAATTAAGGCATAAGTAGGAGTGGCTTATCGTCGATATCGGCTGAGAACCAGGGTGTCTATCCCCTTTTCTTTTTTCTCTCTTTTTTTTTATTTATTTATTTTTACCCCTTTTCTCCCCAATTTAGTCGTTATGCCAATTAATTCCTCCCCACACACATGTGTGTGCTGTCACTGCTGTTGTATCCTACTGACTCACCTGCCAGTGAGGAGCCCCCACCAGGAGGATGTAGAGCCTTCGTCCTACTCCTCCCGCCCAACACTCCCCGCTGACAGGTGCCGCCCCAGCCCGTAGGAATACCTGCAGTGACATTTATCACCCTCCCCGACCGGCTTCCCTACCCCGAACACGGGCCAATAGGCTCTATGCACAGCAGCCATATTGGAAAGAATTTGGGCCTCTTCTTACTTCCTTCACAGGTGTTACCAATGATACTAATGAAGGCTCTGTTCCATTCTGGTCAGGGTGCTGATATTGTGCATGTTGGCTCACTAGAAACACTCCATTTTGGTTCCCAAATGGCCCCTTATGGTGGGTGTGTAACTCTGAGAGTGTACAAATGGAACCAAATGGACCCCCGGGTCCATTTGGTTCCATTTGTACACTCTCAGAGTTATGGGGGTCCTTGAAAATAAGACAACCACTGTGCCACACTAAATGGAACAGAGCCTTAATTAGTATCATTGGTAACACCTGTGAAGGAAGTAAGGAAGGGGCCCAGTTCATTCCCAATATGGCTGCTGTGCATAGAGCCTATTGTGAACCACGGTTCTGTCCCCTTTTCAATGTGCTAGACCCCCAGGAGATGGGTTATATATGAATGCAATCTATAGTGTTTTAGCATCAACTTGTAAACATATCTAACCTCTCTTCACCTACCTTTGTTGAGAAACTGCTTCTGTAGATCTTCCCTGCCAGTCTCGTTGTCTTCCAACTCTTCCAGAGTTTTACTGATGCTGTCCATGTCTGGTAAAAAAAAAAAACAGATCATGCACATTAATCTAAAAGCTCTTTGGACTAATTAAATTGATTCACATATAGAGACACAGGTCAGTGAAAGCAAATCCACATTTACAGGTGTAGAATGTTACATTAGATAAGTGGTGTGTTCTAGTCTTTTTTCCCGGAGGGATACAATGAAATGGTTAGTAGAAGGCTACGCTTGGCTACAAAAATGTTCTGCAGGTCACACTCTGTATATAGCGTAACACGGTAGAACACACCACTGCATTAGATGGAACATGTACACAATAACTGAAGGAAGGTACTACCCTTAGAAGCAACTTATTTTGCAAAAGCATTGATAGAAACTCATGACATCTTACCACCCTACACCTCTCAAAAAGAGTCTTCCTGTTTCATTAATTTAACCATTACTTACTTGTACTTGTAGCTCTGATGAGGAAGGACTTTGATGAATAAAGAACGCTTTAGGCAAAAGGGGTTACAAAAAGGAATGGATAGGTGAGGCAGCTAGCCGGTTTGACAACATTGTCAAAAATGCAATGTCTCAACAGAAGAAAACCAAAGGAACCTGATTTCAGAGTAACCTGTTGTTTCCAATATTTAGACGTAGGAAGAGACATTGAAGGGATGATTTGGAGACAGACCCCTCATTGGAAAACAAAGGAACGGGAAGGTTTTAACAAACCTTCCCGTGTTGTCTACGAAAGACCACAAAACCTTAAATATGCTGGTGAGAACAGACTTGCCCACTCCTTCACATTTTCTAAATCAGATTCCTTCTGGAAACTATAAATGTGGTAACTGTCAACAAAGCAACTTAACATTAAAAAAACTGACTTTCAACCATGTGAGTTTGTAGATCTGCTATTCTTTTTAACAGAAAGTTACTGCAAGCTTTAATATATATAGATTAGAAAAGGTGCTCCTTGGAGAACAGGTCTCCGCCAGGTCAGGTAGGTTATTGTGGGCCAGCAATGTTAGGAATCCAGTCATTATAGAGGTGAATGGAGTTGTTCATGATTTGAGACATTTTATTGAAAGCGAACCACTCCTGCAAACTTTAGATGGGAAAAACGGGACAGATCCGTCTCGATCACATGACTATCGAGATACTGTGTACCGACTGGCGTGATGTTTGGACAAAATCTGTAGGAGTAATTGCTACAGCTATAACAGGTCGATATGAAAGATTTGGGGCAGAGGTTCTGCTCTGGCATCCAGGGCGTGTGTGTGTGCACAGTTTCACGTTGATCGGGCCAATGGTGCCGGAGATTAGCTGCTCACAGACGGATGGAGGGACAGACACACACACACACACACACGCACACACACACACACACACACACACACACACACACACACACACACACACACACACACACACACACACACACACACACACACACACACACACACACACACACACACACACACACACACACACACACACACACACACAGACACACACACACACACACACAGACACACACACACACACACACACACACACACACGCACGGACAGACGGACAGGTGCAGTCTGAAGCTCAGTGCAGGTATGGTCAATGGTACAGTAGTTGATAGTTAGTTGACCAGTGGCTGTCTTCATACTGTAGCTCTGACAGGACTGCACCAGGCCCCTGTCAATAAAAGACAGCATATTTTCAGTTGAGATTGTGGTTGGTTCAGGACAATGGTGAGGTGTGGCAAATGCATGCAGGTATTCATGATGCAGAGATAACCTGTTTTAGGAAGCCTCGGGGCAAGGAGAATGGGGAGGTGGTCATTGTTGGTGGAGTGAAGAGAAGCTGACCAATAACAACAAAAAGCTGCTGTAGAATAATGAATATTGTGGATTATGTTGCAGCAGTCAGAGCACACAGAGCAAAACCAGGAGGTAGGGGGGCAGCTTGGGAATCGGAAGGTTCTCGGTTCGATCCCCTAAGTGTTGAAGGCGGGGCGGGGGCTGACGGACAGATTGATGAACCAATGGGATCCGATCATCCGACGGATTTTTTCTCCGGAGATTTTGAACCCACCCTCTATGCCAGATATGAGACACGCTAGGGCAGTCTAATGTGTGTGTAAATGGACTGAACGTGTGTGCGAATGGGCGAATTTCAGTGGTGGAAAAAGTAATATTTTATTTAAGTAAAAGTATCAATATTGCAATGCAGAAATACTCTGTTACAAGTACAAGTCCAGTAAATAATAATTTACTTGAGTAAAAGTACAAAAGAAAATCGGCATCAAAATATACTTAAAGTACCAAAAGTAAAAGTATTCCTTGCAGAATGTCCCATTTCATGTAGAAAATAGTTTTGAAAATAGCAGAACTACAAGCTCACAACGCGTCGCATCGCGACGCGTTGTGAACTTGTAGATCGGCTATTTTCAAATAGCCAAAGTTTAACTAGGGCTGAAGTGGTTAACGTATGTTTTGAAGTAATAATCCAAATCTATAAAGTAACTAGTAACTAAAGTTTTCAAATAATTGTAGTGGAGTAAAAGTACAATATTTGCCTCTGAGATGTAGTGGTGTACAAGTAAAATAATATTTACATTTTTTACATAAGTACAGTACTTAAGTAAATGTACTTGCACCACTGGTGAATGTAATGCACACGAAGGCGCTATTTAAAAGCACCATTTACCATTATTTATGAGGGGGTCAAACTGGACAAACTTTTGTTGTTTTTTAATCTTCGCCTGTACTCGCTCAAACATTGTGGACGACCCAAACCTGACATCACTACAATCAGTGGTGGAAAAAGTATTCAAATGTTTTACTAAGTAAAAGTATCTGCAATGTAAAAGTCCGGAATTCAAAATTTACTTGAGTAAAAGTTACAAAAGTATTGGTAACCAAATGTACTTAACGTACCAAAAGTAAAAGTACTAAAATGTTTGAAAATAGCAGATCTATAAGCTCACAACGCGTCGCAGCGCGACGCGTTGTGTAGATCGGCTATTTTCAAATAGCCTAGGTATAAGATAGGGCTAAAGTGGTTAATGTTTGTTTTTTAATGTGAAAATGAATATCTGCAAAGTAACTAGTACTAGTAACTAAAGTTTTCAAATAATTGTAGTGGAGTAAAAGTACAATATTTGCCTCTGAGATGTGGAGTAGAAGTAAAAGTATAGACAATTGGAAATACTCCATTAAAGTAAAAGTACCTCAAAATTGTACTTAAGTACAGCACTTGAGTAAATGTACTTAGTTACTTTACACCACTGACTACAATAAACAGGAAGGGGGCCAGGGTGTGTCCCTGAAGGTCTCAAACTCTTTAGTGTCACAATGGAGATTGTAACTTTAATCCATTGAAAGAATTAGCATGCAAGCTGTTGTCTCATTCTTTTTCTCTCTCTCTCAATCATTTATTATCACAGGGACTGTGTTAACAGGTGGAGTGGAGTTGGCAGATCTGTTTCTAGCATAAAATCTCAAGACACATCTTGAATTAAGGTTGTGCGATATGTCAAAAAATATTCCTATCGACCATCGACAGCAAAACAATTGCAGATTGTCGAAATATTCGCACTAGAAAAGCAAATGAATGTGAGCACACCTCCCCAGTCGTTAGCTCGAGTAATACTTTGCCGTACAGTTGGTCGTGTGCCGAAAATGTCAGATCTTCAAGCTCACACAGCGTTGTGTATGCGACTCGTTGTGAGCGTGTAGATCTGCCATCTTTGGCGCACGACCCCGTTGTACAACGAAGTGCACATCCGGCTGTAACACGTGCAGCGTCTGGTTACTAATGCTATAGTAACGTGGGTACAGCGTCAGAACAACAGACTGATAGAACATCTGCAGCACAATGTTACACAAAACAACAGACTGATAGAACATCTGCAGCATAATGTTTCACTACATATATCAGAGGATGAGCCTCCTCAGGAAGAACAGTTTGCTCTGTTCCTTCCATTAGAGGGTGTCAGTGTTCTCTGTGTCTTTCACTTTGAAGTGATGCAAGGCTGGCACAGCACTACAGCAGCAGTAAGGCTCACATTCCAATAAATGTACTGTACATGCATTTTTACAAAACAAAAGAAATACAATTTAAAATAAGTAATTTAAAAGTAGGCCATACACATGCATCATCTTTCTATTATAACCTTATTTTTTGTCAGTTAATAGGCTCTATTCACAGCAGCCATATTATGAAGACATTCACAGGTGTTACCAATGATACTAATGAAGGCTCTGTTCCATTCTGGTCAAACAGAGTCAGGGTGCTGATATTGTAGCCTGGTAAACCCTCCCTCCGGAAATCTAATTTCCACTTGATTCCTGGAATCAAATGGAAATGAGATTTCTGGAGGGAGGATTTACCAGGCTACTGATATTGTGCATGTTGACTCACTGCAAACACTCTGTTACACCAGTGGGTCTACAGTTGGGGTCCAGTCCAGGGACCCTCATGGGCTTCCAAATGGCCCCTTACAGGTGTGTAACTCTGAGAGTGTACAAATGGGGGTCGTGGAAACCACTGTGCTAAACTAAATGGAACAGAGCCTTCATTAGTAGCATTGGTAACACCTGTGAAGGAAGTGATAATATGGCTGCTGTGCATAGAGCCTATATTGTGTTTTTCTTTAGCATGTTTTTGGTGTGTATATTTTAACTGTATACTATTCCTATTGCCATTATGGGGCTTGTTTTTTTGTTGTCAGAAACCACACCTCCTGGGTCATGAAGATTTTCCCCCAAAATGTCATAGACCTTCTTTTTTTAATCACGTAATATATAAGAACTGTGTTCCAAAAATACAGATAGAGTGAAATGGAGGACATTTGTCGACGGTCTATGCACCCCAGAGGAGTACGTTCCAAAAATAAATATAATACATAACACATGAGTCCAGCATTTTACTCTTACGGTTATGAAGCCTCAGCTGATGGTGAAAAAGTACTAACTTATCCGAAGAGTAGGAAAGGAATCGGCCACATACAAACTGACCAATTCTCAGGCTTTTAAAAAATGACATACAGGATACCTATTATGGGATATTTACCCATAAAAAGTGGTACGTTACCCAAATATGCCCCCCCCCCCCGTCCCCCCCCCCCATTTTCCAAAGTGCACCTGCATCTGACATCAACTATTGAATAATATACAGTACATTCAAAGGTTGTGAACTGGAACATTTTTATTAAAGACGACAACAATTAAGACAATTTTGCCTCTTACGATCACCTCAAATGCAGGTAAACTTATCACCACAATAAAGACATAAATGGCAGTTTATGAAAATCCTGGGTAAAAATAGCAAAATAAATTGCTATTAGTAGTAATTAGGAAAACATTGGAATGAAAGTGTGGAGCTCTTAGAAATAGAAAGAGGATCAATGAGAATGACACTAAGGCATCATGGCCCGAGTACAATATACAATACAAATACCTCAATACCGATATTCATAATATCATATGGTGACTATTAATATACATTTTCTTTTTTCTTTAATGTTTTCTTTTTCAAAACTAGCGACACTTGGCTTCTTAAAGTATAGAATAAGGCTTAAATGATTAACACCAGGTAAAGACAACACTTATGGCATATATTATATCCCAAATCCCAGACGATCTAGTCTAATTTCACGATATTGATATGATATTGATATATTAGCTAGGCCTGGTCATTCAGATCCTCGATAAGAAATAACTCATTTTCCTCCTGGTCATTCAGATCCTCGATAAGAAATAACTCATTTTCCTCTAGACCTTTGTAGAAAATACGTTTGGCTCTAGTCCCACGGCTCTCCAGGAGTATGAAGAGTTCCCTCATCTTTCCCTGACAGGTGTGTTCAGCCCTGAGATTACCGTAGTCCTCACTCTTCAAGACCCCCTCATCAACCAGGAGATCCAGGATGGGTTCCACCGCGGTCACTCTCTGAATCAGGAAACGCTTGTGTTTGTTGACAAAGTCAACCTCTGTGGACAAAACACATTTAAGCATGTTTTATTTGTATCCCTCAGTTACTGGAATATTAACAACTGTTCGTATAGACCTATCTCAGATTTATGGAATTTGAACAGATATATAAGTAGCTATAGTTGCTGGTCCCTAAAGTTTCATAATCATTAGAATACATAATAAGACTCCCAATATAATAATATATTGATGATTAGAAAGTTATCTCATGAATTTAATTTGAGATGTTTCAATACACCTCAGGACATGCAAAAAAGCCTGTTTTCCATAGAAATCACCCTGGTCACAGTCATCAAAATACAAAGGAGTCTATAATGCAGACTTCTATGAAAACCATTTGAATGGGATTTGATAGTAAGTCTAAATTAATTGTCTCTATTTACTGTAGAGTGACTCACCTGGGCCTTTGGATTTTGCTGCAAGAAGAAAACATGTTCAAATTAATATAAAATACAAAAAGAATGAGCTAATAATATTATGGACTAGTAAAGTTGGAAATGAACTGTTAAGTTGTTGAGTCAAACTACTTTAAACAGCACTCACCTGGAACAGATGCAGCTGCTCCATTGGATGATGCTGTCAGAAATAAAACAGTGTTGACATGAATACAAATAAATGCAAACATGTGAGCTAATATGGACTAGTGAAGTTGGAAATGAACTGTTAAGTTGTTGTCTACTTCAAACAGCACTCACCTGGGACAGGTACATCAGCAACTTTGGATTGTACTGCAAGACATACAACAGTGTTCAAATTAATTTAAAGCGCACACATGTGAGCTAATGGCCTTGTCACTTAACACAATTACTGACACTGTCACAGTCATAGCTAAAAGCAATAGTTATATATAATAATGACATGTGTTTACTCAAAGTCACAGATTATGCTAAAGTTGCCCAGTTATTTAGATACGAAACCTACAATGACATTATGTCCTTTTGCACATGTGACCTCTGTCTTATTCTGGCTAATAAGCTTTGTTATTGTCAACAGAACACTTCAGAAGAGTGATACTGACTGTGAAATGAAGGTACAAAAAGGAAGCATAGTTGGATGTACAGTAGGACTAGTGCAATTAGTCCTA
Organism: Gymnoscopelus microlampas; assembly: GCF_963454915.1. Classification (NCBI taxonomy): domain Eukaryota; kingdom Metazoa; phylum Chordata; class Actinopteri; order Myctophiformes; family Myctophidae; genus Gymnoscopelus; species Gymnoscopelus microlampas. The sequence goes on from NC_139941.1 coordinate 2,003,844, forward strand.
TGTCTACTGTAAGCTAATTAAGTTTGTTCATCTGCAGTTTGCACCCTTTATTGATTGTGTCATGTTATTTGATCACTTCATTAAGAGTAGGCATAAGTAGATTGGAGTGTCTTGTTGTCGGTATCGGCCGAGAACAAGGGTGTCAATCCCCTTTTCAATGTGCTAGACCAGTTGTTCCCTAAATTGGGATCGGGATCCCCAGGTTAAATATTTCGTAAGACACAGGCAAAATAGCCGAACTACAAGCTCACAACGCCTGCACTGCGAGGCGTTGTGAGCTTGTAGATCGGCTATTTTCACGATGTTAATCTGTGGAACCGAGTCAAACTAAATGTAATGCCTACAATTCCAAGTGCTTGTCAGGGTGTGGGGTCCCCGGTTCAAATATGATTATTTTGGGGGGTCGCGGCCTGAAAAGTTTGGGATCCCTTATGCTAGACCCCAGGGAGATGGATTATAAGAATGCAATCTGTTTAGCATTAACTTGTAAACATATCCATATGTACCCTCTCTTCACCTACCTTTAATTAGAAACTGCTTCTGTAGATCTTTCCTGCCAACCTTCCCCAGGACAGTCGCCATGATCTGATCTACGTTATCAGGATATGTCTGTATGATCACATCGGCCGTGTCCATCCTGTCTTTGTTCTGCAGGAGGGCTTTTCCAATCGCGTCTTGGCCGTCAAGGTTAGCAGGATCTCGCAGGAACCTCTGGAACTTCTTGAACTCCTCATCCTCCAGCTCCTCCAGAATCTTATTGAGGTGGTCCATGTCTGGTGGAAACAGAGAACAGAAACATGTACATTTCAATGTTAATTCAATTGATTCACATATAGAGACACAGGTCAGTGAAAGCAAATCTATATAGATTAAGCACTGTTACAGATGTAGAGTGATATAAGATGGAACATACACACACAATAACTGAAGGAAGGTACTACCCTTAGAAGCAAATTATTTTGCAAATGCACTAGAATATAAACTCATGACATCTTACCACCTCTCAAAAAGAGTCTTCCTGAAAGAGGACTTTGATGAATAAAGACCGCTTTAGGCTAAATGGGCTTTAGCCCGGGGTGGCAGCTAGCCGGTTTGACAACATATCACATCTGTCTAAGCAGAAGAAAACCAAAGGAACCTGATTTCAGAATAACCTGTTGTTTCCAATTATTCGCCTGTAGGAACAGACATTGAGGGGATTATTTGGAGACAGATTTGCCTTCTCCCGATCCTTCTCATTTTCTGAATCAGGTTCCTTCTGGCAACTGTGATATAAAAGTGGCAACTGACAACAATGCAACTTTATATTAAAAACGAAAACCTTTCAACCAGCCACACTCAGGTAAACACTTTCATATTAGGGACCTGATTTCTTCCAAAACGCTGAAATGTCCTTGAGGCCCTGAAAACCAGGATCTCAAACACACGTCACGACACGTTGTGACAACTAGCTTGTACATCTGTTATTTTCTCCACTTTTGACAGAGACAACCCCCCCCCCCCCACACACACACACACACGAGAGAGAGGGAGACAGCGAGAGATCTGAGGGAGATAGAAAGAGAGGAACAGACACGCTCGCACACGCACACTATAGCATATATTTCTATGGTTCGTGGCCCAGCCCATTTTCTCATGGGCCCATTTCTCCCACCAACCCCCAGGCCCCGTTCTTTTGACTAGCATTGACAACCCCCTTCCTCTGACTCCTACCCCCCCCCCCATTTTTTTTCCAACTCTGTACATATACGTTTCTTCTGTATTTTGTGATGATATTGAACTGTTTGGTGCTACTTTATATGTTTCTGAATTGAATACCAAGGACCTCAATGGAAACAAGACCGGCAAGGCCTTTTTTGGACGGACCTTTTAGACCAGGGGTCTTCAACGTTTTCAGGCCAAGGACCCCTAGCTGAGAGAGAGATGAAGCAGGGACCCCCTCTATATCGTATAAAATTGTGTTTCAGATTCAACATTTTTTGTTTCACGTGGCCTGCTCTTTTTTCCCTCTACACGTATGCCTCTTTGCCTCGCGAGGCGTTGTGAGCTTGTAGATCTGCTATTTTTGGCTAAAGTTCTCCTCAGGAAAGGGATGCTAGGGTTCAAGTTTAAGGTCAAATAAAAAATCCTATCACACAAAGATTTGGCGGACCCCCTGTAGTAACTCTGAGGACCCCCTAGGGGTCCCGGACCCCCTGTTGAAGACCCCTGTTTTAGACAAAGTGTTTTAAGTGTGCTTGTGCTGTTTTTACATTTCTGCCTAATAAAATATTCAACCAATCAATGTATTAGAGGTGCATTAAGTGAAATTGATTTATTGAATACTTTATTAGACAGAAATGTAAACAGCATGAGGTACAGTCAGACATTTTAGCTAAAAGGATAACACAAATAAATCCATTGTTGTCTTATATTATTATACAATAAGTGTTAAATCCTGTAGCTCTATAGTGTGATAGTAATCATTACTATAGAGTGTTTGTTCAGTAATAGTGTTAAATAGCTCTATATTGAGCTACTATACTATAGTATTTTTCAGTAACAGGGATAAACAGAAAATACATTTTCAGGTCATATATGAAGATGAATAAATAAGCAGACAAAATTGGAACTAGAACACTATAAAATTGAAGTGGATGAATGGGATACTCTCTCTCTTATTGTATGAAACTGGCAACCCACCTGACAATGTATTTTCAGTTTATGTATGGTATTATCATGCATTTACAAACTAAACACATTTTCTCTGTGATATGAGTTAGTTTTGAAAGCACAAATACAGTTCAGTTACAGTAGTTATTGTGTTTTGTTTTTGTAAAGCCTGGTTTTGCTTTTTATTTCAGGTAACTAAAATGCTCTTTTTTTTTCAATCTTAGTTTTAGTTGTTTAATTTGTATTAGTTACTATAATAATCTTGCAGCTGACAATAAATAATTACCCACCGCTCAACTCCCTCTAAATGACCTCAAGTCTTACCTGTGTTTCAGTGGGTGCAGTCTGAATGCTCTGTGCCGGTATGGTCCAGTTTGGTCAGGTATGGTCCAGTAGTTGACAAGTGGGAACTGCTGTCTTTATGCTATAGCTCTGAGAGGAGTCCCTGTCAAAAAAAGATAGCATATTCTCAGTTGAGATTGTGATTGGCTCAGGACAGTGGTGAGGTGTGGCAAAAGCATTCGGGAATTCATGATGTAGAGAAAACCTGTTTTAAAAAAACCTTGAGGCAAGGAGCGAGTATTGGGGAGGTGGTCTTGAGGCGAGGCATCAAAACATACTTACAGTATCAAAGTAAATGCACTCAAAACTCTTTGTCAAAAATAGTCGACCAAGCTCACTTGTAGATCTGGAGCTTGTAGATCGGCTATTTTTGAATAGCCTAAGTATAAAATAGGGAGGATAACTATAGGGTGACTACACTTCGGCTATAGGCTTTATCATAGAGAAAGGTTTTTAGTCTAGTCTTAAATATACAGAGTGTGTCTGCTTTGCGGACTGAGACTGGGAGAAGGTTCCACAGCTGAGGTGCCTGAAACTTAATATTCAGTGGTGGAAAAAGTACTCAAATGTTATACTTAAGTAAAAGTATCAATACTGCAATGTAGAAGTACTCTGTTACAAGTAAAAGTCCAGAATAAAAAATGTAGTGGAGTAAAAGTACAATATTTGCCTCTGAGATGCAATGGAGTAGAAGTAAAAGTATTGAAAATTTGAAATACTCCAAAAGCACCTCAAAATTGTACTTAAGTACATGTGCTTAGTTACTTTACATCACTGATAACATTAATGCACCTTTTGCCATTTTGTGTGAAGAGAGAAAGGGTCAAAGGGTCAACAAGTTTCTTGGGTCAAACTGGACAAACTGGTCAGATGTTCTTTGTCTTACTCGCCTTTACTCGCTCAAACACTGTAGAGTGTAGACAACCCAAACCTGACATTCTCACATTTCACATTCTCTATCTAACAGGACCTGTGTGTGCGTGCGTGCGTGCGTGCGTGCGTGCGTGCGTGCGTGCGTGCGTGTGTGTGTGTGTAGACCTGCTATTTAATAGCTAAAGTATAAGGTGGTAGATGGCTGACTTTATTCATTTATTTTTTATATATATATTTATTATTTTTTTGGGGGGTGGGGGGGATAAATAAATAACATTTTCAGAGCAGTCTTGCATCAATGGAACTAACATAGTACACACAAGTTCCTCCTTATCAGTAGAGAGTGTATCAGTATCACAATAAAAACACATTATTTAAGGTTCTACAGAAAAAATACAGTGACTTATTTTACATGTGTATTTTGTTATATTAATGTTATGTTATCAATAAAGTCTTTAGTGTTTTGCTAATTATTTGTGGGTCCCAATTTGAATACACTCATGGCCCACCAGTGGACCCCAGCCCACAGGTTGTGGAATTGCTGATCTAGCAGGTTCCATAGGACTACATTGTAATATTTGACGTGGAGTATCTATAGGCCAGGGGTCTTCAACAGGCCCTCTGGGCCCTTAGAGTTACTACAGGGGGGGCCGATTTTTTTGTGTGTCATATAAACAGTTTTTTTTTTTACTTTAACTAGGCCTCCTTGAATCGTAGCATCCCTATTCTGAGGGGAACATTAGGCGAAAATAGCAGATCTACAAGAGGTTTGGTGTAGAGGGGAAAAAAGGGCAGACCAAGTACAAGTTTTGAGGGTTTAAGTGGTTAACTGTCTGAAAATACACATTAACATGAATCCAACACAACGCTTATGACAGTGTTGTCAAACATGTCTATGAAGCTATCTATGAAATCTATGAGAATGTTTAATCTGCAATACAATTTTATACAATATGTAGTGGGGGGTCCCTGCTTCATCTCTCTCTCAGCTATATACGTTAACTCAAGTAATGGGTAATTTGTTGTACCATTCTATTTCCCATCTTTTCTACCTTAATTGAAGCCAGGCCCCATGCCTGTTGCAAAGGAATTTGTCAAAAGGTGTTACACCACATTTGATTACCTATCGAATTCTGTTTATGTCCGTTGCGTTGCGTCCTGCCATCACTGCAATGACGGCAGGTCACAGAATTGGACGTACACATGCAGTCTATCACCGTACCATCTCCGCGGCCATAACAAAATAATATATACTGGACCACATTTTCGGGCTATACGCATATATGTGCGCGTGAGCGCGTGTGCGTGCATGCGTGGCTCTGCCTGTGTCCGTAAATTTAAACTACATTTAGGAGAGCACGCCACATGCCTTTCTATTAGTAAAGCGGATTTGGGGAGAGCTAATTCATTCACTTCACCTAATGTATGGGGGCCCAGTATTATGTGCAGACTATAGGCTACTTGATTTGATAGGCAATTAAATGTAACTGTCAAATCTTTTGTACCAGTCCAGCCTTTCTGAAAGACAGTCAGTCCCTGACAACACTGGCCACCTTACAGATTGCTACGAAACCTGCATAGCCACTCATTTTGGGGCTATACAATAACTTGAAGGATAAATATAGGTCTGATAATGATGCACTGTACCATGCATGTTAAAATCATGGATACTTTGTAAACAAATGCATATTTAACATTGAGCTGTTCACAATGTGTGTGTGTGTGTGTGTGTGTGTGTGTGTGTGTGTGTGTGTGTGTGTGTGTGTGTGTGTGTGTGTGTGTGTGTGTGTGTGTGTGTGTGTGTGTGTGCGTGTGCGTGCATGCTTGAGTGTGTGTTTTGTCTCTGCGTCAAAAGTGGAGAAAATAACAGATGTACAAGTTCCTGGTTTTCAGGGCCTCAGGGCCATTTCAGCATTTATCGTTTTGGAAGAAACCAGGTCCCTAATATGAAATTGTTTACCTGAGTGTGAATGGTTGAAAGGTTTTCGTTTTTTAATATAAAGTTGCATTGTTGTCAGTTGCCACATTTATATCATAGTTGGCAGAAGGAACCCGATTCAGAAAATGTGAAGGAGTGGGAGAAGGCAAATCTGTCTCCAAATAATCCCCTCAATGTCTGTTCCTACAGGCGAATAATTGGAAACAACAGGTTATTCTAAAATCAGGTTCCTTTGGTTTTCTTCTGCTGAGACAGAAGTGATATGTTGTGGAACCGGCTAGCTGCCTCACTGGTCCACTCCGGGCTAAAGGGGTTACTGTAACCCATTTAGCCTAAAGCGGCCTTATTACAGTCCCGGTTCAGACACATCTGTCTAATATGGTTAAATAATAAAACAGGAATACTCTTTTTGAGAGGTGTAGGGTGCTGTATCATCATTCACTTCCATATAACAATAGGGATATAGGATATACAGTGGACAAAGTAATCAACCCCATTACTTCAAGTCAAAGTATAGATACTCCTGGACAAATATTACTCCACTACAAGTAAAATACAAAAAATGATTTTTTGACAGAATCTGAAGGAAGTAGGAGCAAAAAATGTCATCCTCCTGGTGGCGTTCTAAAAGGCAGATGTGAAGATTTTTTCCTTGGCCTCTAGGGAGTGTGCGTGCAAAGTTTCACGCAGATCAGTGCAGTTAGGTAACAACACGAATCGGCCTGTTATAGCGCCACCTTGAGGCTGATTTGAAAATGTTCAAGTGACATTTCTTCTAGTGGGAATGTGCATTCACAATTTCACGGAATTGCACGCTGCGTTCATGATTTGAGGCATTTTGTCGAACCAATCCTGCAAACTTTGGAAAAAAAAATTGCTGATCTGAAGACGTGTCACACGCGTTGTGAGCTTGTAGATCATTTTCAAAATAATGAAATAGTTAAGACGTACTAATGTTTAAACTGTTCCTCATTTTGTTGGGGACCCCCTGGAACCCACACAATGACCCCCTGGGGGTCCTCGGACCCCACTTAGAGAACCACTGTTCTAATGTTGTGTTGAAATACATTGTGTGAAGAATAATGAACAAAACAATAATTAGAATTTAAAGCTATGTTTTAAATTAGGCTACTCCTGATAAAACAACTTGACCCAAATAAAAGAACTTAATGGATGTACCCTCCAGTCAGTAACTTTATCACAAGTAAGACGTGCAAGCGCGGGAGGCGAACGCAAAAAAAAAAATCGCACCCTGTGTGAAGGAAGCGGTGCCTTTGATGAGTGGCCTCCTGGTGGCGCTATAATAGGGCGGGGCGGGGCTTCAGCAATTAATGCTCGTCCCTATTGGTGGTGTAAGTCCACATACCAAAGTTGGACTTGGTGGCATGCTGCAAACTGGAGTTATAGCTGTTTAAAGCCAGTGGCCTCCTGGTGGCGCTATAATAGGGTGGGGCGGGGCTTCAGCAGTCAATGCTCGTCCCTATTGGTGGTGTAAGTCCACATACCAAATTTGGACTTGCTGGCATGCTGCGATCTGGAGTTATAGCTGTTTAAAGCCCGTGCTCAAACGGACATAACGGACAAACGGACAAACGGACAAACGGACATACGGACATACGGACGGACATAGTCAAGTGTAGAGCGGCTGGCACCGCTAAAAATGAATGAAAAAAAATATATTAAAAAAAAGTAACCAATTAAAAAAAAAAAAAATACAAAGAAATTCCGCGTTAAAAGGAGCATCTTAGAAAAATACAAATTCACAAAAAAAAAACTTTGAATGTTTTTGAACAATTCAACAAAGTGTTTGAGGTGACTGTTTCACCCACTTCCGGGGGGCGGAGCCAAAATCCGAGCCCGAAGTATTTGTTCGTAGACCCCCACTTAGGGGGGGTAGAAAAAGTTTGGGAGCGATTCGGGCACTTTTCATTTAACATGGGGTTTCAATGGGGAGTTTTTAGGAGCCTTCTCCGGGGCGTGGCTTCCGGGGGAAGGGGCGGGCTTAAACACAACCTTGACAGGTGTGTTCAGTTTTCAAAGACCTTTCATTTGATGTATGGTACGTCTATATTGGACATACTTGACTGCACACAGGCAGTGCACACAATAGTGCACACAGAGACACACACAAGCCGAGCACGGTGTCATAGTAAGCAATAAACAGTATGTCCTTTAACCGGTTGTGTGTAGTCCTTTATGCATGTAGTATGTAGTTTGCTGAAAATAAATATAAACTAAATTAATAAACCAAAAAAGACAAGTTTCCGCCATGTTTTACAAACTTTGTGTGGCTGCTGGTGTGGCCATCAACGTCCTTTACCATTGTGGGAAGGGACATTGAGGGGAAAATGTGAAAGCTGAATTAATAATAAACTAGACCATACCTGTCGGGGGATATGAGAACCCAAAGCGTGCAGTTATGCGCTGTGCACACTCACAGACAGTATATCAGGGATGGAAAGTGAGTTTGTACTCTGTACTGTGTACTACAACACACGCATCCCGTCGCCGCGTTGTGGAGCCATAGAGAACACACACAAACACCCGCGCATAAACAGTTCCAACAGTTCACAGTTAGACAGTGTTTCCAAAAAAGGCTAATAAACAGCTTGAATTTGGGTAAAGTGAAAAACAGGCTTCCTCACGGTGGGCATTTGCTAATGTGCAAGTGCAGAGCAACTGCTTCAGCCACTGAGGAAAACCAAGCACTTAGTTTAGTTTAGTTTAGTTTATTGCACATTTAAAAATGACATATGATCAAAACAAAACAAATGGAAAAAAACTATAGTTTTTATATGAAAAGGAAAATAATTAAAATCAAAACATGATGTGCCGGAGAGGCCAAAAAACCCTACAGCAGAGTGGTTAAGATGTGCTACTTACAGTTTTTCACAATTGTTAACACACGTTTCTCAAAACAATAACGGCTTTCTCAAAGCTGCACACACAAAACTGCAAACCTCACACACAAAATGCTAAACCCTACACTCCCTTTGCAAGATGACTCTTTGCCATCAAATCTTTTAACTGTTCACAAAATGGAACTTGTGTTTTCATTTGGTACACACAGCTATTTTCAAATGACACACACATACCATTCATTGACTACACACAACTAAGCATGTGCTGCACACTACCAAACATTTACAGCACACTGCAGGGCAAAATTGAAAACACAATCATAGAAATGGAACACACCATATGAATGACATTGATAATTTCTTTTGTAAAATGACTCAGTGTAGGCCTACTTTTTTCATAGTGAAACATAAAACAAAACACAAATATGCAGCCAAAAAAGTTTTATTTCTCTAAATGATTTAGGCATCATGCCTCCGGTTCATGTCTGGCAAGAGGGCCATCCTGACTTTACTAATCGAGAATCATTTGTTTTGAAAAAAGCGGAAAAGAATCGGAATCGTGACCCCAACAATCGGAATCGAATCGAATCGTGAGATAGCAGAAGATTCACACCCTAACAGTGACGTCGCCAAAAGCCTCCTCCATGGCCTGGAGAAGTGGGACCCGGCTTTGTGGGTTCCGTTCATTTACCTTCCACCTCCAAGCTCAAAAGAACTCCTCAATGGGATTCAGGAAAGGAGAATAAGGTCGAAGGTACAGAACGGAAAAATGTGGGTGGTCCTGGAACCACTCATACACTGGAGCACCGGTGGTGCAAACTGCTCACCAGACCTGAATGTTTAGAGATTTGACTATTTGTGTGTTTTAGGTTGATGCTTTGAGATTTTACGTGAGAAGTGTGTGCAACAACTGAACATGTGTGTAGGGTTTGTACAACAAGGTGTGTTGTAGATTGATGCTTTGAGATTTTATGTGAAAAGTGTGTGCAACAACTGAACATTGTGTGTAGTGTTTGGACAACAAGGTGATAATGTAATTGACATCAGAGTGTAAAGAAGGAAAGTCAGAGTCTAATGCAGATAAGGGAGAGTGAAGTAGTGCCAAATTGGGTGGAGCGATTAGTACATGAAGTTAAGGTTGTGAAAATTGTGCCGAATTTTTGCTTTTTGTGTGTTAACAATTGTGAAAAACTGTAAGTTGGATAATAATAGCTGCAGTGTTTGTCTTATCTCTTGAAAGAGCTAAAGCTAGCACAGTCTCTAATATGAGGCGGCAAGCAATTCCAAAAGTGGGGTCCTCTAAATTTTATGGAGAATTGGGCAGTTGTTGTTCAGAAAAACGTGGAAAGAAGATCATCGGCTGACCTAGTGTTATGACTATGAATTTCATTATTAATGAATTAGGAGTGGAACTGGTGAATTTGTTAGAGAAAGTACTCATTTTGCTAAAACGTTTTTGAAGCAGAAAAATACAATTGAGATTGGTTTTGAAATTGCTTGCCCAAACTATATTGCAATATGAGATGTAAGGATAAATCATTGTATAATATAAATTAATTAGGATTTGTCTTGCCACTAAGTGTCGTATTCTTGTGATGACTCCAATATTTTTCCCTATTTTATTAGAAATGAGTGCTATATGATTTTTCCAGGTGAGTTTTTCATCTATGATTACTCCAAGAAATTTGGTAACAGCAACTCTTTCTAGAATATTATTATCTATTTTTATATTGGGAAGAGTACTTGATTGATGATTATGAGGCATAAACATCATGTATGCGCTTTTCTTTACATTCAAGGATCATTTGTTAGCCTTGAACTTAGGACAGACAGACAGACTGAAATGCCTTAAATTATATGTAGGATAGCCTAAATGAAAACATTTATGCGCATTTGAGCTGACGGAACACTTTCTAGAGGTCCCGGAGCTCCGGCACAAATGAAGCCCATTGGCTTTCAAAAGAATGCTGCATGCTGCAGTTCCCCCTTTGACTTCTATAGAGATCCACACCCAGGGTCATACAGTATAGAAATAAAATAGCTTCATATTCATGCTTGGGAGTGATGTTACATTCATTGGGAACAGAGTAGTTACTACTGCACACCGTAATCACATGCCAAAACACAGTTTTCAAAATACGAATGAAGCATTCTACTTCAAACTGATGGTTCTCTCTTATTATTGACCCCCTCTCTTTGAAAAATGGCTGAGGTACAGCTCAGACTACATATTTTTTAGAAAAGTTGTTAAAATTTGAATAGAAATAGAAATAGAAATTATATATATATTACAGGCAGTGACAACATAGTGACTATAGTACATGAGATTTGTTTTCATGAAAGATGTAACACAAAGGTTTCCTCTGTAAATAACCTAAAGATTTAAAACCACCGTAGAACATAAATTCTAAGGAAATGTTTTATGAAATTCAATAAACGAAATATAGTGCAAGTGTGTAATAAAATGCATAAGATAACTTTCTGTTTACCATTACATACATGAATATCACCATATCATCATTTGACGCTTCTCCGTTCAAAACTAAACCTGGAAACGTTGTTTCCTATGAAGTTGTTGTTGTGCTTTGTATTCACTAGAAGCTCGGCCCTGCTACGCAGGGCCTCGCGTCTAGCCCGCCGCCACGCCCACGTAGCGCCCGCGGCCACTTGGCAGCGCATATAAGTGGCATAGCGTCATGAGGGCCAGTGGGGCCGTGGCTCGGTCAGTGAAGACCCTGTAGCGCGGATGATATGTGGCATAGCGGGGCAGATTTTAAATCTCCAGAGGAAACATCCGTGGGCTACCATTGGTTCAGCGATGTGTGCGGGCGCCCTGCGGGCCCTCCTCCTCCACCAATGTGCAGTATTGAGAGCCCTGACGTCACAACATTTGGAGCGATGGGCACTGCACTCTGGTTGGTTAGGGTACACCTAGGGCCCAGGTAGAACCCAGTTAAAGCCTGCATGGGCAAACCCAGTTAGGACCCGCCTTGGTCCCACATAAACGTGGCTAGTTGGGGCCCACCTAAGGGCCAGGTAGAAGCGACTTATAGCCCGCATGGGCATCGCAGTTAAGACCCACCTCGGCCCCACATAGAATTGCCTAGGTGGGGCCCACCTAAGGGCCAGGTAGAGTCGGTGGGGACCCCCCACAGGGCAATGTGAAAATGGTAGCACTTGTTCCTCAACATAGTGTGAATGTGCGTGCAAAGTTGACCACAATCGGACGCTGCATTCATGATTTGCGGCATTTTGTGCAAACTTTAGATGTGAATCTTAGCCAATCGGGATGGAATATGAAAGATTAAACAGATCCGTCTTGATCACATGACTATAGAGATCATGTGTACCGATTTCCGTGAAATGTAGATAAAATCGGAAGGAGTAATGTAAAGAAATATGTTGTACATAAGGCGGCCTCCTGGTGGAGCTATAAAAGGTAGATGTGAGAAATGCTGGGGAAAGGTTTTTCCTTGACCTCTAGAGAGTGCACATACAAAGTTTTACACAGATTGGTGCAGGTATAGGTAAAAACACAAATCGGACTGTTATAGCGCCACCATGAGGCTGATTAGAAAAATCTCAAGTGGAATTTCTTGCTCGGCATAGTGGGAATGTGGGTGCAAAGTGGCACGGAAAGTGCATGCTGTGTTCATAATTTGAGGCATTTTGGTCAGAACGGAGCAGTCCTGGAAACTTTGGAAGCCATTTTTAGTCAATCAGGATGGAAAATGAAAAATCTGAAAGACCGTGTTTTTTTTAATGACTATAGAAATGCTGTGTATCGATTTGCGTGATGTTAGGACAAAATATGTAGCAGTACTGTGAGAAAATGTGTTTTGCAAAAAGCGGCCTCCTGGTGGCACTATAACAGGGCCATGTGAAAGAAATGGGGCAGAGGTTCTGAATTGGCATCCAGGGAGTGTGTGTGCACAGTTGCGCTGCGATCAAGCCAACGATGCGGGAGATTAACTATCCACAGACCGTCGGACGGACAGGGGGTAAAACATACTCTCGCGCCATCCCTTTCGGCCTGGCGGAGACAATAAAAAAGCTAAAGTAAAGGAAAAGACCATTACTGCAACAAAAGTAGTCAACAAACTATACTATAAAACATTGGCCACATTGTCAAATAATTTTAGAAAGAGGCAAACATGTTGAAAATAGCCGATCTACAAGCTTACAACGCCTCTCAACGTGAGGCGTTGTGAGCTTGTAGATCTGCTATTTTCACAATATTGACTTGTGGAACGGAGTCAAACAAAATTGGGGGGGTCCCCAGTTCAAATATGATTATTTGGGGGGGGGGGTGGGGGGGGGCCCTAATCGGACCGAAATGATCTGAAATTACTACATGACCATAATGCAGCCTAAACGTGCGTTGCACGGGGCGGTCCTGCCATTACGTTAGTTACTGGAGTTGCTGTGGAGCTACACCAGAAGACACACACAACATACACCATCTACAATGGACTAACGGAGCAGCAATAATAACAGTTACCGCACGAACGTGCATTGTTGACAAAGTGATTGCACAGCCGCTGCAGGCATGACAACCACGTTAGCGTTAGCTACATGCCAACTATCACAGCACCCTGTTCGTCGTCGCTGCGACTGACTCTGATGGCTACAGCCATAGATATATAAACAGTACAGCAAGCTCTCTGAGATGCCATTGTCTGGGAACTGCTCTTAGCGTGACACGACCAATGAGAGTGAGCGCTTTCGTTGTTGCTAAGATACGGTGCATGGCACACGGCGTCTCTGCCCCATAGCTTGTAGATCTCTCACACATGATTGGCGTAGGCTGCGTTGCCGTCGACGCTGATTGGCTGCATGTTGCTGTGACGTTGAAATGGGGTGCCAGGTCTGCTTTGTGTGTAAGCGATTTTGGGCTCATTTGGGCGCGCTTTTGGGCTGTTTTCCATAGAGCACGGCAGGGCTTGTTTCTGTCCCGTGACGGATGTGGCAAAGAAGGTGCAAAACGAACCATCCGGAAGTAAAGTGCGAGATGAAATATATAGCACTTTTTGATTATTAGAGAAGGAGACAGATGTGAAGGTGGAAAATGGAATGTAGGAGATTATATAGTTTTTCATGAGCGATTTTTGTAGCAAGTTGTGAGTGAATTGGGCCACTCCTGTGGGCGGGGGGCTGATTAGAACCATTGGGGTTTGGGAAGGAGACGCTCTCTGTTTGAGTGGTAGGATATGGGAACCTAGGACAATTTTAGCTTGGTTGCCAAAACTCTGGTAATTTGCATAATCCGAAATGGCCACTGAACGCCATGGCGAAAATGTACCTTTTGGACCGCTTGTCCTAGAATGATGTGTAATACCTCTTTTTTTCCCCATTTTCATATGTGTAGAATCCATGCCTAAAGCTATTTATATAGTCAAGGTTAAATTTGACCTCCGGGAGAACAACAAATAGAAACAACTTGATAGCATGGGTGCCAGCCTGCTTCGCTACGTTCGGCGGATTTTTTTTTCTCTCTGCGCTTATCAGTCTGGAATGCCCCCGATTGACTCGTCTTGTAGAACTACACTGGAACTACATATGTTACGTTAGGCAACGTCGTTGCTGATTGGATGTTGTTCAAACGAATGACGAATCAAAACGATCACACCGTTTTTTTTGTCCCGCCCCGCACCACAGACCAATCAGAAGCCACGGTAGGTTTCGAACCTTGGCTGCTGTGTCCCGCCCCCTGGAGATAGGAGGCATTCCAGACTGAGAAGCGCAGAGAGAAAAAAAAATCCGCCGAACGTAGCGAAGCAGGCTGGCACCCAGGCTAACAACTTGATGCATGTTGAGTATAACATATATTGGCCTACTGTAAATACAGGTACAAGATGTGCACACAATCTTCTCTGTGAACTGCACAGGACTGTCCCATCCCAATGCTCCATCTCTACTTTACACCGTAGGTCTACCTGATACACCCCAATTCACCATTCAGGACAAGCACATCAGTTTCATCGCTGAGCATGTGTATCACACCCTTTCCAGAGATGCCACCAGGACATATGAAATCATGGTGATGTCTGACCAAATGCAGTATCCACCGTCAACATTAGGTGTACAACATGCTCACCCGCCTCTGCTAAATGTTCTTGCTATTCAGGAGGACAGAGTGGGGGCAATTTAGCTAATGATAGGATTGTTGAGATGAGGGCGGTGGGTGATCTTTCAGTGGGTGAGGAATGAGGATACATCCCAATCTTTTACGACCAAGACACGTGTTTCAACTTCCCCTGTCTCTGCACATTTTGGGGAAGGCGTCAGTCCACTCACTCGCAAGCTCAGCAGACACTGTCTTTTCTGACAGTCTGCTCCCCAAACTGGTGAGTAGAGACGGTGTTGCTTAGCCTTTATGGCATGGAGCACATGCATCTTCAGCAGGTACTGGGTTAGATATCAAGCATACTGCACATGGCCAGCAAGGAAGAAAAACTTCATTATGCTCCATGAGAAGGTGACATGTCACCTTGTCTCTTTGAACATTCAAACTGGTGGATGTGACGTGTAGGAAGAATGACGTTGTCTACACTGTCAGCCAGTAGGATGGCGATGTGCAGTGTACTGCTCTATGTGTTCAACTGCCTTTGGCCCAGTTGACAGAAACCACTTTACAGAGGCTGCTGATACACTCCGAATGGACCTCTTGACTTCACTCAGGACTTACAGTTACCACTGAAGTTGCCTGTCAGCCCCCAATATGCTGCAAACACATGCATTTCCAATGCTGAACCTTACATCTGTTTTTGCAGTGCAGCTGAGGAATGACTGTATAACATGCATCCCAGCGTGATGCACAATGACATTATAGAACTGTATACCGGCTGGTTCCAGCATACCTGCTACACTGTAGGTTACAACAGCTGCATGTCAATGGTGAGGTGAATACTGTACATGTCATTCCCATGTCAACTGGTGATCATCTGCTGCCTGCTTGGACGCCTGCTTGGATGAGGAGGTGCGAGAGAGACCTTGACCTGACCTTTAGCACATAAGATTGACCTGCATAAGAGGAAATGGATTCTATGTGACAGTTGTGTTCATTTTCAAAAAAAAATGTTAATTTGTTGTTTTTGCATAATTTAGTACAATGGAACATCACCTTGGGATGGACGCCATCCTGGATCTGGCAATGAATAATTACATTATTATTCCTTGGGCTCTTAAACCTAGGGTTAGACACCAAAATCACCTTCATAGGTTAAAAATGTATAGTATTATATAGCCATTTTAAGCTTAAGGTTAAGTCGTTTTTTTTTCATATATTGACCCATCTAATTTTCGGGTATTGTTATAAAATAAAATGAATGATAGCACCCATAAATCTACCACTGGTGCAAGACTATCACATATTTTCTAACTCAGTAGCCTAGACATGAATACCTTGACAAAAATAACTATGAGCATTATTCCCCTCACATGATACCAACCAACCCCCCTGGCTCATGGACTATCTGTTGCCAACAAATGTAACATCACTCAATGCATAAATATTAATCCATTTTGGCTGCAGGCCTGGGTTCTCTATAGAAGTCAAATGGGGAATCGCAGCATGTACAGAGGGACACTAGAGGCCGCCGGCCGCCTGGGGACACCAAAAGCGATGAAAATCCACATATTTTGATTTTGAGAAAACATCTGTATCTGCTGTATTAATGTAACTCATGTGTTAAAGATGTTTAAAGAGCTAGTGCCATGTTTTTGCACTTTTTCTGTTTTTCATGTGTCTATGAGGTTGATAGAACTTCATTAAGGCCCCCGCTGGTGGTTTTATGGTGTTTCATGTCTTCTCTGACTATTTGGAGTTTTTTCCTGGAGGCTGAAATCTTGAGGGTCAAACGTGCCAATAGAGAAACAGCCCTTTAGTGACATCACAGAGCCCCCAAAAAACATACCCTCCCCCTCATTATCATAACACAACAGGTGTGGGCATGAGGAGGAGGAGGGACTAGGACAGGTGGGTGGTGCTAAGGTGGTGGAGGAGGTGCTAAGGTGAGAACCAGGCATACTTAATGAACTGGAGGCGTGTCCACATAAACATTTTTTTTTAAACAATTTCTGTACACTTTTTTTTTTTTTTTTAAATCCTTACATAATAATAATACCTTATGATCAGGTTTTAGGGTTGAAAAATATCATGGCACTCCATCTTTAAAGTCAGAATGTGGGGTAGATTGTTAAGCTTATACTGCCACCTTGTGGTCATTTACATTATAGTTTTAAGGGTCTACAGCAGTGTTCCATTGTACTCTGTATATTATTTTTTAACTAGGATGATTATCTTAATATTGATTAATATATTATTCATATTATTCATATCCTTATCATATATGTCAGCATTTATTTTCATTGTTTAAGCCTAACACTTGGCATAAATCAATTACATTTGTATCTGTGATCCTGATTTGTGTTGTCAGAGAGTAGCTCTAGAGAGCTAATCCCATAGCTAACAAACATTGGCCAAATTTTCAAATATTATAAGAAAGAGGCAAACATTGTGAAAATATCCAATTTAAAAGCTCACAACGCCTCACGTGTCTTGCAAAGGTTTGGACATTTCTGTATCATGAAAGCCCACACCTTTTCCTGTAGAATACAAACATTTACAAATCCATATCCATATATTGCAACAGTGGAAAAAATATCTATAAGTGAAAAGAAAAACATGATTAGCCGACTGTAATCTGAATAGATGTACATACACAGGTAGCTTCAATCATGGGCAAAACAAAAAAAAGTTACAAAAAGTGATTGATTGGGAAGTCCTCATTCATGCCTTTAATAGTATGTACAGGTATGTATAGACGCACTGATAAGAGCCAGTATGCACACGCAGAAACCCCCCCCCCCCGACCGCATATGTAATGGAAAAGTGGAGGAAGGAGGCAAAGAGTATAGCCTATTTATTTCAAGAGCACATTAAAATGTGATCGCCCCTCTTGAAATAAATAGGCTATACTCTTTGTTTTGTGTTGTGTGTTAACAATAATATAGGCTCTATGCACAGCTGCCATATTGGGAATGAATTGGGCCCCTTCCTTCCTTCCTTCACAGGTGTTACCAATGATACTAATTAAGGCTCTGTTCCATTTAGTGTGGCATAGTGGTTGTCTTATTTTGATGGACCCCCATAACTCACTCAGAGTTACACACTCACCATAAGGGGCCATTTGGGAACGAAAATGGAGTGTTTCTAGTGAGCCAACATGCACAATATCAGTTCGCTGACCAGAATGGAACGGCGCCTTCATTAGCATCATTGTAACACCTGTAAGAAGTAAGAAGAGGCCCAATTTCTTCCCAATATGGCTGCTATGCATAGAGCCTATTCTCTAGCCAAATTCCAATACCGAAAATCTCGGCCACTCGCTCACTCCCACTTGGTCACTCCGACTTCGAACCGGAAGTAGTCGCGGTCCAATTGTTCATGTGCTTCTTGGAGGAGGCGAGTGGAGTCGAGTGGAGGAGGCGAGGAGGCTCTCCACTTCCGCATTGAGCGAGTGTACATCGAGTGTATGCTCGACCACTCTCAACAGCTCCTCCGTGGCAGACTTCCGCATCACGTGTACACTTTTTTTTGTTTTTTTCCCCTTCTCCCGTGACGTATACATGGTCCTCCTCCTCCACATGTGCCGAAAACACCGGCCCTGTCTGCTCGGCCTGATTTCAATCAGCTGCAGCCCCGATCAAGTCAAATTTGTGCTCCGTCGCGCAAAGGTGTCGGCCGAGAATAGCAGACCTCCAAGCTCACAATGGTTGCATCAGTGACGCTTTGTGAGCTTGTATGTCAGTTATCCTCGTGCGACGAAATATGACTCGCTAGGGTGCGCCTGCGTCCAGCCAAAACAACAGATGTGGGGATCTGTTGGGAATTAATTACATGAAACCGGCACCTGCACGACACGTGCAGTCTTTGTAATGTTTGTAAACAAATAATCTCTCAAAAAATAGGTCTATATTGTCCTCTCTTAAATGTGATGTGTTTCATGTAGGACTTCATGAAGTGTCATTTATATCAGTGGTTCTCAAAGTGGGGTCCTTGGGGGAATAACCCTGGGAATAACCCTGATTCTACAAGCTCACAACACGTTAAATTGCAACGTGCTGGGAGCTTGTAGATCTGCTATTTTTCAAATAAAGTAAATAAGAGTAAAACTTATGTTGGTTTTGCTTCCCTCAGACAATGCAGCAGCATAAGTAATAACAATAGAATAATGATAGAAAACGTAAAAAGATTTTAAGAAAGAGTGCAAAAAGAGAAAAAAAAGAGCATCATCAAATCAATGTACATGTGCATAAAAATAAAGAAAAAACTTGGTATGTTGCATACACCACCAGCATTTTTTCTTTAGTAGCTGCCACCTAACTTTGTGTAAACAACTTCACAGTATATTCTGTGAACATGTGCGAACATATATATACTATTAAATTATGAAATTATTATGAAAATCATGATTAAACAGTGGCTAACCACTGTAAAGATATTCACTGAAATGTCTCTGTTTCATTTAAAGCCATCAGTATTAATTGTGCCCAATTACATCCAGAAGAGGCGATAGACAGAACGTACTTAAAGCAGAGACGGTGGATTTACAACCTCTACAATTTTATTCAACAATTTTTTTATTTTAAGAAGAGTGCCATGGACTTTCTTCATCGTTACTGCATTTCCCCCATAAATTCCCCAAAGAGTATCTTAACATGACATGAACTATTAAATGATATAAATTCAATATGAACTGAAACATATTTGTATTAAAGATTTTATTATAGATCAGATCCAGAATGCCCCTCACATGAAGCACCACAATAAAAGTATGAAAAACAACCTCAAGCCCATCATGATAATGCCAGATAATGAATATCCTGGGCAGAAAACAAATATATACTGGATAAGAACAAGTTGAATTATCTTGGAAATGAAAAGAGGAACATGCCAATGATGTATAAGAACCCTGAAAGAATCATGGCCATACATTATATTGTATTAATACAATGTTTGGCCTAAAATGAATTTAAATCACAATTACAGGTTCTTCAGCTCCTTGAGAAGAAACATCTCATGTTCCTCCAGACCTTGGAGGAAAGCATCTTTGGCATCGTTGGTTTGCAGGTGTTTATATAATTCCCTCATCATGTCGAATTCAGTGGTGTGAGCCCTCACTTTATCGTAGGCCTCCTGAGTGATGGCTCCCTCAGCAACGAGCATATCCAGGATACCAGAAACATTCTTCACTCTCTTTTTCAGTTGAACCTGGTGTTTGTCGACAAAGTGTTTTGCTGAAGAAAAAGGGAATGACATTTTTGTTGTAGGTGAAACATTTCCTGAACATTAAATGTTTTAGTGGAAAGTGGAAAGCCTATGCATACTATCTCAGTTTGGGGAATGTGATAAGCTATAGACCTTTAGCAGCCCTAATTGAAAAGCCTTCCAGTGTAAAAAAATCGCACCCTGTGTGAAGGAAGCGGTGCCTTTGGTGAGTGGCCTCCTGGTGGCGCCATAATAGGGCGGGGCGGGGCTTCAGCAATTAATGCTCGTCCCTATTGGTGGTCTAAGTCCACATACCAAATTTGGACTTGGTGGCATGCTGCAAACTGGAGTTGTAGCTGTTTAAAGCCAGTGGCCTCTTGGTGGCGCTATAATAGGGCGGGGCGGGGCTTCAGCAGTCAATGCTCGTCCCTATTGGTGGTCTAAGTCCACATACCAAATTTGGACTTGCTGGCATGCTGCGAACTGGAGTTATAGCTGTTTAAAGCCCGTGCTCAAACGGACATCCAGGCTCAAACGGACAAACGGACATCCAGGCTCAAACGGACATACGGACGGACATAGTCAAGTGTAGAGCGGCTGGCACCGCTAAAAAATCGCACCCTGTGTGAAGGAAGCGGTGCCTTTGGTGAGTGGCCTCCTGGTGGCGCTATAATAGGGCGGGGCGGGGCTTCAGCAATTAATGCTCGTCCCTATTGGTGGTTTAAGTCCACATACCAAATTTGGACTTGGTGGCATGCTGCAAACTGGAGTTATAGCTGTTTAAAGGCAGTGGCCTCCTGGTGGCGCTATAATAGGGCGGGGCGGGGCTTCAGCAGTCAATGCTCGTCCCTATTGGTGGTCTAAGTCCACATACCAAATTTGGACTTGCTGGCATGCTGCGAACTGGAGTTATAGCTGTTTAAAGCCCGTGCTCAAACGGACATCCAGGCTCAAACGGACAAACGGACATACGGACGGACATAGAAAGCCAGTGGCCTCCTGGTGGCGCTATAATAGGGGGGGCGGGGCTTCAGCAAGCAATGCTCGTCCCCATTGGTGGTCTAAGTCCACATACCAAATTTGGACTTGCTGGCATGCTGCGAACTGGAGTTATAGCTGTTTAAAGCCCGTGCTCAAACGGACATCCGGGCTCAAACGGACAAACGGACATACGGACGGACATAGTCAAGTGTAGAGCGGCTGGCACCGCTAATAAATTGATGCCATTTGGTAATATATATAAGTAATATAAAAATGGAATCTTAAATGTATTGGAGTAGTAAGCTGTAAGACAGTACATACCATGTTTTTGAATATGAACTAATCTAGTTACAGTCAATATGTGAAACACTTGATTAACTGATATTAAGCAACAGCTTATAAATCAATAAAACATACAAAGGAGACTATGATGGAGAATGGATAACCAACTTTGAACAGTACTCATGTGCGACAGATGCAGCCGTTCCTTCGTATAAAACAGAAAAAAAGATCAAATAAATAAAACAATGTTCAAATGAACTATGTGACATCATGCTATATAAGAGCATTTCTTATAACCCATCTAGGGGTGGTTCAATAGTATTTGCCTTATATGCAATTCTTTACACTTCTCTGTTTCCGGCAGAACAATTTTGTCGCGGGGGGGGGCGCCTAGGTTAACATTTCCAGCGCCGAGGCTAGTGTTTTCATCACACACGTGTCCAGTGCACCCTCACAGGTGGAGAGTGTGTTGCGTGCACCAGGGCTTTAAAGTCAATATCAAAATATTAGATTAGATTGTTTTAACCATTTCGCAAAATGTAACAATATATAATCTACAGTATATTGTTACATTTTGCGCCTATCTACGCTACACTGCGCTCCATGCAGCATCAGCCTCCCCCCCCCCCCCCCCCCTCTTTTTTACCTTGGTGGAAAGCCTAGTGATGTGAGGCTAGACTTCAGCAAAAAGCAGCCAGTGCCATGTACCTCACGATAATAGCTTGTTTTAAAGAAATAGTTCACCCAAAAAACTACTTATTTTCTATCAATTACACACCCCATGAAGCCTTGAATTCATGGAGATGTTTTAGTTTTGTCACATTCCTAAGCCAATGCACAAATCTACCGTATGTGCATTGGCTTATATATCGCTTTGGATAAAAGCGCTATATAAATGCACCATTTACCATTTTACCATTTTCCAATAATTTGATGACCGTGTGTATTTCCGGTAGCCAAGTTCCTGTTTCTACACAAAAAAGGTGGTGGTGCCCCCAGAGGCAAAAACAAAGGGGGAAAAGCCAATCAAGTCAACCAATAGGGAGTTGTAGTTTTCTTTCAGAGAGCCAACAATGTAAGTCAGACGAACTACACACCAGAAAACTAACACTCAAGCTGCCACTGCCCACCACTTGCAAGACATTATGGGACATTGACACAGCTGAAGTCTCAGCTTGCATGGGCAACAACGCGTAGGCTATGAAGCTTTGTTAAAAATGGTAATACAGAACACAAAACATTAACACATTTTCTCTGCGTTTCCTAGGTGCCTCAGTGGCCATTTGATCATTGTCTGTTTTGCAAAAATTGGAACACTGGTATCTCTCAAACGAAACATGTCTTTCAGATTTTTCAGATTCCATCCTGATTGTTGTGGCCTCCAAGTGCTCCATTTTGAACATAGAGACATAATCTCTATAATCAAGTGATCAAGACTGATCCATCTGATTTTTGATATTCCATCCTTATTGCCGAATTCCCAACATTGCTGGCCCACAATAACCTACCTGACCTGGCGGATACCGAAGCACTTTTCTAGTTGATTGATGTTTAATTTTTTTAATTGCCACTAAAACTATGATGGAGAATTGAATGAAAACAACGTTAAATGGCATTTGACAGTAAGTAACGCTAGTAAGTCTTCTATGGGCATTAATTTAAGCCCAATAGTCTCAACTGAAATTAATTGGATCTACTGTTTAGTCATCTTACTCACTTGGATCAGATGCAGCCGCTCCTTTGGGTGGAGCTGCAAGAAATAAACCAATGTTCAAATGAATTTAACATGAAAACATGTGAGTTAATATGGACTTTTAAAGATGGAAACAATCTGTCAAGTCAACCTTACTTAGCACTCACCTGAGACAGTTGCAGCTGCTCCTTTGGATTGTACTGCAATAAATAACAGTGTGCAAATGAATTTAACAAGCAAACATGTGAGATAATAGTAAAGGTGGAAATGAACTGTTAAAGGTCGGGTGCAATAGCTTTTTTGGTCTCAACCAATCAGAAGGTCCCATCCCTTCAGGCTATGGGACGCTGGAATCTCAATCACTGCAGCCGTGTCCAGCAGGGCGAGTATTTGTTTACAAGGGAGAGAGACAGCCAGCTCAGCATGTTTGCGTGGCTTATTTCTAACCTTAGTAACCTATAATGTCATCTTGAATGAGATTCAAAACAGAGTTAGCTCTGTAATTAAAATCAGCTGTGTTTGGAGGAACGTGCAGCTATGGGAATCAAACAGGTGAATGAAATCAAGAATAATTTATATTCATGAAAGTGTATCTATGTTTTCGTTTACAGGAAGTAATTAAGATTGGCTTTTTAGGGACTTTTGATTGGGACAAAAGTTGTTTTTTTTAAACATTCTTTTTTTTACATCTATTGTTGGGCATGCCCATATGATGACCATGGCTATGCTTTAAAAGTGTGAAAAACATATTTTTCATTTCACCAGACCTTTAAGTGACAGTCATGATAGCTAAAAGCATCAAAAAAGTGTTTTATTTTTTTTCTTCTTTTTCGCCAAAAATTAAAGTATGTTGAAAATGTACACATATAGCCTATTTATATGTATGTTGAACATTCTCCAGCCTACTTTTCTTTACCTAGGCCAAGGCCCATAGAATATAGCCTATATGATAATAAATCCCATGCTCTACAGTACAAATGTGTAATCAATTGAATGTTTCTAAGTCATCAACTTAGCTGAAACATAGTTGCCTGGTTCTTTAGATCCAAAACGTTAATGGACGTCATGCCTCTTTCATTTAATAAATGAAGTATATTTACAGTTCAAATTGAACAGACAGTCATACCAGACATACACACAAAAACTGTACACTCTCTATATGTACCGTATGTCCTCTGCTCTGTCTAATTCATTCCTAAACTATGATAATGTTTGCCTGCATTGTGTCAGTGCTACAGTTAACTAGTCTTAATAGAAAGTCAACCAGTTTCAATAATTAAAATACATTATTTTCTTATTGTCAACAGAGTTCTTCAGAAGAGTGATACTGACTGTGAAATTAAGTTACAAAAAGGAACACTTGGATGTACGACTAGGAATCTATTGTAGGCTAATTAATTAGACGTTTGAGTTCATCTGCAGTTTGCAACTAATGATTTTGCCATGTTAAATGATCACTTCGTCAAGACAAGTAGATCGGAGGGGCTTATTGTCGCTATCAGGCCAATGAGGTTGCCTATCCCCCTTTAAATGTGCTAGACCCCTTTGAGATTGCTGTGTTGGAGCACAACACCTACCATCAGCTCCTACATGTCTTAGTTACCCACACCTTTGTACTCATACACTGAGTTGGTGGTGCCCAGAATCAAACCCAATAGTGATTCAAAGGCGAGCAGTCTACCGACTGAGCTACCCAGACATAACTGCACTAAATATAGTTCATTAAAGTTATCAGACATTTCCATATGACAACACTTCTCTCAAGAAGGTTTAACTATTACGACTGTTTTGTCATTATGTATTGTATAATTATTAAAATAATGCACAAAACCATCAGGTTTTATACTATTTACACTGTTAAAGGAGTTGTGAACACATCACACGATGACAAAGGCTGCACTAGACCTATTAACCCCCACCACACGACACCGGGAGCTGCCAGTGAAGCAGCAAGTGTCAGGTGTCTATGGGGTATGTGTTGTACCCCAGATACCCCATGTACCCCCAGATTACCATGTCTAGTGGTGTAATGGTGATTTTTTTGAATGGTATTTTAATGACGTCACATGCCCGCGAGCGCACGTTGCGCACACGTGCATGCACTTTGGTGGAGGCATTCCCGTTGAGTGTAGACAGGATACCACAACAGCAGAACTGAAGTAATGCTGTGTTGCTTTTATACCGTGTATGAGGACTCTCACCGCCACCGGTAAACCTGTTATGCATACAGTAGTAGCCATTTGGGTAGCCTACTTGGCTGGTGATTGAATCTAGGGGGGGTGCGTTCTAGCCCCCCATGCGCATGCACAAGGTACTTGTTGGTGGGCGTGTAAAATTTACCGGTGGAACGCCGTGGTACTCCGTGTGGCCCCCATGACACCACTGACCATGACGGAAGCTCAAAACAGTCCTTTCTATATTAGTAATATGTAAACATTAAACCCTCCTTTCACTTACTGTTTTGAAATGGCTTCTGTAGATCTTTCCTGTCAATCTCCCCGAGAATATTCACCATGATCTGATATACATGATTGGGATATGCCTGCAGAATCAGATCGATGGTGTCGTTGGTGTCTGCGTTCTTCACTGCAGCCTTTCCAAGTGACTGTTGTCCATCAAGGTTGTCAGCAACTAGCAGTTCCCTCTTGAAGTTCTTGAACTCGTTGTCATCCAGATCCTTAAGAGCGGCTTTCATCATAGTACGCTGCATGGTTTATGTCTGGAACAGAGAGAAGTTAACGTGTCAACTTCATTCTTTTAATGTTTTGCGTGTGAAGAGACTGAATATAAGCTCTAGTCACATTATATACATCAGGAAATACATTAATGAAGATTTCTATATTCTATTAGTTTTGTACCACTATTTTGGATTAATTAAACTATCCTACTATAATTCTAGTAACCTCTGTAGTGGTAGGTGAAGCTACCCGGTTCTCCTCAGTGGCTGGACCAATTGCTCTGATTTTGCACACAGCCATTGACCATTACCATCTGAACTTAACTGTGAAGCCCGTTTTTCAATTTCATCAAATCTCAGCTTCTTATTAGCGTTTATGTGTCAAACAATGTTGCCTCCCGGGTTGCCAGATCATGTGCGCATATCCCCCACGGATGCGTCGACCGGGTATGGTCTAGTTCATATAATTCATATGACTTTCTCTGACACACAGGTCAGTGAAAGCAAATCTATATAGTTTAAACACTGTTACTGTATGTGTGTAGAATGATACAATAGGTGGGACATACACGCTAAAATTGAAGATGGGTTATACAA
Source organism: Gymnoscopelus microlampas (assembly GCF_963454915.1). Classification (NCBI taxonomy): domain Eukaryota; kingdom Metazoa; phylum Chordata; class Actinopteri; order Myctophiformes; family Myctophidae; genus Gymnoscopelus; species Gymnoscopelus microlampas. The sequence goes on from NC_139941.1 coordinate 2,030,013, forward strand.
TCATGTATGGCAACATCCTAATGTAGCATCCTAATGTAGTAACATCCTAATGTAGCATTAGTAGTTACTTTGTAGATTCTGATTATTATTACAAAACATAAATTACCCACTTCAGCCCTATATACATTCCGGCCATTTGAAAATAGCAGATCTACAAGCTTACAATGCGTCGCGATGCTACGCATTGTAAGCTTGTAGATCTGCTATTTTCAAAAGATATATATACTTTTTTTTTTACAATTTATAGATTTGAAAACTTGTGAAATGGGACATGAGTACTTTCTACTTTGGTACTTAAGTACATTTACCAGTACTTTTGTACTTTTACTGAAGTACATTTTTAATTCCGGACTTTTACTTATAACAGAGTATTTTTACATCGTAGTATTGATACTTTTAGTCAAGTCAATAAAATGTAGTACTTTTTCCACTACTGCGGTCTGCAGTGGACCATGCACCAACGCATGGCTGCATAGTGGAGTGTGAGTGTTCAGGGTTCACACTTCACAGTCCATCATATTTATATATTCATATTCAAATGCTAAAAAATAGTTGATGCTCGACTCTTCAGCAACACTTTTAAGCTGTTAGTAGCCAAATCTCCTCCAGCATTGAGTGTTGTTTGCATGCATACCTGCTGTTGCACAACTTTTAAAAGAAACACATTCCATATGCATGTTTGGGGTATGATCTATGACACAATTAGAACATTAACCCATAATATAAAATGATAATAATGTGTAACTGAGGGGGTGCCGATGACCTAGCGGTTAAGGCGCAACCACATATACTAGGCTCTAATGCCTATATGACAGCGTCATGATGCAGGTTCGATTCCCGATGACCTTTGCTGCGTGTCATTCCCTCTCTCTCTCTCTCTCCCTGATCCTGTCACTCTCCCCTACTACTATTCAAATAAAGGCAGAAAAGCCCAAAACAAATCTTTAAAAGAAGATAATAATAATATTATCTTCTTGAGATGTGAGGGCCGCTTCGCTCCGAGGTTGGTCCAGACAGCACTGGCCTAGTCACTCTGCACACACGTCATGCGTGTAACTCTAATGCAGCCTGACAGTGTGTCGCATGTTCGATTCCCGAGCCCGATGACCTTTGCTGCGTGTCATAATAAAGGGGTTACAGGAAGGAGTGCCACTCCTTCCTGTAACCCCTTTAGCCAGAACTGGCAGCTAGCCAGTTCGACAACATATCACATCTGTCTCAGCAGAAGAAAACCAAAGGAACATGATTTCAGAATAACCTGTTGTTTCCAATTATTCGCCTGTAGGAACAGACATTGAGGGGATTATTTGGAGACAGATTTGCCTTCTCCCACTCCTTCTCATTTTCTGAATCAGGTTCCTTCTGGCAACTATGATATAAATGTGGCAACTGACAACAATGCAACTTTATATTAAAAACAAAACACTTTCAACCATCCACACTTTCATATTAGGGACCTACTGTATTAGGCTATTAGGTTTCTTCCAAAACGATAAATGCTGAATTGTCCCTGAGGCCCTGAAAACCAGGATCTTTGAACACACGTCACGACACGTTGTGACAACTAGCTTGTACATCTGTTATTTTCTCCACTTTTGACACAGAGACAAACCCCCCACCCACACACACACACGCACACGCACACGCACACGCACGCACACACACACACACACACACACACACACACACACACACACACACACACACACACACACACACACACACACACACACACACACGAGAGGGAGACAGTGAGACATCTGAGGGAGATAGAAAGAGAGGGTAAGACAAGCACGCACGCACGCACACACACTCACTATAGCATATTATTTCTATGCTTGTGGCCCTGCCCATTTTCTCATGGGCCCATTTCTCCCACCAACCCCCAAGCCCCGTTCTTTTGACTAGCATTGACAACCCCCTTCCTTTGACTCTCACCCCCGCCCCCCCCCCCCCCCCCAATTGTTTTTCTGACTCTGTACATATAGTGTTTCTTCTGTATTTTGGGATGATATTGAACTGTTTGGTGCTTCTTTATATGTGTATATGAATATATGAATGAATACCAAGGACCTCAATGGAAACCAGACCGCAAGGACTTTTTTGGACAGACGTTTTAGACAAAGTGTTTTAACTGTAGGCTACTTGTGCTGTTTTTACATTTCTGCCTAATAAAATATTCAATCAATCAATGTATTAAAGGTGCTTATTGATTGATTGAATACTTTATTAGACAGAAATAATGTAAACAGCATGAGGTACAGTCAGACATTTGATCTAAAAGGATAACACAAACAAACCAATTCTTGTCCTATATTATAAAATAAGTGTTAAATAGCTCTGTAGTTTCTCTGTGATTGTAATCATTGCTATAGAGTATAGAGTGTTTGTTCAGTAACAGTGTTAGATAGCTCTATATTGTGATAGTAATCATTGCTATATAGTGTTTTTCAGTAACAGGGGTAAACAGAATATACATTTTCAGGTCAGATATCAAAATGAATAAATGAGCAGACAAAATTGGAACTAGAACACTGTAAAATTGAAGCTGATGAATGGACTCTCTCCTGATTGTATGAAACTGCAACCCACCTGACGATGTATTTTCAGTTTATGTATGATATTATCATAATTTGACAAAGACTCAAACTAAGGACATTTTCTCTGTGATTTTTGCTACTTTTGAAAAGGCAAATACAGTTTCAGTTACAGTAGTTACTGTGTTTTGTTTTTGTAAAGCCTGGTTTTGCTTTTTATTTAAAGGAATTTCACTTTAAAAAAAATAATTGGGTCATTTTATCGTCTACTCAGGCTTTTGGGAGCACCTAGGACAGTTTTCAAGTTGCTTAATTTGGTATTTAGATATTTGATATTCATTTTATCAGAAACGCACCCTTCCTATACAAACCCATTATAACTTCAAACTCCATTTTAACCATGTTAGATTCATTAAAAACACCTGTCCTTGGTTCTGGTGACTCATCCTGCCCTCCTTAAAGGTGAGGGGGTCGTCTTTTTTCGATTGCTTTTTTCATTTATTTTATAAATTTGAATAGTTTCCCCAACAATATATTTATAAAAAATGTAAAATGAAAAAATACCGTCTCCTTGCGTACTAAAAGGACAATATCAGTCACCAGAACATGTTAAAAATGGAGTTTGAAGTTATAATGGGTTTGTATCGGAAGGGTGCGTGTCTGATAAAATGAATTTCAAATATCTAAATAATGAATCAAGCAACTTAAAACTGTGTGTGTGTGTGTGTGGGGGGGGGTCACAAAAGCCTGAGTTTTTAAAGGGAAATATCCCTTTAAGTTAACTAAAACAACCTTGCTGCTGATCCATATTTCCCAATTAATAATAACTCCCTCTAAATGACTAAATAGAACCTCAAGTCTTACCTGTGTTTTAGTGGGTGCAGTCTGAATGCTCTGTGCAGGTATGGTCCAGTTTGGTCAAGTATGGTCCAGTAGTTGACAAGTGGGAACCTGCTGTCTTTATATGCTGTAGCTCTGAGAGGAGTCCCTGTCAAAAAAAGACAGCATATTCTCAGATTGTGATTGGCTCAGAGCAATGGTGAGGTGTGTCAAAAGCATTCGGGTATTCATGATGTAGAGAAAACCTGTTTTAAAAAAACCTTGAGGCAAGGAGCGAGTATTGGGGAGGTGGTCTTGAGGCGAGGCATCAAAACATATACTTGCAGTATCAAAGTAAATGTACTCAAATTCTTCAAAATGTGTCAAACTCTTTTTCAAAAATAGCTTGAGCTTGAATGTCAAAAATCGACCTACAAGCTCACTTGCAGATCGACTATTTTTAAATAGCCCAAGTATAAAATAGGGCTTAAGTGATTAATGTTGGTACAGTACAGTTACAAGCTCATAACATGTATTTTTTTTAAATGTTTTTACCTATACTGTATGTCTTTGATTTATTATTATCTTTAAAGAAATTATGAAATCCTATTGAAAATGTTCTGATATATATATATATTTATTTAAGTAAATTATTTTGGTATTTTTACTTTTTCAGTAGGCCTATTTACAATTTTCAATACTTTTACTTCTACCCCACTACATCTCAGACGAAAATATTGTACTTTTACTCCACAAAAATTATTTGAAAACTTTACTTACTAGTTACTTTGTAGATTTTGATTATTATTATATAACACACTAACCACTTCAGCCCTATATATTCTCGTCATTTGAAAATAGCAGATCTACAAGCTCACAATACGACATATTGTGAGTTTCGAGATCGGCTATTTTCTAAATATTGTTTACACATTTTCAACTTTGAAATGGGAGACTCTGCACAGTGAGCACCGATACTTTTGTACTTTTACTCAAGTACATTTTTAATACGGGACATCTACTTGTAACTGAGTATATCTACATTGCAGTATTGATACTTTTACTTAAGTAAAACATGTGAGCACTTCTTCCATTACTGGGTATTGACCTGCACTTTTTCTGGAAACGCTGTTGTAAAGGTGCTATAATATAAATGCACCGTTTGCCATTTTGTGTGAAGAGAGAGAGGTCGTGGGTCAAACTGGACAAACTGGTCGGATGTTCTTTCTTTTTTTTATCTCGTCTTACTCACCTTTACACGCTCTAACACTGTAGAGTGGAGACAACCCAAACCTGAGGACACTGTCACATTTCACATTCTCTATCGAACAGGTTAGGGCGTGTGTGTGTGTGTGTGCGTGCGTGCGTGCGTGCGTGCGTGCGTGCGTGCGTGTGTGTGTCGTTCTACAGGAAAGTCTGTTCATTCAGTTGTTGGTTTCAGTGAGTTACAACATTAGTTCTCAACCTTTTATGGAGCAGGGCTCACACAATATCAACAGTCTAAATACTGAATTAAGCAACTTAAAAACTGTCTGGGGGGCTCACAAAAGCCTGAGTAGACGATAAAATGACCCAATTTTCTTTTTTTAAAGTGAAATATCCCTTTAAGATGGCCTATCGGCTGCCATGTTAAAGGGATTTCACCATCAAACATGTTTGGGGTCATTTTAACGTCTACTCAGGCTTTTGTGAGCATAGACGTTTTTAAGTTGCTTGATTTAGTATTTAGATATTTGATATAAATGTTATCTGACACGCCCCCTTCCTATATAAACCCATTGTAACTTCAAACTACATTTTGTAGTCATTGAATACACCCGTCCTTGATTGGTTCTGGTGACTGATATTGTCCTTCTAATGCGTGAGAGGAGCCCTGTTTTTCAATTACTTTATCCATTTATTTTTGAGCGGTGCAACCGCTCCTACTGTATAAGAGGGTTTAGGACCCATCCGTGGTGAAAGTTTTTCTTTCCGTCGTGAAAATGTGTCGTTTCGCTGTGACGCCATGCTGTGGAAAACACGCCCATAGGCTAAGCCTCGCAGGACGTACTGTGATTGGCTAGCGAGACGCATGATGAAATTATTATTATAAAATATCACATGGCCATAAGTATTCAGACCCTTTGCCGTGACACTCGTATATTTAACTCAGATGCTGTCCATTTCTTCTGATCATCCTTGAGATGGTTCTACACCCTCATTGGAATCCAGCTGTGTTTAATTGTATTGATTGGACTTGATTGGGAAAGGCACACACCTGTCTATATAAGACCGTATAGCTCACAGTGCATGTCAGAGCAAATGAGAATCATGATATCGAAGGAACTGCCCGAAGAGCTCAGAGACAGAATTGTGGCAAGGCACAGATCTGGCCAAGGTTACAAAAGAATTTGCACTGCACTTAAGGTTCCTAAGAGCACAGTGGCCTCCATAATCCTTAAATGGAAGACGTTTGGGACAACCAGGACTCTTCCTAGAACTGGCCGTCCGGCCAAACTGAGCAATCGGGGGAGACGAGCCTTGGTGAGAGCGGTAAAGAAGAACCCATGCCGTGGAAAACATGCCCATTGGCTAAGCTTCGCAGGACGTACTGTGACTGGCTAGCGAGACGCATGATGAAATTAATAACTCATAAATAGCACCGCTCACTTCACACTGGGTGTGATTTTTAGCGGCGCTAGCCGAGCGGATATTAGCCCTCTATACCTGGCTTTTGCGTCAACGTTCTGATTGGTCAGGCTCGCCAAGGTTCTGATTGGTCAGGTCCGTCAACGTTCTGATTGGTCAGGTCCGTCAACGTTCTGATTGGTCAGGTCCGTCAACGTTCTGATTGGTCACTATTCATGACATCACTATGTTACTATTCATGACATCACTATGATGTCATGAATATAGAATTAGATGTGGCTATAAACACATTATAAACACTTATTGATGACAAAATGTATCAAAGGCGCTGCTACCTTCACACAGGTGTGATTTTTTATACATATATATAAATATTTATTTCTTTTTTGGGAGGGGGGGGAAATTAAAAACGCATTATTCAAGGTTTTAAAGAAAAAATCACACCCTGTGTGAAGAGAGTGGTGCCTTTGATGAGCCCCGTATTGATGTTATCATCAATGTTTGTTTTTCGGACACACACCCGGACACACAGTCAAAGTCAGATATAGGAGTGGTTGGCACCACTCAAAAATACAGTGACTTTTTTTTTTTTTTACAGTATTTCGTTATATTAATGTTATGTTATCAATAAAGTATTTAGTGTTATGCAAATTATTTGGGGGTCCCAATTCTAATATACTCATGGCCCATCAGTGGACCCCAGCCCACAGGTTGGGAATTGCTGATCTAGCAGGTTCCATAGGACTACATTATGTAATGTAATGTTTGTAATATTTGACGTGGATAGGCCAGGGGTCTTCAACAGGGTGTCCTCGGAGTTACTACAGGGGGAGGCAAATCTGTGTGTGATATAAAATAACTTTACAACTTTAAATTAACTAGGCCTACTTGAATCCTAGCTTCCCTATTCTGAGGGGAACAATAGCAGATCTACAAGCTCACAACTTACAAGGCGTTGTGAGCTCGTAGATCGGCTATTTTCGTCAAAGAGGTTTGGTGCAGAGGGGAAAAATGGCAGACCAAGTACAAGTTTTGAGGGTTTAAGTGGTTAACTGTCTGAAATGTATACACATTAACACGAATCAAACACAACGCTACACAATGACAGTGCTGTCAAACATGTCTATGAAGCTATCTATGAAATCTATGAGAAAGTTTAATCTGCAACAACATTTTATACAATATGTAGTGGGGGTCCCTGCTTCATCTCTCTCTCAGCTAGGGGGTCCTTGACCTGAAAAACACTGCTATAGGTGTGGTGGAGGTTATCCACTAACTTGATATTATATATTATTTAAAGGAATCTGAAGGTTCCGGTTCTGTTGTGGACTGTCACAAGTGTAAGTGGGAGCCGAGAGTCAAATATCACCGACCTAAATCCGTCCTAGAGCTACATTTTCAATGGTCATTATTCTTAAATAAAGTTTAAATCTGTCCAAGCATACTTGGATCCTTAGGGTACATTTATTGGATAGTACTTGTAGTGATAGCCATACATATCAGTATAACTGTATAAACAAAGCTACAAAGACATTTGTACTGCAGTGTTTAATTAAATGTTCTTTCTAGTTTGTTTTAACATATTATTTTCTACTCTTTAACTGCCAGAGTATTTACACAATCTACCCCCTTCCCTGCCAGAGAATAACATTGCAAAAATAGGTAAACTGTGAATTTTGTCTCTGTTTATTTTTTAACATTGAAGTGAATGGAGCAGAAAATCTTCGCATCGCGTTATCTCCTGCTTCCTTTGTGATAAACAAAAAAATTAAAAAGCAAAAAAATAAATAAATAAATATATATATATTTTTTTTAATTTTTAATTTTTTCAAAAATCTCGTCAATCTTGTCGACGGCTGGCTGAGCCATGCGGAGAAAAACGAGAAATCTCGTCAATGGCAGGGAAAGAGTTTATGTTAGTTGAAAACCAAGCCACAAAGCAATTCATACTGATGTGAACACATGTGTTAATATATACTGTTTCCTGTTTATTTACACATTCATGTTAATGTGTGTTTTTAGACATTTAAACAATTGAGCAATTTTTTTTTGTACTTTGTCTACAGTTTATTTCATCTGATCTTTGCTCTGTGCATTTTCTGTTTACACTAATCTGTATATTACAGCAATTAAAATCTAAATTTCTATAAAACATTCTAATGTTCATTTATCCTTCCCAGGGGACAGGCCAAAAAGGCGGAGGCCGCAGCCTTCAGAGAGAGCTTCTCGAAGTTGGGAGATTTGAGATCGATCGTCAAGGAGGGTCAGTATATATATATATAAAACGACAACAAATGTAATATTTTCATAACCACTTGAACCCTACTATTCCTATTCTGTGACTAACATTTAGTGTAAACAGCAGATCTACACTCTCACAGCTCATGTGCTCTGAGCTGAAAGATTGGCTTTTTTAATAGTAGAAATGTATTGAGACAGTATGATTATGATAGAATAGGAAATGGTTATTTATACAGCAGGGGTAGTTCATGAATTTAAACCAGTTGTGAGTAAAAAAAAATGATTTTTTTTTCTAAACAAATTTGTGTTACAATACAAGCTAACATTAGTGCATTTGTTTGTCTTTTCAGGTACACCTGTGTTGGCACTGACTGCATCAGCTGATATTGCTTCCAGAGCCAGGGTGAAGAAACAGCTGCTCATGGACAATGTCAATACGAAAACTGTGACAGTTAGCCCCAACCGGACAAACATCAGACTTGGACTGATGTCAGTTTCTGACGAAACGCTGGAATGCCTGGACTGGGTTGTGAGGGAGGTTAAAGAGAAGGGGCTTTCCATGTCTCACATCCTTATTTACTGCCGCTCCTTAAAGACTGTTGGTAGAGTTTTTAATTATTTCAAAGGAGAGCTAGATGAAGATGCGTGGGTTGAAAGGGACCCTGAACAAAAGTCAGAAAACCTGCTGATAGGAATGTTTCACAGCCACACACATGCAGAAGACAAAAGCCGATTGCTATCATCTCTAGGTGGAGAGGGGAGTTGCAGAGTTGTTGTTGCAGCTCTTAGGTTGGGCTTAAATTTTTGAAATGTATCTCATGTGATAATGTATGGGGTACCAGATGATGTTGAATCAAATGTTCAGCAGGCAGGCCGGGCAGGCAGAGATGGCTCACAGTCACATGCTGCATTGTATGTTGTTAAACAGCATAGAAGGACTGATGAGGGAGTTAAAGAGTTGCTACACCAATGCAAAATTTGCTGTTTTCGAAAGGCCCTATACAGTAACTTTGAAGAACATACAATAAGGGTTGAGCCAGGACATCTCTGTTGCACCTATTGCCACTCTTTGTGTTCTTGCACCACTGAAGGTTGTGGAGAGTTGACACCTAATTTTGAGTTGTTGCAAGACAAGGTTTCTACTAGATGTAGGCAGGTACTACCAGAACATAAATGGTTAATCAGGGAGAAGCTGAAGGTATATGTTTGGTGCCTGAAAATGCACATCTGCTCACCACGAGAAAGGTAGCACTGGATTTGGCATAGAACTTATTGATGCTGTTGTAGAACACAGTCACAATATATTTGACTTGGCATACAGTACATAAAGCGCAATATCCCAGTATTCTTTCAGCGCCATGCTATTATAATTATGAAAGTTATTGGTGAGGTATTTCAGGACATTGACGGCTTGGAGACCAGTCACTTGGAGTCGGAGATCAGAGACTCTTCTTGTTTTGACCAGCCAGACATGTATTACACTGGTCACTTTGATGCACCAGATGATGTTGACCAGTTGCAAACACCACTCAGCAGCTCAGAATCTGCAATGTCTGTAATGTCAGGATTGGCATCACTGCATTCCTCTGACTGAAATTTATTTTGGCATATTGTTAGTGTCAGACCAAAGTATTGTTCCCAGATTTGTTCATAGCTATCGTGCAGAATGTTACTTGAAATTGTATTACTTCAGTATATAAACATGCAAGTTATAGATTTCTTTTAGCAAAAACATGGATAACTATCTAAAAAAATGTATCACCTGTATCGCCAAAACATAAATAAAGTTGACCAAATGTTTGAAAATTCATTGATTTCAGTCATTAGCATGTTTTCTATGGAAGTGTATTATGGCAGTGGTTCTCAAAGTGGGGTCTGGGGACACCCAGCTAAACGAGGACCCATAGGTCTGTAACTCTTGTGTGTAAATGGAACCAAATGGTCCATTTGGTTCCATTTATACACTCAGAGTTAAATTGAAGCAGCTTTTACTGTGTAAATTGGGGTTCCAAATATCAAAAATGTTATCAAATAAGGGTTTGTGTAATGCATGTCAAACGGAGAGTCCTGAGGGTTTTAAATGGTTCAGAATCACTGCTCTAGCTTTAAAATGGGGGTCCCCTTCCTGCCGCTCACCTCCAGACAATGTTGTTCAATGATCAACGCTGCTTCACAAGTCACATTAGTAAGTAAGTAAGTACATTTTATTTATAAAGCACATTTCAAAACAAGGTTACAAAGTGCTGTACAATGGAGCATGATTAAACAAAATTAACACGATAACAACAGAGTATAAATTGGGAGTAGGCCAAACAAAACTGTTTAGTCTTGAGATTTCATTTTGGTTTTATCATATTATGGACCACAAGCTGCTTATTTATGAGACATTACAAGCTAAATCTAAAACCATGACTATACTATGACTTTACTAAAGTCCATGTTTACATACAGGCATGAATCTGGCTGTTTTCATCTCTGAGGTAATCAGATACACTATGTTAATCTTGACCAATTGTCTAAAAAAGAAATGGCTGATAGCTTAGAGCACAGGGGTGTAAATTGTAATGAGAATTTTATTGTTCACTTGGAGACAGTCTGATCAGATAGTGGCCTCTTGGTCACGCGAACAGCTTATTTACCCACGGTCTCGGTAGCCCCGCCCTGTACTGGGCGGTGCTTCTTTCGCTCTACATTAGAAGAGTTGGGAACGTTGGGGGTTGTCACATTCTAATACAGCCAAAATACCCTCTCTCAGCACCGGCCTTAGTGGCGCACCTCGCTAGTCATTAGACTTTCAATCCACTAGCATTGGGAGTCTAGGTTCAACTCCCGCTTGAGACAATATTTTTTCAAACAACCGCGGACTACTTTTTCCTCCGATAAAGTATAGTTTTGGACCATGACGGAGGCGCGCCGACTCAGCAGACCTTGAGGCCGAGGAGTCGCGCCCGAGCCCCTCCAGGCGCGAGTGCCCGCGACGACCGGCCGATGGTCTGCTAGTCGACTAAGCGCCGTCCCGAGTTATGTACCGATAGGCACAGAATCGTAAATTATGTTGTGGGGACTGCGTTTTCCCCAACTCGTTTCACTCAACTCGCCTGTCTCTCCCCGCACCTGCCCCGCCCCCCCGCTACTGAGACCGGGGGGGAAAAGACCGGTCGCAGCAACGCCTTGGTCACACCAGCAGGATGCAGGAATGCAGGAATGCAGGAAGCAGCCAGTGAGACATTACCATGTATGTACAAACATTGATGAACGGACAGGACATCTTCCAGGGTGACCCCAACCCTCATGGAACCTCTTATTCTAATGTGAAAGACCGTATACACAACATATAAGAACTAGAAAATGTGTATAAAAGTTAAATTTAAGGTGTGGATTAAAAATCCTGTATTTTCTATTGACATGTGTAATCCATGTTTAACCATCTCATTAAACAACAACAATGAAGTTATAATGATTCCAATATAAGCCTAGCAAAAATGCATTTAAAGGAGCCAAGGGTGAACTCAGAATATCATTAATATATGATTAGGGCATGTGACTACAAAGTAACCCTAAATACAGTTATGCTATATAAACTAAATTTGAGTGAATTTATTACAGCCGTTTTTTTGATCTGTTGAAGAACAATGACTACATTAAATGCCTTAAAATTTAAATGAGGAATCCAATGTTGCATCACGATTATTATGCATGGAATTAATACATTCAGGGAATTTAATCAAGGAGGTTTTATTAATCTTGTCTTTGACAAGGTACAAAAGCTTATAATTTAACATCATTTTTCAAAATCGCAATGTTAATTAAGGTATACATGTAATGAAGAGCAGCAGCCTTCGATGTGCAAAGGTGGCTTGGCATGGCCAGATATTCAGACACTATAACATTTTTGGTTTAGTGCAAAGAGTAAAATATATATAAGAGCAGCAAATGTGCAATAGTCAACAAACACAATTGCAGCAATATTATGTGAAAATTGCAATGTTGAATCAACATAAGGTGCATGCTGAAAACTGAAACTCAGAAGACGTGTATGTCTCTCCTCTCACAGCCCTAGGTATAATATCTGTCTACCACATATTTACATTACATCCACAGTACAGTTTAAATCTGGAGTTTCCTCCACTCTCTAAGCTTGTTCCTCATCCACTGACAATAGTCATCATAGTGAAGATTTGAGAACAAATCCCTACTGAACTTTGGGAATGCAAGGAGCTGTCTTCCGTTTTGAGGTCTGAATAACTCTGCCTCCCTAAAAACATTAACCAGGGTCAGAACATCTTCTGTCTGTCTAACTGCATGGTGAATGCCAGTTGGCCTGGACAACTTTAGCTCTCTGTCCGTGTTGTCCATCATCTCCTTGAGGACACCTACAGTATGGACTGGCTGATCCTTGATGCTGACTGCTCTGAAATATTAGGCCCCAGACCCTTTAAAAAAGACTTTAGAAAATTGTTCAGGTGTTCTAGGTGCAAGTCAAGAGAGATGTTTTTCCCGTTGCCCCCCCTACCATTCCAGAATCTGTTCCATGTCAGACTGTGAGCCAAGCGGGGTGCAAGTGTGGCTTTGAGCTGTACAGTCATAAGAAATGTAGGCCTACTCTACGCATACTGTGTGTGTCCATATGCCTTGTACAACTTCAGTGCCAGTAGGCACTGAAAACCCAAAGCTAAGTCTTGCTTCAGTTTGCTCCGTTTTGTGGTCCCGTTGGGGCGGTTGAGCGGGGGTCATCGTTGAACTTGACGAATCGGTCTACAACGTCAGCTACCATGTCAGAGCCACGTCCTCTGCTCCTCTCGAGTTCCAGCAAGAACCGCAGGTGGAATGAAATCAGCTGGGATTTCTGTTGAAATATTAAAGAAATGGTTGACAAAAACAACAGTGTTATTTACAAAATATAAGCATCACAAAAGGTCTAATACATATTGAAAACAAATATTAAATCTACCATAGTTGCACTTATGTTACTGCTGAGAGATTGTATAGTATAGTGTCTAATATACCTGTTACATCTGCCCACCCAAGGTGTTCCATTGCAGCTGCCAGGAACAGTGCAGTTGTGTCTTTAGAAACACATTCTTTGTAGGCATTGTATGCCTTGTGTGGTCCCTGCTTAGTAGTGATGCGCGGGTCGGGTTTTTTCATGACCCGCCCCGCCCCGCCCCGCCCCGCAACGGAACCTAACCCGCCTCAACTCGTCCCGCGACCCAATTAATAAATCTATGGCTCAACCCGCCCCGCGATGGAAAAAAAACAGATAATCATCATCATAATAGCTCAGATTTATATAGCGCTCTTTTAAAGGGTCTACACCATGAATTTTAACTTTTTCTTCATTTTTGTGTGTTTTTGGTCTCCCCCACCTCTCTTCTGTTCCAACAAATACCCGACTTCGAGCATGCAGGCTTTCATAGGCTAGTTCAAGTTCAAGTTCAAGTATTTATTTGCCATTTCAAAACAAGTTTGATAGGAAATTGTCTTGGTGCTTCCTCTCACATACAAGACAACACAATAAACAACAGCACAAAGACAAGAACAAAAAGAGACACAAGAAACAGAACCAAACCAGGGCCAAGCTGCAGCTTTGGCTCATGTATACAGTACAGACAGTAGAAGAAACACGGCTATCTGTGGTTTTTATGTAAATTGGTCTGAAAACAGTCCGTCAGATTTGTTCCCCCACCCTACGTCACGTCTGGGACCAATTCCTCCCGTTTTTCAGTTCTAACCAAAAAAAAAAATCCAAAAAAAAAAAAAAAAAAAAGTTTTTCATTTTTTTTTTTTTTTAAATGTTTTCTTATTTTTTTTTTTTTACTTTTTCCACACAGAACCAGGACATAACATGCATACAAACTGGCTCAATAGCGCCCCGTGTCAAACAGGACAATGTGGTATTGCAGGTGAAAGTGCTTTATAAGCCAGAGAGAAGTTAGTTGGAATGAGTATCTGAGGCTTGATTTAGGCTCAAACCTTTTGAAAAACGTTTGAGGGACATAAGCAATATGATATCAAATATTATTATTATTTTTTAAATTCATGGTGTAGCTCCTTTAAGTACCCAAAGTGGCTTTAAATGTCTACAGTAGCACAATATTGTCATGGGTTAAATAAACAAGCATGTTGTTCAAAATAGGGTTTTTTATTTTTTATTGACAGCAAAAAGACATATATGACTCGTCTCTCTTTTTGAGAATCCGTTAGTTCTCTCTAGCCTAAACATATAGCTGTGTTTCTGAGAAATATATATAAATAAAAAAAAGCTGTCTCTGATTATGTATTCTTAAACAATCTAGCTACAAATGAAATTATCAAAAGGCCTCTATAGCATTAGGTCAGGGTACGCATAGAACATGAATCGATACCTAGAACATGAATAGGCGTATTAAGCATGCGATAAAGCAACGCGGCCTAATTATTTAATAAACAATTATTTTTCAGCAAGAATTAAAGCATCAACCTGCATGAATGAGGCAAACCAAATTAATAGCCAACGTATTTTTGGATTGTTGTGTGTGTGTGTGTGTGTGTGTGTGTGTGTGTGTGTGTGTGTGTGTGTGTGTGTGTGTGTGTGTGTGTGTGTGTGTGTGTGTGTGTGTGTGTGTGTGGCGCTCTCTCTCGCGCTTACGGACGCATGCACACAAATAATACACCCATTCTTTTACATCTCTTAACCCTGATTTCACTCAATAGTAATATATAACCCTAACCTATGTTGCAGGTAGGCTATACATGCATATACACCATATTACTGTGTACTTGATCATGGCTGGCTGCGCTGTGTAGAAAAATAATGGAATCCACAGTTCCCGGATTCAATCTATTTCGACGTGCTTCGAGCACGCGACCAGCTGAGCTGAAAGCGCGCTCACTAGATGCGCTTGTTGCTGGAACACACAGCACCACTCTAGCCAGCATGGAGAGGAGCGGGAATGTGAAACGCTGCTCCTTCCAGAACTCAAGGAGGACCTCATCCTGACACTGGTCCACGGTGAAGTGAGCCTGCAGGTAACGCTCTACTTCATCTGGCTCGATCAGGTCTGGGGTGTCCTCCCACTCGGCCACTCCATGAACAACCTCCGTCTTTTCACTGCAAGCTCTGGTATTAAAAAGAAATACACTTAACTGGCCGTCATCACAAATGACCTGGACGACATGTTACTTTAGATAACTTTATATCACAACCTGGATTTAAGACTCATATCAGCGTCTATTTCAGGAACATACTGTTTATGAACTTCAATAGCCTAAATTAATTTATAAAAAATGCAAGATGCGTGATGCATTTACCTTCCGACAGAGTCTCCTCGTCCACCGGGGTGCTTGAAGCGACTGGGTCACCCATTAGTTCTACAAAACGTAATACGAAATTAATTAACAGTTGGCCTAGTCATGACAAACGAAGGGCAGCACAACTTCTTGCTTTAAAGTTTAACACAAAGCTCCAACATCAGTGGTGGTGCTGACGATGCCAGAAAGGCCACAATGTGTTCATTTTGACTGCGTTTTTTTTGCGTGTTTTAACTGCATGTTAATACTTTTTCGATAGTGTTTTATATTATAATATATTGTTTAAACATTTTTGGAGACCTTTCCCCTGACAAATAGCCCATAGCAATTAAAAACTAACTTATAGCTGATCAAAAATAAAAAGCATTTTCAAAATGAAAATAATAATAATAATAATAATAATACTTATGTTTATTTATAACACTTTACATTCTCAGCTACAGATTAAAAGCATGGCATAAAAACAGCATCGGCAACAAAACAATTTCAGGGGACCCAACTATAGGATAAAGTAAAACTCGTTAAGAAAAGCAAACAGATGTCCATGAAAATAAAATAAAAAACAACTAAACTAAACTACCAAACAGACTTAAAATCTAAAATCTTAAAATGTAAAACATAATGAAAAAGAAATGAAAAAAAGCAGTTTAAAAGGAGAAAAAAAAATATCAGTGGCTCTAATAAAAAAAAGCAATTATAACAGAACACAGCTGCGCATAACTTTATAAAATCAACAATTCATTGAACACATGCAAGCTCAGATCGATTAGGAGGATGGCTATAGGCAATCAGACATCATTACATTTTATTCATCTCACCATTCATCTCACCTTCTGTGCCAATTTGCTCAGCCTGTGCCTGCAGGGTTGGTACCAGCGCTGCTACCAGTCTTCGGACCTCTGCATGGACTACACACCTTTCGGTTGGCAGGAGCATTTTCAACGCCTTGAAACGTGGAGATAGGAAGGTGGAGATTTTATGTGTGGAGGTGATGAGAAACTTCTGTTTTAATAGCCGTTCTGCACGGCTGCGGATGTGTTGCATATAGCACGGATCCCCGCTCCGAGGTGCACAATGCGATTTCATCTTGTGGAACCACAGCAGGACGCTGTTGATTGTTGGGTAACGGTCACCCTCCATATCTTCTGATGCATCTTTGAAGACGGATAAGAACTCTCCGATTGTGTCAAGCACCTCCACCTCGATGCCCTCCATCCGCTGCTCTTGTTCTTTTCCCTGAAGCAATTTCAGGATCTCCTTGTGTTGTTTGGCAACTGACTTAAGCATTGCGGCCTTGCTGTTCCACCTCGTCTCGCTTTCTTGTAAAACAGCATATGGGAGGTTGAGCGTGCTACCGGACTTCTTCAGGTAAGCAACCAGGCTTTTGCACTTAACTATTTGGTCAGTCACCTCAGCCATGAAATCTGGCGCATCCTTCTCCTCAAATGTATGCTTCAGGATCGTATTGATTACATGCGCAGCACAAGGTATCCACGAATGGTTCTTGAGCGCAGCTTTGATATTGGGACCCTGATCACTTACGAACACAACTTTTGACAAGTCTTCAGCTGATATGCCAATGTGTAAAAGCTCCCTGCTGATTTGGTCATGTATGTTCACCGCAGTTTTCCTCAAAGTAGAATCAAACTCCAGAGTGGAAAGCACTCGACTCGCTAGCCCCCACTCTTCAGTGATGAAGTGACATGTCAGCACTGTGTATGATCTCATTTGAAAGCTGTCTGTCCACATATCGGTTGTGATCCCAATCCCGTAGTCCAGTGCTTTGTTGACAGCCTGATAGAGAATAGTCTTTTCTTTTTTTGCTTCTTCATTTGCTCTGGCGGAGATGGTAGTCCTGTGTGGAATGACAGAGTCTGCGTCCACTGCTCCATAACGTGCCCCAATGTTTATTAGACCTTGTGCAACACTATTGAATCCCTTACCAGACACCACATCAAATGGGCGCAGGTCAGCGCAGCAGAAGTCCACAAACTCATCCACAAGCTTTGATTTCGCTGCAAGTGGAACCTTGCTCTTCATGAATGTGGACACCAAGGGCTGATTTGATGGCACTCTTTTTTGGGGCTTCTGGTTAGGATCTTCGGGGCATGAATGCCGTTTCAGGTTAGATGTTCCCGATTTGTGGCTCTCAAATTTGTACAGCGCCTCGCATTTTAAACAAATCGCGTAATCTGAAATTGTGTCATCAGGCATGACAACCTGCCCAAACCTTTTCCACACGTCACTTTTACCATCGGTTCTTTTTTAAATTCTAGCATCTCCAGCTTGCAATTTCGCTCTGATGTCTTCCATGTTGTTTACAGTTTTTTATTTTTTTCTGATTCTCTTTGTGATCTCGCGCCAAATGACGTGAGCGGAACTAGAACAGATCATACCACTATAGAAATAACACAGGTGACAGGTCCAGTACCGAAGTCTACTAGACAACCTTTAGCCTGCCTCCTATAATTCTGTAAAATCATGAAGGTTAGAAAATAATCTTCAAGTATACACCCAAAGGGGAGGCATGCGTTAATCCGACAGACCTTTTCTCCGACTATGTGGCATCCGCGTGCGGTTAGGGTTAGGGTGCGGGTTTGGTTCGGGTTTACTGTTTAATGTCGGAGCACTGCGCTGTCGGAGGAATGCGCTGTCGGACTAACGTATTGCACCCCACCCAAAGTATTCAAACTGTTTTATTGTTATTATTCTTATTCTTATTTGGAATAAGGACAAAGGGGATTCAAATTGCCCTAAACTTTAGGGCAATTTGAATCCCCTCCCCCTGGTAATCGCGGACATTGCAGCCAATTTCAGACTGAAGTTTCGGGCCACTATGCGGACCGAACGCCTATGTCGCACTGTCGATCCGACCGATATGTGTCTCAGGGGATACATAGGATACATCGAATACATATTTATGATACACCATCTACAATATCGATACAAGTCCTAAAAAAGTATACATATATCTAATAAAATCTATTTTACACTAAAACACATCTCAGGAACCACGATAACTAATGCATGAAACATGAAAGTTATATATTATTCATAACATTTCATTTGGACAAAACACTATAGCACCCCACACACACACACACACACACACACACACACACACACACACACACACACACACACACACACACACACACACACACACACACACACACACACACACACACACACACTATTCAATGACACTCCAGCTGTCATAGAAAATAATGACATTTAGTTTCGTTCCTATTCAGCTCGGGTTTGTAGACACAGCGTCAGTGGAATGTTATTCAGGTTTAAAGATTATAAAAAGCATGAAAATGCATAAGGTTGTTCATCCTGCTAATTTGATCTTACTGGTCCCTTTTTAATGCTTTTTACAAAACAGACAATTACTGTAGGAACACAGGGGGGATACATAATATAGTATCTGCTGCTATTTTAACGTCTATACCACACACCTTAACATACACCTTACATTCCACACTGCCCAAATATGTGACCTGTTTGTTTGTTTATCTATCTCTTTCCACCTTTCTTGAAACGACAATCATGGCAGGTTGTACAATGAAGAATTTCATCCAGTTACTATTATTATTTTTTACATCTGTAAACCTAATGACAATAAAGCTGATTTGAGCAGCTTGGATATCATTTAAATAATTAAAAATAAAATATGTAATGCACACTTTGCAAAGAGGGGATGAGACAAAGAACATTTTACCATGAGAACATATTGTATGGCTATAAGGCTTATTATTACTCCTAAAACCAAGTTTGCTTAAAGTCAGAATGTTGTGTACATTGTGTTAGCCTACACTGCCACCTTGTGGTAATTTACATTATAGTTTTAAGCGTGTGCAGTGTACCATACTGTATTATTATTATTGTCTCCGCCAGGAGAGTTTGTTTTCACTTTCTGAAACTGGGACTAACATTGGTCAAGCCTCACGTGACAAATGACAATACGGTGAAATAGTGTGATCTGATTGGCTAGTGACGTGTATAGCGGCCTATAAATACATGTGTCACTTTGAAAGAGTCTGTGCCTCTTTCAAAGTGAGGTAAGACGGGAATAATCACGAAATGGCTGAGAAATGGCGGATACTGTAACAATTGGATAGGACACTTACACAGACAGGACGGATAGGACACTTACATAGACAGGACGGATAGGACACTTATACAGACAGGACGGATAGGACACTTATACAGACAGGA
This sequence comes from Gymnoscopelus microlampas, assembly GCF_963454915.1. NCBI lineage: Eukaryota > Metazoa > Chordata > Actinopteri > Myctophiformes > Myctophidae > Gymnoscopelus > Gymnoscopelus microlampas. Next base: position 2,049,749 of record NC_139941.1, read on the forward strand.
CGGATAGGACACTTATACAGACAGGACGGATAGGACAGTTATACAGACGGATAGGACACTTGTGTCATGTTACTATGACACAGTAACATGTTCTATTTTTTGTAAGAATTAGAACATAAGAATTAGAACATTCCCAACATTCCCAACACAAGTCTGCTGGCGGAGACTTGTGCTCCGAGGAGCACTTTTTCTAGTTATTACGGGGCCAGAGCTCAGCTCTGGACCTGTTTTGTTATTGGCAGTATTCTGTCACTTCTTCTTCTTCTTCTGCCACTTTTCGCAGTTCTGGCTGAACCGTGCAGTCGCTTTTTACGAAACTCGGCCATATGGTAGATGGTCATGAAAAACGATCAAAAAATAATTCTCACAATCTTTCGTCCAAAGGTGGCGCTATAGCACTCAATTGAAAATGCCAACTTTGAACAGGTACAACTCATGCCCTGTTTGACCTACAGCCATGAAACTTGGATACACATATGCGTCTCCTCATGCTGAACAACTTTCACACTCTGACGTTTGACCTCTGACCTTTAGATCTCCCACCATTTTGAATTATATGAAAAACAGTCATTGGCTCCTAACTTCTGCATTTTTTCACTTATGGAAAATCCGTTGGAAATTTTTGTAGGCAGAGGTCCAAAGTTGAAGTGTTAAACGTTTCGTGCAGATTGCTCAAAAATCCCAGGAGGAGATAGATTTGAACTATTACAGTTTTATGAAAATTATTCATCTGCACCTAAAACATACATGCAGACTCACATTTCTTTGAAACTTTGCAGAAATGTACAGGGTCATTCCAAATATCACTGAAACTAATCTCACTCCAATTGGCCAAAGGGGGGCGCTATAGCAATTTTTTGAAAATGCAAACTTTAAACAGGCAAAAGTCATGCCTCGTTTGGCCGAAAGTCGTGAAACTTGCTTACACTTGTGACCAGTAAGCTCCGCCCTTAGATTGTCCGCAATTTTGAGCAGTTTGAAAAACACTTAAACCCAGGATTTTTCAGCTATTTGCGTGAAACTGTATCATCTGTGTGGTTTCCTTTATCACAGTTCCTTGTCTGTTGGTCCAATGGCGTCTCCCTTAAATGAGTGCCTCACAATCTCAAGGTCGTCAGTTCAAGCCTCACTTGATGCAGACTTCATTTAAGTTGAATTGCAAACAACATGACTGTATCAATGAATGCATGTGCAAATGGTAAAGATAACCTGAAATGCTTATTTGAGAGTACGCTTTTTCAATGTATGACATACTTCATTCTGAAAATAGCCGATCTACAATCTCAAAACTTTTCAGATAGCAACGTGTTTCTGAGCTTGTAGATCAGCTGCTTTCACTGTTTTCGCTTGCGAGGAGACATACAATTTCTCTATTGGTAAATGGTTTGTGAACGAGTGATCTTAGTGTTGGCTTGGTTCATGACAGAAGGCAAGAGTTTATGATCTTCAACAGATAACATCAGCCTGGACAAAGCTATAGCACTATAGGTAATGTTGAAGCCTATTAGTCCGAAGGTTGAGAATTCGATTCCTGTCAATGGCAATAGGTTGAGATGTCTAATCAATCCATTCTGTTTCCATCTCTCTCTCTCTCATCAATCTATTCCGTTTCCATGTCTCTTTTCAATCTATTCCGTTTCCATGTCTCTCTCTCTCTCTCTCTCTCTCTCTCTCTCTCTCTCTCTCTCTCTCTCTCTCTCTCTCTCTCTCAATTCAATTCAATTCAATTCAATTCGCTTTATTGGCATGAATGTAACAATTACAATATTGCCAAAGCATCAAGTGCAGTAAATGCTGAAAAAAGAATACAGCAGAAAACAATATCAAATATACAAATAAAACATGAACTTATATACGGTAATACAAAATGCAAATACTGTCATAATGGTCCAAATGTACAGCGTCAAACTGTGTGTGTGTGTGTCAAGATATAGTCAGTGTCAAGATAATAGTCACATTGAGTGTTGTTTGCTTATGTGTCCCTCAGTTTGTGACATGCAGTCACATATTGTGCAGCTAAGTGTGCTGCAGGTCCCTCTCCTAATAGAATGTGTTGTTTGTCATTGTCGTCTAGCTCTGTAAAATTTGGAATTAACAACCCACATTTCTTAAAGTATTCTGCTCTTATGTTATTATATTTGTCACATTTTAATAGAAAGTGCATCTCAGTCTCTACCTCAGCTGTGGTACAGTGACCACACACTCTTTGTTCTGGAGGCAGATAGGACTTCTTGTGTCGTCCTTTCTCTATGGCCAGACTGTGGTCACTCAGTCTGTATTTAGTCAGGATCTGTCTCTGCTTTTTATCTTTGACCGTAAAGAGATACTCTGCCAGATTATATTCATGCTTTAGTGCCAGATAGCAATTAAGTTTGTGTTGAGTTTTGGTTTGATTGGTCCAATGTTTCAGATAGGCATCTTTTGTTAGTTTATCAATTTGGTTTACTCTAATTAGTGGCTGCAAAGCAGTGCTGGTCTGAGGTTGAGGTTGGATACTGTTGGGTGTTAAGTGATCAATAAGTCTCAGGACAAGTTGACAGAAGGGACTCTTTTGAGGCTTCCTCTCCTGGGCTTGCAAGGCCTGGAAACTCAGGGTGTCTTGGGGGCTTGATTTAAGATGTAACCAAAATTTAAGTGTTCTTTTTCTAATGTTAATAATTAATGGGTAACAGCCTAATTCTGCCCTGCATGCATTGGTTGGGGTTTTCCTTTGGATGTTTAATATGGATCTACAGAATTCTGCATGCAGGGTCTCTGTGGGATGTTTGTCCCATCTAGAGTAGTCCTGATGACTGAGTGGACCCCAAACTTCACTGCCATAGAGGGCGATTGGTTGAATTATACTGTCAAATATTTTTATCCAAATTCTAACTGGTATATCAATTTTGTAAAATTTTCTTTTAATAGCATAAAACGCTCTACATGCTTTCTCTTTCAGTGCATTCACTGCCAGACCGAAATTACCTGAGGCACTGATTTTTAGTCCCAGGTAATCATAATACAGGGTGTGATCTAGATGTGTGTTTCCTAGTTTGAATTGATATTTGGTTTCCTGAGATCTGGGTTTCTTTTGGAAAATCATGACTTTTGATTTGTTCAAATTGACTGTCAGGGCCCAGTCCTGACAGTACTGCTCCAGCAAGTCCAGGTGCTGCTGCAGTCCTTGTTGTGTGGGAGACAGCAACACCAGGTCATCAGCATAAAGCAGGAATTTGACTTCCTTATTGTTAAGGGTTAGGCCAGGGGTTCCAGACTGCTCCAATAATAATGCTAAATCATTAATGTAAATGTTAAATAGTGTTGGAGACAAACTGTTGCCCTGAAAAACACCTCTCCCTTGAGTGAAGAGATCTGTAGATTTGTCACCAATTTTAACTCCACATTTGTTATTGACATACATTGATTTAATAATGTCATACATTTTTCCTCCTACACCAATTTGCAGAATTTTGTAATACAATCCCTCTTGCCAAATAGAATCAAATGCCTTTTTAAAATCAATAAAACATGCAAAAATTTTACCCTTGCTTTTTTGGTGTACATGATTATTAATTAGAGTATGTAGAGTGTAAATATGGTCAGTAGTGCGGTGCTTTGGTAAAAAGCCAATTTGCCCTTTGCTCAGGACATTGTGTTCCGTAAGGAAGGCCAGCATCCGGGCATTCATAATGCTGCAAAACACCTTCCCCAGGTTACTGCTCACACATATGCTTCTGTAATTGTTAGGATCCCATTTGTCTCCACTCTTATATATTGGGGATATAAGCCCTCGGCTCCAGATCTCAGGAAAGCAACCTGATTGAAGGACGAGATTGAACAACTTGAGCAGGGCCTGTTTGAGCTCAGGGCTACTGTATTTTAACATCTCTGACCTGATGCCGTCAGGGCCACATGCTTTGCCAGATTTAAGCTTTTTTATGTTGTCTTCTATATCTTTCATTGAAATTAGATAGTCGAGGGGATTCTGATTAGTTTTTATTGTTGATTCTAGGATTGCCAATGTGTCTCTAATTTCTTTTTGTTGACGATTGAGATTGTTGGGTGATATTTGTTCATACAGTTTTTCAAAATGGTCTTTCCAAATGTGACCATTTTGTAATGCTGGGTTTTCTTTTTTGCTCTTTAAGTTGTTCCATCTTTCCCAGAATTGGTTTTGATTAATGGACTCCTCAATTTCTCTTAGTTTATGATCATAATATTGTTTTTTCTTATGTCTTATTAAATGTTTATATTCTCTCAACATAATTTTGACGCAGGTCTGTGTCTTTTGGTTGCCGGTGTTTTAGGTTGGACTGCTGTCGTAATGTTTTTCTGATATCTTTGCAGTCTTTGTCATACCACTCTTCCTTTTTCAGTCTCTGTTTGGATGCAGAACTGTTCTTCGTAAGTTCTGCTTTAATGGCTGATTTATTATAGATTGTGTTTATTTGATTAACAGCCATGGTTAATTGATTTGGTTGAAACTGTTGAGAGAGGAATGTGTTAATTAGATCAGAGATTTCAGGTGAGGTAATTGCATTTTTAAATGTAACTTCACCATCGGGAGTCCATTTGTATTTATTATTTATTTTATGTAATTTGCAGGGCTCTGGTTGTGTTGTGATCTTATGCACAGCTGGCTTTATATATACATTGATTTGACAGTGGTCTGATAGAGGGGTCTGTGGTCTGACAGTGAATGCACTGATGAGGGAGGGGTCCATGTCAGTGATGGCATAGTCGACTACACTTGTCCCAAGAGTTGAACAATAGGTGAACCTTCCCAAAGAGTCCCCTTTCATCCTGCCGTTAAGCATATATATACCTAATGAGCGACACAGATGTAAAAGCTCTTTCCCCAATTTGTTGACAACATGGTCTAGATTGTGTCTGTGTCTAGTGGTGGGGCTGAGGTGTAGAGAGGACTGTCCAAAGATGTGACTGTTACCAGCAGGATCCACTATGTCAGGCTCACATTCGGTTCTAGCGTTTAAATCTCCAACCAGTAGGACATTACCCTGGGCCTGGTAATGCCCCAGCTCTGTGTGGAGATCCTCAAAAAAGTTATCATTATAATATGGCGACTCAAGCGGAGGCGTGTATGCCGCATATATATATAAATCATTATCACATATGGCAATATTTTTGTTTAGCTTAAGCCAGACATGTGTTGTTGCTTTTTTAATTATATTTAGATGAGATGATAAGTCCTCTTTATACCACACAATAACTCCACCCGAATCTCTACCATGACGTATGTGTTTGTGTTTGAGGGATGGTAGTAGAATTTCTCTATAGTTTGGGGGACAGCCGGTGTATGTGTCATCACGACACCATGTTTCTAATAATATGACAATATCTTGACCTTTGATGCTAGAGATGAATTCTGGGTCTGTACTCTTCAGTCCAAAGGCCGAGGAGCACAGACCCTGAATGTTCCATGAACTAATAGATATAGATTGCATTAATAATCAATTACAAACAGATCAAATACAGTGGCAAGTAAAATGTGTGAAAATCAAAATTCTAAAGTAAAAGTTTCAATACAATACACAAAGTACAGCATTTGGGAACTAAGGAGCAGGCAACAGCCTGTATTATTATCATTATCATTTTTCAAAAATGTTTTTACCCAAGAATCCTAAATATTAGTTGTAGCAGCTGTTTCACCTCTCCGATGTTTGAATTGTTGGCTACTACCTGTGCGTAGGTAGGCTGCATCCCGGGGTGTGGCACGGTTTGAATCGTGTCAGGCTGTGCTTCTGCATATGCTGCTCCAGATAAGTGCTCTCGAGGGCTGGCACTATTGCCTGCCTGATGTCTAGTGGGTGGCACTCTGCTGGGTTGGTCTCCTGTTGACTGGGTTCTTGTAGGCTTGGTTCTGGTAGGATGTTCTCTAGTAGGATGTTCTCTGGTAGGCTGTTCTCTGGTAGGCTTCTTCTTTCGTGTGTCATCATCAGATGTCCAGTTCAGTAGTGTACAGCCACGCCCTCGTCTCGGGTCCCACATCGAAGAGGCCGGCCTCCGAGGGTGGTTTATACAGGGGACAGACTGTGATTATGTGCTCAGCGGTCTGCTCCGGCTCCCCACACTCGCATGCTGCTCCGTCCGCCAGGCCCCACTTCCTCATGGATGTTTTGAAGCGTCCGACCCCGGTTCGCAGGCGGTTCAGCAGGGTCCATTGCCGGCGTGGCAGTTCCTCTCCTTTAATGCCGCCTCCCGGGTCCTGGATGTAGCGGTGGATGCGTGTGGGCCCGGCCAACTCCCACTCCTGCTTCCAGGCTGCCGCCAGCCATGCCTCTGTAGACAGGTCCTCAGGGATGGACCTGAGCAGCTCTTGTACCGCCTTGTTGTACGGGTGGCGGGACTTGAGCCTATCTAGAGGCAACACTGTTGTGGTGGTGTTGTGCAGGATATGCCAGTCATGTCTACAGGCTTTCCTTGCAAGGGCGAGGGTAGCAGCCTCTCGTCGGAGGCCGGCCGGGGCAATTCCCGCTAGCACTGGCAGGTGGAATACAGGGGTGGGCTTCAGGCAGCCAGTTATGGTCCGAAGAGCGTTGTTTATGGCAACGTCGACCTTCCTGGCATGTGGGCTTCTGCACCAGGCTGGGGCACAGTACTCAGCTGCAGAGAAGACCAGGGCTTGCGTGGAGATTCGGAGCACCTTGGCAGATGCACCCCAGCTGGTACCGGCGAGACGTCGGATTAGTGAGACCCTTGATGACACTTTGGCTGTCACTTCTTCCAGGTGTTGTTTGAAGGAAAGTGTCCTGTCCAGACGTACACCAAGGTACCGCGGGGCTTGCTGGAACTCCAGGCGCTTGTTGTTGACGAATACTTCCAGTTCCCTTCCTGCTTCGCGGTTGTTGAGGTGGTAAGCAGCTGACACTGTCTTGCCAATGCTGAGCTGTAGGCGCCACTTGCGCAGATAGGCTTCAAGGATACCCATATCCTGGTTCAGGCCGACTTCCATCGCCTCCCATGTTGGTCGTCGCATCATGATGGCCAGGTCGTCAGCGTAGCCATATTTCCGGGATGTTGTCTCCGGTGGATCGTGGATGTATATGTTGAACAACATCGGTGCGAGGACAGACCCCTGCGGAACGCCATTCCTCAGCCTCCTGAGCCTACTGCATTGTCCATCACTGGTCTTTAAGGTGAAGCTGCGGTTCGTCAGCATCTCCATGATGAACTTGACCATGTGCCTGTCGGGGATGGTCTTCAGTAGCTTCAGGTGGAGTCCACGGTGCCAGACGGTGTCATAGGCAGCTGTAAGATCCAGCAACACTACTCCAGCCTTCTGTTTTAGCTGAAAGCTGTCCTCAATATCCTGAGTGAGCAGTGTCACCTGGTCGACCGTTGACCGTCCGCGACGGAAACCGGCCTGTTCCCGTGGGAGTTGTGGGTCCACTACTGGCTCGATGCGGCTGTGAATCATCCTCTCCAAGATCTTGAATGGGACGCAGAGCAGTGAGATGGGTCTGTAGGATTTAGGGTCCTCAGCAGGTTTGTTTGGCTTTGGAAGGGCTATGACCGCAGCACGGCGCCAGATCTTTGGGAGCCTGGACCTCCGGAAGCATGCTGAGTAGAACGAGCAGAGCCATGCAGATGTGTTTGCACTCTGGTGGGTCACAAACTCGGGGTGGATGTAATCGTGGCCTGGTGCCTTCCCTTGTTTGAGTTTGTCCATGGCCGCCTGGAGCTCAGCTGTTGTGAAGTCTCCTGACATGTTAGCATCCACACTGGCTGCCCTACATAAGGAGGATACCTCGTGTGATGTTGTGCGGGCAAAGTTTTTATCTGCATCCGGGAAGCAGCCGTTTTTAAGGAGCTGGGACGCGATGGCATTGGCTGTTATTGGGCACTTGGGGGCCGATGGTGTTCTGCCTGTCAGTTGGTTAATTGTCCGCCACGCCTTGCGGCTAGAGTGGGTGAAGTCAATTGACTCCACAACTTCGGTCCACCTTGATCTTCGGGTGGCGTCCAGCTTCTGCAGGAGGGCCGTTGCAGACTCATCCACTTCTTCCCTGGAGCTTGCCTGCTGGTGGACATGCAGGAGGTGGCTACACTCTTCATCCCAGCCTGGGATGTAGTTTGCGTTAAAGCCACGGGGGATGGTTTTCTTTGCTGCCCCAAGGAGTACTTTGCAGTAGGCTGAATACCCGGCATCCACATCGGAAGTGTCTGGGTCTGGGAGGCAGACTGATTTTCTTTCTGTCTCCTCAGTGAATGACTGCCAGTTTGCCTTCCGAAAGTTCCATCTTCTGACGGGTTTCCCTGCTACAGGCTGCACCAGAGACGGAACTTTTATAATGGATGGCCGATGGTGTGAGCGGGGGAACCTTTCCAGAACTCGTCTCTCCGGCTTTTGGGCCGTGTGGCACACAGCAAAGGCCAGGTCCGGGTTGGTATGGGTATTCCAGCGTGCGGAAAAGAAGCTTGGGGGTTCTTTCGGGTCAAACAGCAGCAGTGCATTGGCGCTGGAGGCCCATTGGCTTAATGTCTCTCCATTTGGTGATGTATGGCTGTAACCCCAATCTGTGTGTTGGCAGTTGAAGTCCCCTGCATAGATGGCGGGTGCAGGTGCCAGCGGGAGTGATGCCATGGTCAGCGTTGATGGTGGGGGCTTGTAGACATTGACTACCGATGTGGCCTGCACTTTAGTAGACAGCCACTCGATGCTCGAGCCTGGTGGAGATTGGCCGGTGGCTGTCCAACCAAGGTCATTCCTAACAAAGGTTGCAAGTCCATGCTGTTTGCTGTGGGTGGACCCAGCAAGTTGGAATCCGGGCAGTTTGAGGATGTTATCGCTGTCACAGTGTGTCTCCTGAAGGAGGACAGCTGCTACTTTGTGGGAGTCAGCGAGGTGGTGAGTGACTTCCAGTTTGGCGGTGGTGAGGCCCTCTACGTTGATCTGGAGCACTGACAGAACCTGGCGCTCGATGGTCGGGATGGCCACCCGTCCTGATGTGGACGTGCGGTGTCCCTCCGGCCTCTTGCAACCCGGTCTGCCAGCTGGGTGATGACTGGTTGTCGACATTAGTTTCGCAAGCTGGTCTTGCACCATTTCTTGCTACTCACAGAGGAGGCCACGTGAAGGCTGTCGTCATCTCCTCCACCATCTCCATCTGGTAGGCTGTTCTCTGGTAGGATGTTCTCTGGTAGGATGTTCTCTTGTAGACTGGACTCTGGTAGGTTGGACTCTGGTAGGCTGGACTCTGGTGAGCTGGGATGATGTCAGGCTCCTCTCCTTTGGCCAGTGTGGTGCGCGCTGGTGTCTCTGGCTGAGCCGTGGTGGTCCTGTGGTGGGGTGTGTGGCTGAGGGCTCTTCACCAGCTGCTGTCCTTCCCAGGTCCTCAGCAAACATCCAGACATGCTCCCGGTCCAGGTGAACGTGGTCATATAGGTGTTCAGATGTCAGAGTGGGGTGATGGGAAACGCTGACATTGTTTAGTGTTGCACATCCAGAGGTGATCAGCCTGTTTATGTTGTGGATCAGGTCCCAGGGGAAGTCATTCCGTGGCAGCAGAGTGGAGATAGTGATTTTGGCCTTAGGAAACACCCTGCACGCTTTCTGAGCCATTTTGATGACAGCCTCTGACACACTCTCTCCCTTATGGTGCAGGTCATTGGTTCCAGTGTGGATGATGATGTTGTCAGGGTCACGAAGGTGATTGTGACAAAGGAGTTGGAGGGCTTTGTCAGTGTGAGGACACCAAAACTTTCTCACTATGTGGCGAGGGAACATCTTCTTGTGCTCCATAAATTTGCTTTTGGAGTCTATGAGGATTGCCGTTTTAGGGGGCTGGTGACCGAATGGTCCCTGTTCCTCTGTGATTGTCTCTACTCTGGCAGGGAGAGGAGCTGAGTGCACGGCTGGAGGGGCTGTGTTGTTTTGTAGACGGCTGGGTCGTATGGACTCTGCTGCTTGACTGCTGGGGCCGATCTGTGGAGGACTGGACTCTGCTGCTTGGCTACTGGGGTCAGTCTGTGGAGGACTGGACTCTGCTACTTGGCTACTGGGGTCAGTCTGTGGAGGACTGGACTCTGCTACTTGGCTGCTGGGGTCAGTCTGTGGAGGACTGGACTCTGCTACTTGGCTGCTGGGGACAGTCTGTGGAGGACTGGACCCTGCTGCTTGGCTGCTGGGGCCAGTCTGTGTTACATGGCTGCTGGAGCTCGTCTGTGAACCTGTGTCTATAGTGTGAGTTGGAGGGTGTTGCTCTGTTGCTTCCATCCTAAGCAGCTTCTCCTCCAGACTGACAAGGTGTGTGTCTCTCTGTTCCATCTCTTTTTTCACCTCATACAGTTCATGTCTGAGAGTTTGATTTATTCTGTGAAGCTCATTTATATTTTCTCTCAGCTGCCCAACAGCAAAATTGGTTTCCTCTTTTAACAGTTTCATGTCTTCTTTCATCCGTTGAATTGTGTCAGACTCCGACTGCTTGTTTTCTTTGAATTCTATGATCTCTACCTCGAGGAGGGAAAGACACTCCTGAATGCGCTGCATGGACACTGCCGGTGTCCTGGGAGTGTGAGGACTGATGGAGCAGGCAGGTGTAGAAGGGACCTGGGAGGTTGGAGCAGGTCTGGGAGTTGAAGGCTGGGGGAGGGTGAGTCTGGTGGAGCTGTAGATGCTGTTCTTAGGGGCACAGCATCTTTCTTCTCACCAGCCAGAGTTCTCAGTCTGCTGAAGTCTTTTTCAAACTCCTCCAGTTTTGTCTGGGACCCTTGAATCATCACTATGCCTGTGTTGTGGAAGTTGACGTTGAATTTTGGTACAGTATCTGTGTATAGCTGTCGGATGGATTTGTTGCCAATCATTTTAAGGTCATTATATTGTTCACGGAGTGTGGAGTGCCAAACTTCTGGGTCCTCTGTATAGAACAACATGTCTGTGATGACTGCCTGGTCACATTGCATTTTATAATCTGCTCTGAGTGTTTCAGGATGTTCTCTGAGCAGCTTACCTCTGTATTTATTTCTCCCTGTTTCAGAGTTAATGTCCTCTGGGTATTGAATCACCATATTATATAGACTGCATCCATCTGCTTTCAGTAGTTTTGGATCCATTTTTTTTTTTTTTTTTAAGAAAAAAAAAAAAGTTACTTAACTTCTTCCACAGTTTGTTGACAATTCTGTGATTAATCCTTCTTATTCTCTTTTCCTGGTGTTTTACCTTCTCTCTTGCATTCTTTTAGTAGTTTTGTCCTATTTTGTTTCACTGTGTTGTGTGCCTGGAATCTCCATTCAGTTGGTTCTGTGTTGTTCTGTAGCAGTTGTTAGCTGAAAGTTGGAAGTGCTGTTAGCTAGCTAGGTAGCTAGCTTCTTTGTTGACTGATTTTAGAAGACCAGTTTCTTCAATCAACTTGTAACTTTACCAACTTGTTCCCAAGATCTTTATCTTTAATTTAACATAAAACTTGCCACTAAATTCGATCCAAAAGTAATCAAAGTAATTAAATCATTTGCTGAAGCAGGAGCTCATGCTTTCTGCCTCTCTCTCTCTCTCTCTCTCTCTCTCTCTCTCTCTCTCTCTCTCTCTCTCTCTCCAGTTTCCATGTCTGTCTGTCTCTCTCTCACTGGCCCCGTATTATCGCTGCTTGCAGCTATATTTTTTATTCTTCCGCCGATTTTGGCAGTTCTGGCCTAACCGCGTGGTCACTTTTTATGAAATTCGGCAATATGGTAGAGGGCTATGCCAAACGGCGAAGACCCGAAACTCACAACCATTGGCCAAAGGGTGGCGCTGTAGCACTCAATTGAACATGCCAACTTTGAACAGGTACAACTCATGCCCTGTTTGACCTACAGCCATGAAACTTCGATGCACACATGCGTCTCCTCATGCCTAACAACTTTCACTGTTTGACTTTTGACCTCTGACCTTTAGATCTCCCACCATTTCGAATTCTATGAAAAGCAGTAAAAAGCAGTAAAAGTCCATAGCTTTCTGGGATCTTTGAGCAATCTGCACGAAACTGTCTACACATGAACTTTGGACCAATGCCGACAAACGTGAGCAAGCGGATTTTCCATAAGTGAAAACGTTAAGCTCATCACCAATCACACCTGCCACATGCACAGTACAATTTTTAGGTACTTTTACTTTACTACTCTACTCTACTACAATTACAGCAGATGACAGCTTTAGTTACTTGTTACTTTGCAGATGTAATTATTAATACAACACCTACAGTAACCACATACAGCCGATCTACAATGTGACGCGTTATGAGCTTGTATGTATATAATAAGCAACCCATGCTGTATGATAACTTACCACATATGAAATCCAATTCTGTCTATCCAATGGCTCAGTCTGTACTGTGGCCATAGCTGAGTGGTTAGTGAGCCCACCTAGGGAGCCAGAGGCCCTGTTTGCCCCAGGTACGATTCCAGGCCAGGCCAGCAAATGTGTCGATGAAATGAAATTTGTCCCTGAGCAAGACTCTTAACCCCTAATTGCTCACAGGCCCTCATTGGAAACAAGACTGCAAGGACTTTCATGAACGGACCTGGAATTATCCTTATCCTTTACACTGTCTACCCACAAGTCTATAGGTCCCTGGTTCAAAGCCCAATTTAACCGGTCCAAATATAATTTACTGAACAAAAATCATGACTTTGTTAATTAATGCATGTTCACTTCTTCTCTCTCTCTCTCTCTCTCTCTTACTGCCTCTCTTTCTCACTGCCTCTCTCTCTCTCTCTCTCTCTCTCTCCCTCTCTCTCTCTCTCCCTCTCTCTCTCTCTTTCTTTTCTCTCCCTCTCTCCCTCTCCCTCTCTCTCTCTCTCTCTCTCTCTCTCTCTCTCTCTCTCTCTCTCTCTCTCTCTCTCTCTCTCTCTCTCTCTCTCTCTCTCTCTTTCTCTCTCTCTCTCTGCCACTCTGTCACTGTCTGTCTGTCTGCCAGTCTGCCACTCTGTCACTGTCTGTCTGTCTGTCTGCCACTCTGTCACTGTCTGTCTGTCTGCCAGTCTGCCACTCTGTCACTGTCTGTCTGTCTGTCTGCCAGTCTGCCAGTCTGCCACTCTGTCACTCTGTCACAGTCTGTCTGTCTGCCAGTCTGCCACTCTGTCACTGTCTGTTTGTCTGCCAGTCTGCCATTCTGTCACTGTCTGTCTGTCTGTCTGTCTGTCTGTCTGTCTGTCTGCCAGTCTGCCACTCTGTCACAGTCTGTCTGTCTGTCTGTCTGCCAGTCTGCCAGTCTGTCACTGTCTGTCTGTCTGTCTGCCAGTATGCCAGTCTGCCACAGTCTGTCTGTCTGCCAGTCTGCCACTCTGTCACTGTCTGTCTGCCAGTCTGCCACTCTGCCACTCTGCCACTCTGTCACAGTCTGTCTGTCTGTCTGTCTGTCTGTCTGTCTGTCTGTCTGTCTGTCTGTCTGTCTGTCTGTCTGCCACTCTGTCACAGTCTGCCAGTCTGCCAGTCTGCCACTCTGTCACAGTCTGCCAGTCTGCCACTCTGTCACAGTCTGCCAGTCTGCCACTCTGTCACAGTCTGCCAGTCTGCCAGTCTGCCAGTCTGCCAGTCTGCCAGTCTGCCACTCTGTCACAGTCTGCCAGTCTGCCAGTCTGCCAGTCTGCCACTCTGTCACTCTGTCACTCTGTCACAGTCTGCCAGTCTGCCAGTCTGCCACTCTGTCACTGTCTGTCTGTCTGTCTGCCAGTCTGCCACTCTGTCACAGTCTGTCTGTCTGCCAGTCTGCCACTCTGTCACAGTCTGCCAGTCTGCCACAGTCTGCCAGTCTGCCAGTCTGCCACTCTGTCACAGTCTGCCAGTCTGCCACTCTGTCACAGTCTGCCAGTCTGCCACAGTCTGCCAGTCTGCCACTCTGTCACAGTCTGCCACTCTGCCAGTCTGTCACAGTCTGCCAGTCTGCCACTTTGTCACAGTCTGCCAGTCTGCCAGTCTGTCACAGTCTGTCCGCCAGTCTGTCAGTGTCTGTCTGCCACTCTGTCACTGTCTGTCTGTCACTCTGTCACTGTCCAGTCTGCCACTCTGCCAGTCTGCCAGTCTGCCACTCTGCCTGTCTGCCAGTCTGTCTGCCACTCTGTGTCTCTCTCTCTCTCTCTCTCTCTCTCTCTCTCTCTCTCTCTCTCTCTCTCTCTCTCTCTCTCTCTCTCTCTCTCTCTCTCTCTCTCTCTCTCTCTCTCTCTCTCTCTTATTCTCGAAACCGCTCATTGCTGCTTGCAGCTATATTTATTATTATTATTATTATTATTATTATTATTATTATTATTATTATTATTATTATTATTATTATTATTATTATTGTATTTATATGTATAACTAGGATAATGATTATCTTAATATGAATGAATACATTGTATTATTCATATCTTTATTATGTAGGTATTGGGAATGAGGTCTTGCCCCAAGTGATCTTGTATCTGGTATCTCAGGATCTATCACAGGAATAGAGCTGAGCCAGAAGGCAAAGCTCTCAATACACCGGTCTTCGTACCTACTCTCACCTACAGTATGATCATGAAGTGTGCCAAAAGAGCAAGGGGTTGGCGAAAGGGCCTACTCTGTGTGGAGTTTGCATGTTCTCCCCGTGTCTCCTAGGGTAGTTAATACCCTCACAAAAACATGTAGTAATCCTGGTCACTATACTGCCTCCCCCTGGTCAGCCGGGGCGCCTGATGGAGCAAGCGCCATCTTGGTCTCCAGCTACTCATGACTCTGATGGAGGGGAAGGGAACTGGTTGGAATAACGTGTTCCTTCCACGCGCTACGTCCAACCAGGGAAACTCCCCCCTGTCGGGTGACAAGAAGGTCAGTTGGCTCTCATGCATTGAAGGAGGCATGAGCTCGGCCCTGGCCTCCCTAGGCTGGTGGGGGGAGTGTAGTGCCCAGGATCACTTAGCAAATTGGCACCGGGTGAAAAAAGGGTTACAAAATCGTGGGACAAAAATTATAATAAAAAAAAAAAAAAAAAGAGCAAGATTGCGGAAACTCGCAGAGAAAAAGTGTTTTCTCCCATTGATAGGATGAGAAGTTCAGTCATGGGAGAGACGCAGAGTAGAACCACAGCTCTTTCACATGGAAAGGAGCCAGTTAAGGTGGTTCGGGCATCGATGCTTTGTGGGCGTCTCCATAGGGAGGTCCTCTGGGCATGTCCCACATGGGAGAAGGCCCCGGGGCAGACCAAGGAAGGGGATTATATCTCCACTCTGGCCTTGGAACACCTCGGGATGAAGTGGCTAATGTGACCCGAGAAAGGGAAGTCTGGAACTCTCTGCTGGAACTGTTGCCCCTGCAACCCGACTCCGGATAAGTGGATGGAGATGGATGAATGGATGGATCACATTTTTGCATTTGTATCTATAGTTGCTGATGGCAGCTTTCATCTTCCTTGTTTAAGCCTCAATAAATACATTTTATTCAGCAAAAATGGGAATTCATCCCAGAGTTAAATTAACACTCTCTAAGACTGAAAATAGTATATTTTAAAAACTATTTTACTGTAAAGCTTGGACACTCCAGCTGAAAACACAATTGCATTTCATCAGATGACAGTCATCACTGCTGTGTCTGTGTCTGTGTCTGTCACTTTGTCACATATCTTATAATACTCTCTAGGCTGTATGAATTCTGCCCAACTCCATAGACCATGAAGTCTAAATAAAATACTGTACATGCACAGTTGTAGTCTAGAGCATAGTTTCAACATGGACCTTCCAGCATACAACACTCATCAATGCTGTGTCTGTGTCTGTCAATTTGAAGTAATGCAAACACACACAACCCAGACCATCAGTAAGGCTCACATTCTAATACATTGTGTGTGCATCTTTAGGAGACACACATTTAATGAATCTTCAATATCTGAAACAATACAAATAAGTTTGATTCTCAAAACCTATTGCATAGGCTTTAAGGTGTTTCAGATGTTTTAAGATGTTCAAAAGTATCCCATATGCAGCAAAATGATCTTCTATCTATATATATCTATATCTATCAACAGTATCTTTCTACTGTATTTATTCTTCTCATTTTGTAATGAAACCTTTTTTTCTTCTTTTTTTTGTCAGTTCATTGTGTATTCCTTAGCAGGCCCAATGGGCTGAGAGTTTATTTGTCTTCTAACATGTTTTAGAGCTATGCTATTCTCAAGTCATAATAGCATCTTTTATTCATGATAACCGCATCCACAGTGGTTTGCCAACTGGAACGGCATGGCCGTTCGTCACGGGCTCTCACAACTCTTGCGCGCTCATGAGCCTCCAGGCCTCGCTGTCGGCCTGCCTACCTTGTTCTCAAGTCTCAAATTATTTTAAAAGTCATGCATTTGTTGTAAAACCTTGCACATACACAGGACATTAAGTGAACCAAAACAACCCTTAGGCGCCATCCCAGCCCGTAGGACTCGTTGGTACAGTGACTGAAATGGCCCCCTCTGTCCGGCTTCCCTCCAGTGAACACTGCTGAATGTGTTTGTATTTGAGACAATATTCTAGTATAAGTATCTGTGAATCAGTTTATATCAGTTACATTTAGCTTTTTGAGTGGTGCCAACCACTCCTACATTTGACTTTGTCCGTGTGTCCGTATGTCCGTGTGTCCATATGTCCGTCCGTCCGTATGTTTGAGCACGGCTGATTGGTCAAGCTTCACGTGACACGTGACAATATGTTGTCACGTGTTACGTGAAAACATATTGTTGCTGATTGCAACACAAGGATTCAACCAGTTACACTTTCAAAGGCACCACTCTCTTCACACTGGGTGTGATTTTTTATTTATACTTGGACGGTGGATTTACAACCTATGGTTCACTGTATAATAATGACTCGATATAAATATACCGTCCTTGTTTCATTTTTGTAAATGTTTATGATTGGTGCACTGTTATATTTGGACTGTCAGTGGTTTGATGCAGGCTGATCGCCAGAGAACATGTTGTTACTGTATGCTGCACAGAACAGTGTACAGTGATATTTTTTAGCCCAAAAAACCTTCACATGCATCGTCTACAAGGCTTTAGATGTGGACCATGTTAAGATTTTGCATTTTTAACAACATTTCTAACCATTTGACTGTCACATATTGGCAAGGTTTCCTGGATTACTTATACTAGTCCATACCCGGTGAAGTGCGCAGACATCTCTCGACATCTCCCTTCACTCGGAGGTTCGCTACTATCGCTAGTAGTAGCCAGCTAGTTGGTGCTCTTTCAGCAGTGTTTCACCAAAGTGGGAATGAATTGTATGAAAGTTGTATGAAAAACTGTTCCACGGCTTCTCGCCATCGACGAGGTGAGAATAAAGGGGCTAAAATGGACAATGGACTAACTTTTCACCACATTCCCAAATGGAAGCCAGCCAGGTCTCCCGATGTAACAAAGAGACGATGCATGGCATGGTTGTCTGACAGCCCAGATGACAGAAAAAGACGTGGAAGAAACACACAAGATAGCACACCTCAGTATCCATGTAGAGAGGGTTATAGGCACTATACGCAAAAAGTACCATAATAATCGTCGGTGTCCAGCCGGGACCAGCTAACTCCATTTTCAGTTTTTTTTTTTTTTTTCATAAATCAATGCTATTGAACCCCCTTTACATCTGTGTAAAGTTTTTTTTTATAATAACCTATGAAAAGTATTAAAAAGCGCCTCTGACGAAAACTCCCAACTCCATTGGATCCTCAAACTGTCCGTCAAAAACAAACAACTCCCCCCTCCTCTCATGCTCTCCACTGCTCCATACTATATATACAGGGTTTTTGCCAATTGTCAAATATAAATACTACAGATTTAAAAAAACGTAATTCAGACTTTTTTTTTTACCAATTGTCAGATATAAATTTGGACAGTTTTCACTGTGTAATTTCAGCGTTAAACCAATATGCAGGATGTGACTGAATATCATCATGTCAGACTGCATTCATGCTTTACCCTCCACCTTTAGCAGAGACTTTAAGTGAACAGTCATTTGCTCTCGGCTCTGGTCACCGTTTTGCGGGGTGTTTTCACCAACCCAGTGACTGGAAGGTTTAGGCAACACACAACACACAATAGTGTAATAATAAAATGTTGATGGATAGGTAAATGCAACTGTGGTTGTTATTGTTAGTGCAGTAGGCTACAGATTTGATAGGCTACAGATTCTATTATTCATGAATGTATTTTTTTTATTGATATGCCATTTATTTATTGTTGGTGTGCCATGATTGCTTTTGTTAAATACATTTAGTATTGAGTATTGAGGCAGAATTGTTTGTTGTACTCAACTGTAGAAGAACAACAGTGGTAACAGTTAGATCCATGGATGTTTCCAATGCATGTTAAAATAAAAGTTGTTTAAGTACAGTATTCAGCTTGATCTATACTTAGTATATGAGGATGGCGCACACCATAAATAGCTGATCTCCAAGCTCACAATGTGTTGTGATGTGTTGTGAGCTTTGAGATTCATTGTCAGCTGTTCTTATCAATGATGTACAAAACCTCCTAACTCCACTCAATGATGGACAAAACCTCCTAACTCCACTTGAGCTGGATTTGGGTAAAGTGGTGATAATATAATGACACATGCAAGTATCTGATAATATATAAAGTCACAATACCAAGTTTGATGAGGCAGTATTGCTTTGTTTTACAAATATAAGGTTTTCTTCATTTTCTGAAAAATGTATATTTTGTTTTTCATTTCCTGAACAATTACCATTTTGGAGTTAGCTGGTTCCGGCCGGACAGCAGAGATATATTAAATGGTAGGGTACCCATCACTCTGATGCATAAACCTAGCCTGGTTCCAAACAGGCTGATAATCAGGCTAGCATAAACCAGGAGTGGGCAGGACATGACAATCCTTGACAAAGTTGTCCGAGCGTGCTGTGATCTGACTACTCGTTATGCACCAGTGTGGTTCTGAAACTGGATGATGAGTAACCTTTTTTTTTATTTTATTTTTAATAGTACCCTTCTGCATAGTAAAAGCAGACATGAGGTTATGCTCTGTAGATAAATTAGATATGTTCCTTTTGTATGTACATAGTAACCTGTACAAGTTTTCAAATAAAAGACAGTCTTTCTACATAAAACGATTATATGCAAATAGAACCGCATTCTTTCACATATTGCTAAAATGCATAGGCCATTCTATCATTATGCAGTGCTTTCATTCAATGCAAATATAACCGAATCCTGATGATGATGGCTCAGGTCACCAGTTGCCTCACCTGTTAATGATCACATTATAATATGGATGGGCAGAGACCATTTTACTCCTCTTTGAGCTTGATGAGGTTCCTTTTTTATACACATAGTAACCTGTAAATGTACCTTGTTTTCAAATAAAAGATAACTTCATGTGACGTTGACTTACAGTGGTTACTTTCTAGATTTTGATTATTATTACAAAACATACAGTAACCACTTCAGCCATTTGAAAATAGCCGATCTACTTTATAAGCATTGTGAGCTTGTAGATCTGCTATTTTCAAATGATTATACATTTTATATACATTTTATACATTTGAAAGTTTGTTTTTGCAGTTGGCTTTTTAACATTATTGATGTAATTATTTGGATGTGCCGCTGTGTGTACAAGCTATATAGTAGTGTACCCTGTTAGATGGGTCTGTAGACTGGTAGTGACCCAACCAACATGGTAAATCTTGGCCACGCCCCCCAAATAACTCCCCCACCCAAGCAAACTTTGCCAGCTCTATTATAGGAGGATAACTGCAGCAATCACTGCACAGTTTTTCAAAAGTTTAATTCTGGATAAGAATTATCCTGATATTGTAATCACCATTTTTACAATCCAGGATCAGAATGGTCTTGCTGATTTTGTGTCAGTTTTTTATCATTGTCAGATAGGATAATTCTGATCCAGATACCACAGTCTCTCGGGTAGCAGATATATATTTCCTTAGTTGATGGAATTGATGGGTCTGCCCACGTGTGACTACCAGAGGCGGCGCTAGGTCTGTAGTAGGTTCGTGGCTTAGTCCCCCAGGCATGGGAGGGACATCCCATGCCTGGGGATTTGTTTTTGTTTTTGTTTGATTCATCGGCCGTCTTTTTTTAATTTTTTATTGATGGTCGTTTCACACTTACTGAAACTCACTCAGTCTAATCAGCAGCTTGTTGATGTCACTGTTCAGATTATGATGCATTAGTCATAACTCCACTGGAATACATAAAAACAGGTTTCTAATGATAAACTATTACAATTCTGTAACATCTGGTCACCAATTCTCCACTCCTGGCTCCTGGCTTCGGCGGCTATAGCCAATAATGTTTTACCCATTTTTTGTATTTGTCTTGTTGGCTTTGGATAAAAAATTGGTGGCTATGGCCAACGAAGCCCCCACGTAACACCGCCCATGGTGACTACCACAAGCTCAAGATGACATCTGGATTTTCATTATTTGGACAAATAATATTAGACTATAATAAATCAGGGCTTAAACTTTTTAGGAATGTCAATATAGAAAAACATAAAGTACAGAGTCGATTATGTGAAAAATTACACTTGCGTTCAGAACGTATGGGAACATAACACATCCGTTCTGAACGGGGCAGTGTACCTGTTCCCTTAGCCCTTTGTTCCCTTAAAATGAACACCAACCCCAACCCTAAGCCTAACTGAGGGAACATAGGAGTTAGGTGCTATAGAGCTGAGGGCACATCGATCCCCTGAAGGGTAGTATAACCAGATTTGAGGAGATTCGTGAGTCAGCTGATTATTTGTTCTAGTCCTTTAATAGTGAACTGTTTTTAAACGGTTATTGGTTAAACCCTGATGAAGACCATGTGTTGCTGAAATATGTTGATAGTTCTTTAATTGGTTCCATATAAAGTTACTAACTCTATATAGGCTTTTATATCAACAAGAATATTGCCATGGACATTCATAATCATAATCATCATAATTATTGCAAACCTGCACCCAAAACTTTGACAAACTGTCATTGAATAATATATATTAAGATTATGAACTGAAATCATTTTATTAAAGAAAACAAGATTATCACAGTCACAAGTAGACTTTTTTCTCTCTTTAGGATCACCTCACATTCACCTCATGTAACGTTATCATCACAATAAAAAACAAAACAACTACATGACCCTCATGATAATACAGCATAATGAAAGTACTGCATAAAAAAATATTGCTATTTGTAAGAATTAGAAATACAGAGCTCTTGGAAATAGAAGGAGGATGAATGAGAATGCTGCATACTGGAACGGCCTGTAAAGGAACATTCTATTGTACTAATAGAATGTTTGGCCTATTTTCTTATTTTTATTTAAATGAGAATTACTCTGGATTATTCAGATCATCCATTAGATATGACTCATTTTCCTCAAGACCTTTGTAGAAAACACGTTTGGCTTTAGCCCCACGGCTATCCAGGAGTACAAAGAGTCCCCTTATCTTTCCCTGACTGGTTTTCTCAGCCCTGAGATTACTGTAGTCCTCATTCTTCATGACCCCCTCATCAACCAGTAGATCCAGGATGGGTTCCACCGCGGTCACTCTCTGAATCAGGAAACGCTTGTGTTTATTGACAAAGTCAACCTCTGTGGACAAAACATATTTAAACGTGTACAGTACAGTGGTTAGCACTTGAGAATGGCAGTAATACCATCTGAGTGCCTCTGTGGTGCCACAGAGGCGCCACTACTACTTGGTGGTGCCGCATTTGACACCTTTTTTTAAGGTGTAGTGTGGCTGAACGGCCACCATGTGGCACATGTGAGTCCATGAACTCTACAGTACAGTATTAGCAACAGGGGAAGGGTGAATGCATTTAAAGTTAATGTTATTTTTATTTTTTGTAAACATAGAAAATAAGGGAATGAGTCCTTAGGATGAATTGAAAGTAGCAATTATTTCTTTAAACACAACTGTGTTTCATGGTGGAAGAAGTGCACAGACATTTTACTTAAGTAAAAGTAGCAATACCACAATATAAAAATACTCTATTTTATATTTACTTATTTTTAAATATACTTACCAAAAGCTAATGTTTGAAAGTAGCCGATCTAGCTTGTAGATCGGCTATTTTCAAATGGCTGTGGTATAACATAGGGCTAAAGTGGTTAATATGTATGTTTTATTATATAACAATTTATATCTGCAGAGTAACTAAAGTTTTCAAATAATTGTAGTAGTGGAGTAAAAGTACACTATTTGCCTTTGCAGGTGTAGTGGAGTAGAAGTGAAAGTGCACTAATACTCCAGTACAGTAAAAAGAAAACACTTCATCATTTTCCCCAAGATTCTATGGAACCCAAGCAGGATTCGTACCCGGTCCTCTCACCTTTGAGAAACATCTTCTGTTTCTTTAAACACAACTGTGTTTCATGGTGGAAGAAGTACACAGACATTTTACCTAAGTAAAAGTAGCAATACCACAATATAAAAATACTCTATTACAACTAAAAGGCCTGTGTTCAAAATGTTACTTAGCCTAAGTAGCCTAACTAGTAACTAAAGTTTTCAAATAATTGTAGTGGAGTAAAAGTACAATATTTGCCTCTGCAGATGTAGTGGAGTAGAAGTAAAAGTACAGTAATACTCCAGTAAAGTAAAAAACACCTCAACATTATTCATTAATTTCTAGGCGCCCCAACCTGGAATCAAACTCTACTCTGTAAATTATAAGGCCAACCTCTACTCCACTACACTACTGGTTCAGTGATAAGTTTGTGGGGTTAGGACGTGTGTCGTTCTCTATGTTCTGTGCACTACTCCTTGGAAAGTCAGAGATAAAAAGCTTGCAGCTCCCAAAGCTGCTACTGTCTGAGAGCAGTAACTAGTAACTATAGTAGTCAACTAAAAGCATTATAAACTACTGTCCGGCACAATTATATTGTTTTAGAATGTGAAACAGAGTTAAATGAACAGGAGAGTATAATGTACTAACTAACTAAGGACCCCAATTTAAACAAGCCATATGGCTTTCTTATTCCTATTTAGCAGCCAGCTTCCTATTTAGTCGACCTTGGATTTGAACTGTACTTTCATGTGCTCTTTGTCTGCAAACTTCTAAATAAAGTATTCAATCAATCAAAACACTTTTCATGGTTGGAAAAACAGAGAGAGAATGAGAGTTTTCATCTGAAGAATTGCTGGGATCCACAGAAAATCTCTGCTATCAGTCTGTCTGTCAACGACATGCAAATTAACTGGTTTAGCACCTTGGCCAGGGTCTTTTGTTCGTCTCTAGCCACACTTCATTGTCATCACAATAGACTTAGAGCCCAGGAGTTTGCCCTCCCCCCACACACACACACACACACACACAAGCACACTTTTTCAATTGCAGTTTGTTTTCATTTGATTTTAAGTGGATTTGCTAGTTTCGTTTTTAGTTTGTGAAAAGGCTTAGTTTTAGTTGAGTTTTTAAATTATTTTCAGTGTTAATTTTAGTTGTATTATTGTAAGGGTAGTCAGGGGCAATATTCAACAAGCTCAGAATAGTGAAAATGGCAGATCTACAAGCTCACAACACGTTGCATTGCTACAACTGCTGTTGTCATCGGCTGTGTGGAGACAGAAATGAAAACTGATTCAGATTTTTTGCTTAATAATTCTGAATCAGCTTTGCTTAATCATTCATCAAAAGTTATGAAAGCTCTAATGAAGGAACGGGACTCAACTGACGTTGACAGAGAAGCATCAGAAAGATTCATCAGATTTACAAACATCCCATCAGAGAGAATTTGATGCATTTGGGGTTGACCTTAAAAATGCAGTCGATGCCCAGTTAGTAGGCCTACTGAAGACAGAGAGAAAAACTCTAAAAATGTAATGAAAACAAAGTGCAATTGAAAACATGTAGTCAAACAAAAATACAAATGTGTGCGTGTGTGAGGATAAAATCTCTGTTGATTTATCTCTGAGAGGGTAGCCTAAAAATGTATGTATCCACTAGTAAAGTTACTCTGGTTTGGTAACAAAATGTAAAGTGCGTTATAAATAAAATCCATTATTATTATTATTATTACTCTCAGAAAGTAGCAGCTTTGGGAGCTGCAAGCTTTTTATCTGACTTTCCAAGGAGTAGTGCACAGAACATAGAGAACGAGGCACGTCCTGACCCCACAGACATATCACTGTTCCAGTAGTGTAGCGGTGTAGAGAGTGGTCTTTCAAGTTACAGAGCAGGGTTTGATTCCAGATTAGGGTGCCTAGAACTTACATGTGCATAATGTTGAAGTGTTTTTTTTACTTTACTGGACTGTACTTTTACTTCTACTCCACTACATCTGCAGAGGCAAATATTGTACTTTCACTCCACTACAATTATTTGAAATCTTTAGTTACTTTGCAGATATAAATTGTTATATAATAAAACATACATATTAACCACTTTAGCCCTATTTTATACCACAGCCATTTGAAAATAGCCGTTCTACAAGGTAGATCGGCTACTTTAAAACATTTTAGTACTTTTGGTACTTTAAGTATATTTTGATGCCAATACCGTTGTACTTTTACTCAAGTAACATTGCACTGTTACAGCTGGAAGTGTAACTACACCTGCAAAGGCAAATAGTGTACTTTTACTCCACTACTACAATTATTTGAAAACTTCAGTTACTTTGCAGATATAAATTGTTATATAATAAAACATACATATTAACCACTTTAGCCCTATTTTATGCCACAGCCATTTGAAAATAGCCGATCTACAAGCTAGATCGGCTACTTTCAAACATTGTAGAACTTTAGCTTTTGGTAAGTATATTTAAAAATAAGTAAATATAAAAATAGAGTATTTTTATATTGTGGTATAGCTACTTTTACTTAAGTAAAATGTCTGTGCACTTCTTCCACCATGAAACACAGTTGTGTTTAAAGAAATAATTGCTACTTTCAAAGCCCACTGAGTGCAATTTACCAAAATACATCTTGATAATATAACCCATACAATTATTTGTTTCACTTCTCAACAAGTTCAGCTTCAATTGCAGCCTCTGTTGACTGGAAGCAGCCCTGTCTCAAATAGACACAACATGCCTGTGTCTGGGCATTAGTTGCTCTCTACCGCCATCTAGTGGCACCACAGAGAAAAAAGCGGTACCGCAAAAGTAGGTGGTACCAGAGAGGCGCCAGAGGGGTGCCACCCCTGACATTCTGAAGGTACAACCACTGTATATTTTGCATCCCTCAATTTCTAGAATATTAACAAGTGCGTGTATGATCTATCTCAGTTTTTTTGGAATTTCATATAACAGCCTGCTAGAAGTTGGAACAAGTTTCATAATCATTGGAATAATAAACAAGCCTTTTGTTTCACTATGCTGTAGTCGGACATGTACAGTACATGGCTCTGTTTTGAATAAGAACCAACTAGGCCACAATCAGTATGTGAAGCACTTAATGATTAAAGTGCATAATTAATCATATCTATTTACTTAACTAAACTCAATTAACTTTAATCAGCACTCACTTGGGTCAGATGAAGCTGCTCCTTTGGGTGTTCCTGACAGAAATAAAACAGTGTTCAAATAGGTTTAAAATGCAATCATGTGAGTTCATATGGACCAGTAAAGTTGGCAATGAACAGTTAAGTTGTTGAGTCAAACTACTTTAAACAGCACTCACCTGGGACAGATGCAGCTGCAACTTTGGATTGTAAATGCAAGAAATAAAACAAGGTTTACATTAATTAAATGTAATATGGACTAGTACAGTTGGACAAATATGTTAAGTCAACCTTACTTAGCACGTACCTGGGCCAGATCCAGCTGCTCCGTTGGATTGTGCTGCAAGAAATAAAACAGTGTTCAAATTCATTTAACATGCAAACATGTGAGCTAATGAGCTGTTACGTTGAGTCACTTAACACAATGACATCAGTGACAATCATAGCTAAAGCATTAATAAAGGACTTTTTCGTTTAGTTTTTAGGTTTTGTTTTGTGTTTGCCAAAAGTGAAAGTGTGTTGAAAATTGTAGCCAGCGTATCTTTCTTAATGAACTACGCATTGGCCCATAGAATATAGCCTATATTAAATCCCTGATTCTATAGGTCACATTTTATGTCATCGTTAATGGACGTTATGCCTCTTTCATTTACTTAATGTAAGTAATCAAGTATTCAGAACAGACAGTCATACACACATACTGTATAGTATGAGCTCTGTCTAATGCATTCATAAACGTTATTATAAATGATAATGTGTGTCTACATTGTGTCAGTGTTACAGTTAGCTAGTCTTAATAGAAAGTCGACAGGTTTCAATAATTGATAAAATAAGGGCGTATCACAGATCTGTTTGAATCACTGGCTGTAAAATGGTAAATGGTGCACTTTTATCCAAAGCGCTTTACATAGATTGTGCATTACATTCACCCATTCACACACACACACACACACACACACACACATTCACACACACATTCATACACCGATGGCAGAGGAAACCATGCAAGGCACCAACCTGCTCATCGGGAGCAATTAGGGCTTCAGCGTCGAACTGGAAACCTTGCGGTTCCCATCCGGCCGCTCTACCGGCCACTACCCCTAAGCCACTGCCACCCCGTAAATAGAAGTATATAGATTTTAGGAGCCCACTGTCTCCAGTTTCATTGCTATTCACACCACTTGCTGTAAAATGTAATACTGTACATGTGTTTAATACACATGCACCCCTTCCCCATTCCCTTAATGTACTGTAACCAACAAGTGAAGTCTCATCAGATTTCTGGGGAGGAAATAACCTTTGTTATTGTCAACAAAAACCTTCAGAATGTTAAATTATTACTTCATTGAGAAATAAGTAGGTCGGAATGGATTATTGTCAGCATCAGGCCAAGAGGGTGTATATTCCCTTTTCAATGTGCTATACAGTACGATTGCTGTGGTGGAGCATACAGTAACGCCTATATCAGCTCCCAGCAATTAACACACGTCTTTGATACCCAAGCCGTGCTACTCATATACTGAGTCGGCAGTGCCCACTTCATTATTTGCACTAAATATAATTCATTAAAGTAATCACCAAAGCACAAAACACGTTGGACTGACATTTCCATATGGCTACACTTCTCTAAAGAAGGTGTGGCTAATACGACCCTTATTTCATGATATATTTTAAAAATATCAGAAAAAAATCAGATCTATTCTATTATACTGAAGCCGAACACACATACTGTACGCACGCACGCACACACTCACACGCACACACACAGACAGTCATAAATATATAACCTATCTTCACCTACCGTTGTCTAGTAACTCTTTCTGCAGATCTTTCCTGTTAATCTCCTCTAGAATTTTTGCCACGATCTGAACTGCAGTATTGGGGTATGTCTGCAGAATCAGATCGGTGGTTTGGTTCCTGTCTTTGTTCTCTAGAGCGGATCTTACAAGCGGCTCTTGGCCGTCAAAGTGGTCAGCCTCTTCCAGTTCCCTCTGGAACTCTGTGAAGTAATCGCTACTCAGCTTCTCCAGAATCTTTTTGATCACTCTCCGTGTCATGGTTGATGTCTGGAACAAAGAGAGAATGTCAACATCTCAACTTCATTCTCTTAATGTTTTGGAGAGACATAACCCAAGCTTTAGTTGATGTTATACATACTGTACACCAGAAGAAGAAGAAAATGGTTCTAAAACTATTTGGATTAATATAGTATAACTCATAAAGACCCAAAGGTCAGTGAAAGCAAATGCATATAAGGCTACTGATTAAACACTGTTAGTGTATGTTTGTAGAACGTTACATTAGATGAGGCATAATGCACACACAATAACTGAGGAAACTTTTATTAAGAGGATCTGTACAATCATTTATGTCAACATCCAAATGTAGGATCATGTGGAAAATATGATTTGCAAAAATAACCAATTGCCTACAGTCTTTCTACTTACAGTGAATATCTACCATGTTTCAACACATTCATCACTGACCTTCAGTTAGTTTAGACCCAGTGTCCACTAGATGGCGAGCATTAACCACCAGAGAGAAAGACAGAGGATGATAGAGAGGAAGAAACGAAAAGAAAGAAAGAAAGAAAAAAAAACATATTTATATAAAAGTATGTTTGTTCACTGGAGAAAATCCTGAAACATTAGAACGCTGTACACAATGGGGGCAATGTCTTTCTTACAATGTTCTGGCTGTTATTCTTATTTAGTGGCCTTAATCACATGTAAAACAAGGAAAGGAAAAAATAAACCAAGGTCAGACTGCAGCTTTCTAACAACTATACAACAATACAGTAATCTGTATCTGTGTGCATATCTGGGGAAAAAAACACATTTCAACACATGCGACATAGAGACACACGGGCGGAAACGGAAGGCCTACAAATTCACGCCCACTTTTGAGACAGCGCTGCTACTCGGGGTCCGTTAGAAAGATGAACTGCAGCTCTCAATGCAATCTCTATGAGAGGCATTGTAAAATACCGTCATTTCATTGGTTAACTACTGAGGCTGTAGCGACTTTTTTGGTGTTCTAATAAAGTGTCCCATTTGTTTGATTTGTCCTTTTCATGAATATTTAGGTGGCTCCGGTGTTGCCAGATCATGTGAGTGAAACACTAACCGCTGCTACTCGGGGTCCGTTAGAAAGATGAACTGCAGCTCTCAATGCAATCTCTATGAGAGGCATTGTAAAATACCGTCATTTCATTGGTTAACTACTGAGGCTGTAGCGACTTTTTTGGTGTTCTAATAAAGTGTCCCATTTGTTTGATTTGTCCTTTTTAATGTCCCATATCTGTCATCTCGATATACTACCCACAATATACTATAATATACTCCATCAGTATGTCAAAACCGCTAGCATCGGAGATCTAGACTTTAAGTGGTCGCATGGTATATACGTCACGGACGCATCCCTTGAGGTTTTCAATACCCAGAAAACTGGTGAAAGTGGACGTTTTCAATATGTTTTGGTCATTATCTCTGGAACAGAAGGTCCAATCTGCTCAGTTCAAAGCTTGTTGGGTGCGTGACTTTGAGGACATAAAGCACGCAATGACACATTTTCGGGTTATTTGTTTTTTTTTAGGGGAGGCGAGATCTTAGTTGGGCAGGCGACCGCCTGTCCTGCCTCTACAGTGTGGGTACACCACTGGTCGGCGCTCGGAGCTCGTAAAGACAGTGATGTCACTGAAATGCGACAACTTGTCTGTCTGCCGTCTACCCTCTGCTGTGTTAACATTATGGGTAACTCGTTAAAGTGGCAAATTAAATGTGAAACAAATCAACTATTAAGAAAACAAGAAGATATGTTTACAAAGACACTCCATACATTTGGAAACATGTTTTTATTTAAATCAATATCGTCTCCAGTTAATGCAGGATAATCTTAAAAGTAGGCTAATTCTCATATCCTCTCATAGGGAATGCATTGAGAGCTGCAGTTCGTCGTTCTAACGGACCTCGAGTAGCGGCGCTATCTCAAAAGTGGGCGTGAATTTGTAGGCCTTCCGTTTCCGCCCGTGTGTCTCTATGGATATAAGGGGCTTCAACACACACACACACACACACACACACACACACACACACACGCACGTACGCACGCGCACGCACGCACGCGACCTTGCGTTTGGGAGGTAGGGGCAAATAAATGAGTGGGGGACACATTGCAATTTCACGCACTTCCGGTGGTTGGATTCACTGGGGCCACTACTTTGTGTAGCATAGTGTTTCTAGTGGTTCCAGTAGTGATTGCAAATTGCAATTAACTGTGCATAACTGATTGTATTTCATGTTTAACAAGGGATTGAAGCTCCACTAACCTCACTAACACATTGTTTTAGGCTGTAGCCAAATCTCCTCCAGCATTGAGTGTTGTGTGCCTATACCTGCTGTTGCACAACTTTTGAAATTAACCAATACCACAGGGAAGGGTGTTTGTATGAATTTATCAGGGTTTGATCTATGACATAATTAGAAGAATGTTTGACCCATGATATAAAATTATCATAGCTACATATTAGTATTTTAAAAAGTAAGTATGGTGACACAATAATACATTATCAGTTTTGAATTCCAGAATAGTTTTGAATGGAGATTGGTAGGGTATAAGTATATTTCTAATGTATCTATTATAACAATTGCGAAGGTGCGCGTGTCGTGTAATATCGGGCCCTGTGCTTATGAAATATGAAAATATTATTAATACATTATAACCCAGAAACCGTCAAAATGTTTCATAACAGGCAGAGACCAAAACTAGCAAAGTTTGGGTCAGTCTGTGGCAAAAAGCTGCAGTTGAGTTAATTACCTTCAACCATCCTGTCCTATTGTCTGGAGTGTGAATCTATGACACCACACCCGGCCGAATTCTTTTGTTTGCTCAGAGAGAGCCTAATTATATGCAGGAGAGCCTGCCAGTTGTCTCTCCCAAATCATCAGACTGACAAGAATCAAGTAGTATAAGCCTATACAAAGTGTACTAGTCTTTTCTAATTATACAGATGGATAGAACTAAGTTTTAGTAAAATAAAGATCGTTCTGTGTCTAAGCCAAGGTTAAGACGACATCATTGTGTAAGGGATTTTGATTCTTTCTCCAGAGGAGCTGAGCTGGAGAAAAGCGTTTCTTTTAAAGTAACTTTAATCATCTAAATAATTCATACAACGTCAGACATGTCAATGTTTAGATTCATTTCGAAGCTAATAAAATGTTGAATAATAATGTTATAATGTGAGCATGGGTGAAGGTACAGTTTGATAGATAAATGTTAAAACTAAGGCAGATCGTAACCCATTGTGTGACTTTTAGGCCCACCCCAAGAAATCCATTGTTCTTAGCAACCTGTATTGTGAATGGTCAGAAAGAGGGCCCGTGGCTTGCATATAATGTGATGTATTTGTGAGAAACGGGGCTCTGTGATTTGGATCTACGCAGAGGCCATGGCCTACAGAATAAAGGAAATTCTATGGGCCGCGCCATATATTGAATTGACTTGGATGTATGGATTGCTGAGAACTTTGACAATAAAGTGAATTGTTGAGAATGTAAACTCGGACTCTGAGCGTTGGCTTATTCTCCGCCGCCGGATATGGATTCTTATTTCTACCGGTCCGCTATGTTCAGACACCACACGCGCATGCACAGCGGTAGGGGTTTGGTAGGGGTTAGGGTGGCGGGTGGCCGGTCCTGGATCATGTGCTTGAAACAAGCACCGGTGTTGCCAGATCCATGAAACAAGCGGACCATGAATATTTAGGTGGCTCCGGTGTTGCCAGATCATGTGAGTGAAACACTAACCCTGTGAGGCATTCACTGGAGTCCGACCTGCCTCCTTTCTGTGAATCACAACATGGCCATAAGGTGGACTGACATAAGGTAGACCAGTAATTCTACAGCTAATGTGACACCAACTGATAACCCCTGTCACATCAAAGTTTCAACGAGATGCAGTCACATTACTCATACCAATATCAAATATCTCCATTATGCAACTATAAGTACAATGTTATATACATTGTTTAGAGTTGTACTCGAGACCACCTAAAGCGAGTCCAAGTCAAGACCAAGTCCGAGGGGGGGTGAGTCCCAGTGGCGTAGCGCAGAATCGCGGGGCCTCCCCGCGGGAGTTTCACGTGAGGCCCACGCACATGCACGTGCGCATGTTTGCGCACTCGCGCGAAAAGAAATCGGGTCTAATTCGGGTCTAATTCGGTTCTATTTGACCAATGTAAATCAACTTTTTTCTTTTTTTTTGCTGTAAAAATATTTGTATCAGCGCAGGCGGGGCCCCCCCTGCTGGTGGCCCCCCCACACTCGCTTGCTACCCCTCCGCTACGCCACTGGCGAGTCCGAGTCAAGAGGGGGCCAGGGAGGGGGTCGAGTCCGAGACCGACAGGAGGTGATGGTCGAGTGGACTCGGTGGGGGTAGAGTCCCCGGTCCCTTAGTCCGAGACCGAGTCAAGACCGAGTAAAATCATGGGCGAGACCGAGACGAGACCGAGTAAATCAAAATGTGGACTCGAGACCGGTCTCAAGTACTACAACCCGAAGTCATTGTTGGTTAGTAATGGATAAATGTTTCTTCGTTTCTTCAACATTTAACACACAATTTGACATATATTGTGGGTGGTTGGTATATGGTATTGAATATGTTGGAAGGGGTCCTTGGGGCCAAAAAGGACTGTTGCTGTACAGCACATAACCCAAAGTCTGTTAATACTTTGACTATACTCATGACAACAGGGATCAGAGAGAGAGAGAGAGAGAGAGAGAGAGAGAGAGAGAGAGAGAGAGAGAGAGAGAGAGAGAGAGAGAGAGAGAGAGAGAGAGAGTTAAATTGTGGCAAAGAGAAAAAGGGACTTCCTCACGGTGTGCATCTGCTAATGATCAATGGCCATGTGCAAGTGCAGAGAAATTCCGTAAGCCACTGAGGAGAACCGACCACTTCAGACAGACTGACATTCCTAAAATGATATGTAGGATAATAATAATGTACTTGTATTAGACAGGTTCCTGACAGCCAGTGAGTGAACTGGAGATGAAATCACGTCAAACTGTCCTGATATGAACTGTAGTGTTACCTGTTAGAACAAGACTATAGCCTCAAATGGCTACATGCCAATACAATGTACATGACATTACTAGAATACATGTAACTAAAATGCAGGAAGCTGCCGTTCAGCATTCAGTCAACATCAACCTAAAAATATGAATGTTCAGAGAGAGAGAGAGAGAGAGAGAGAGAGAGAGAGAGAGAGAGAGAGAGAGAGAGAGAGAGAGAGAGAGAGAGAGAGAGAGTCGTCTTTCTTTATTATGCCAGGAAATTAAGTACATTGGCCACATTTTCACTGATTATCTCCATGATGATAGAGATAACTCTAGAAAGTGCCGCAAACTTTATGCCAAGGCTAATATGATGCTTTGCAGGTTCAGTATGTGTTCAGGTTTGTTCAAGTGTGCACTATTTAAAGCATTTTGCACTCCCATGCAGCATACAAGAAAGGTAGCATGCGGAGGCTTAAAGTGGCCTACAATGGTGCCCTGAGGATTCTGCTTAGATGGCATACTGTAGTTCCAGTCACCTGTTTGTAACATGTGGAATCCGTACATGTGAGGGTCTCTATGTATGGATTCAAGTCTCGCCTTAATGAGTCCCGGAAAAGTCTTATTGAGGATATAGTCAATAGTCAAAGTTTGAATTGATCAATCAATCAGTGTAGGAGCCAGTTCCTTATATTCAATAATATTATTTATTTATTTATTGGCCTTGTATTGTGGTGTGTGGCTACTAATGGCTGTTGTAGCCTATGCTCAACCACCCGGCAGGTCTCCCTTATAAGGGCATGTGTGCGTCATGCTAGGGGCGTGACAGACTGAGAAGCACACAGTCTTTAGACCTTGTTTGTGTGCGGGAAATTTATTTCATCTATTATTTTATTCTACAGCAAGCTTTTCATGTTTGCATCTCTGTAAAGGAAGAAAATAAACATATTTAATTTGAAACCTAACCAAACCTGGAGTGGACATTCTATTCTTCAACCTGCAACAAGCGTCTATTATTAGGCTACAGGGACAGAGCTCTCAGCTCTGTACCTGTTTTAATATTGGCAGTATTCTGTCACTTCTTCTTCTTCTTCTTCTTCTGCCACTTTTCGCAGTTCTGGCTGAACCGTGCTGTCGCTTTTTACGAAACTCGGCCATATGGTAGATGGTCATGAAAAACGATCAAAAAATAATTCTCACAATCTTTCGTCCAAAGGTGGCGCTATAGCACTCAATTGAAAATGCCAACTTTGAACAGGTACAACTCATGCCCTGTTTGACCTACAGCCATGACACTTGGATACATGTATGCGTCTCCTCATGCTGAACAACTTTCACACTCTGACTTTTGACCTCTGACCTTTAGATCTCCCACCATTTTGAATTATATGAAAAACAGTCATTGGCTCCTAACTTCTGCATTTTTTCACTTATGGAAATTCCGCCGCCTAGAAGTTGTCGGCAGAGGTCCAAAGTTCAAGTGTTAAACGTTTCGTGCAGATTTCTCCAAAATCCTAGGATTCCATAGATTTTAACTATTGCAGTTTTATGAAAATTATTCATCTGCGCCTAAAACATACATGCAGACTCACATTTCTTTGAAACTTTGCAGAAATGTACAGGGTCATTCCAAATATCACTGAAACCAATCTTACTCCAATTGGCCAAAGGGGGGCGCTATAGCAATTTTTTGAAAATGCAGACTTTAAACAGGCATAAGTCATGCCTCGTTTGGCCGAAAGTCGTGAAACTTGCTTACACATGTGCCTTGACTCATGAGGAACACACGTATCGATTTGACCATTAAGCTCCGCCCTTAGATTTTCTGCAATTTTGAGCAGTTTGAAAAATACTTGTTTTTGCCAGTTCTGGCTTAACCGTGCATACGCTTTTTACGAAACTCGGCCATATGGTAGATGCTCATGAAAAACTACCAAGAAATAATTCTCACACTCATTCGTCAAAGGGTGGCGCTATAGCACTCAATTGAAAGTGCCAACTTTGAACAGGTACAACTCATGCCCTGTTTGACCTACAACCATGAAACCTCCATACACACATGCGTCTCTTCATGCCCGACAACTTTTGTGGTCTGACTTTTGACCTCTGACCTTTAGATCGCCCACCATTTTGAATTATATGAAAAACAGCCATTGGCTCCTAACTTCTGCATTTTTTCCCTTCTGGAAAATCCGCTCCCATCATTATGTCGGCAGAGGTCCAAAGTTCAAGTGTTAAACGTTTCGTGCAGATTACTCCAAAATCCCAGGATTCCATAGATTTTAACTATTGCAGTTTTATGAAAATTATTCATCTGCCCCTTACACATACATGCAAGACTCACATTTCTTTGAAACGTTGCAGTAATGTAGAGAGTCATTCCAAATATCACTGAAACCAATCTCACTCCAATTGGCCAAAGGGGGGCGCTATAGCAATTTTTTGAAAATGCAAACTTTAAACAGGCAAAAGTCATGCCTCGTTTGGCCGAAAGTCGTGAAACTTGCTTACACTTGTGCCTTGACTCATGAGGAACACATCTATCGCTTTGACCAGTAAGCTCCGCGCTTAGATTGTCCGCAATTTTGAGCAGTTTGAAAAACACTTAAACCCAGGATTTTTCAGCTATTTGCGTGAAACTGTATCATCTGTGTGATCTCCTTTTTCACAGTTCCTTGTCTGTTGGTCCAATGGCGTCTCCCTTAAATGAGTGCCTCACAATCTCAAGGCCGTCAGTTCAAGCCTCACTTGCAGACTTCATTTAAGTTGAATTGCAAACAACATGACTGTATCAATGAATACATGTGCAAATGGTGAAGATAACCTGAAATGCATTATTTGAGAGTACGTTTTTCAACGTATGACATACTTCATTCTGAAAATAGCCGATCTACAATCTCAAAACCTTTCAGATAGCAACGTGTTTCTGAGCTTGTAGATCGGCTGCTTTCACTGTTTTCGGTTGCGAGGAGACATACAATTTCTCTATTGGTAAATGGTTTGTGAACGAGTGATCTTAGTGTTGGCTTGCTTCATGACAGAAGGCAAGAGTTTATGATCTTCAACAGACAACATCAGCCTGGACAAAACTATAGCACTAGGTAGTGTTGCAGCCTATTAGTCCGAAGGTTAAGAGTTCGATTCCTGTTAATGGCAATAGGTTGAGATGTCCAATCAATCCATTCTGTTGTCATCTCTCTCTCTCATCAATCTATTCCGTTTCCACTTTCCATGTCTCTCTTCAATCTATTCCGTTTCCATGGCGCTCTCTCTCTCTCTCTCTCTCTCTCTCTCTCTCTCTCTCTCATCAATCTATTCCGTTTCCATGTCTGTCTCTCTCTCTCTCTCTCTCTCTCTCTCTCTCTCTCTCTCTCTCTCTCTCTCTCTCTCTCTCTCTCTCTCTCTCTCATCTATTCCGTTTCTATC
This sequence comes from Gymnoscopelus microlampas, assembly GCF_963454915.1. Taxonomy (NCBI): domain Eukaryota; kingdom Metazoa; phylum Chordata; class Actinopteri; order Myctophiformes; family Myctophidae; genus Gymnoscopelus; species Gymnoscopelus microlampas. The sequence continues at coordinate 2,085,605 of NC_139941.1, forward strand.
TCTCTCTCTCTCTCTCTCTCTCTCTCTCTCTCTCTCTCTCTCTCTCTCTCTCTCTCTCTCTCTCTCCAGTTTCCATCTCTCTCTCTCTCTCTCTCTCTCTCTCTCTCTCTCTCTCTCTCTCTCTCTCTCTCTCTCTCTCTCTCTCTCTCTCTCTCTCTCTCTCTCTCTCTCTCTCTCCAGTATCCATGTCTCTCTCTCTCTCCAGTCTCTCTCTCTCTCTCTCTCTCTCTCTCTCTCTCTCTCTCTCTCTCTCTCTCTCTCTCTCTCTCTCTCTCTCTCTCTCCAGTATCTCTCTCTCTCTCTCTCTCTCTCTCTCTCTCTCTCTCTCTCTCTCTCTCTCTCTCTCTCTCTCTCTCTCTCTCTCTCTCTCTCTCTCTCTCTCTCTCTAGTTTCCATGTCTGGCCCTGTATTATCGCTGCTTGCAGCTATATTCTTATCTTATTATTGTCTGTCCATGAGTGACTCACACAAGTGGAAAAAGTAGTTTTTTAACAAGAGGCAGTTTTGGTCGCCAGCAGCAGGATGTTGACTTCCTTTCCAAGATCTTTTTTCATATTAAGTATTATAACACATTGTTTTAAGCTGTAGACAAATCTCCTCTAGCATTGAGTGCTGTGTGCCTGCATACTTTCTGTTGTAACAGACTTTTGAAAGAAACCAATACCACAGGGACGGGTGTGTTTGTGAATTCTTGGGGAATGATCCATGCATAATTAGAACAATATGTGACTGTTGTTGAATAGAGCTGAGTCGTCTAGCATTTTTGTTTTTCCCCCTTTTTTTCATCAGAGCTCACATGAGGGAAGGGGATTTCCAATACATGAATGCATCTGTAGAGTTACAGTAACTCAAAAGTAGAATATTTACCGATGAGATGTAGTGGAGTTGAAGTGGGAACTGGGAAAATGGACACACAATGGAGTAAAGTGAGTGCAGTATGCAAAAAGGACCGAATGGACCCGGTACTAAGAGAGAGAGAGGGAGAGAGAGAGAGAGAGAGAGAGAGAGAGAGAGAGAGAGAGAGAGAGAGAGAGAGAGGTGTCTTCCTCATGAGTTTAACACAGTATTTACAGTTTGTGTTTTATAAGTTAATGCACACTATTACAAAATAATGTGCATTAATCAAAACCAGAAGTAAGATGAAGTCTTAATTTCACTCATTGTTTTCTAGATTTAGTCAAACTAATATAGAAACCAAAAGCAACAAGTTCTCCTTGTGATGATCATAAAAAGATAATAGTACTGCGTAACTACTTAACTACTGCTTAAGTACTTAACGCACGCACGCACGCACGCACGCACGCACGCACGCACGCACGCACGCACGCACGCACGCACGCACGCACGCACGCACGCACGCACGCACACACACACACACACACACACACACACACACACACACACACAAACACACGTGAGGAATTAAGTCTTACCAATGAGTTCAGATTGATGTTTAGAAAAAGGTGGGGAAAAAAGATTATTTCCAAAGTGTATAGCGTAAACTCTTCAGTGTAATATGTCTGGTACCAGGGAAAAGAATGATTCTATCTGGAACTTCAAACTGCTTTCATACTCCTATACTGTAGCTGAAACTCCACCCATAGAGGATGGGACTATTGCCTTCCAAACGGTATTAAAAATGAAAATGACAATGGTTGTCCTTTTTGATAAATGTATTGCATTATTATTATTATTATTATTATTATTACCCTTATTATTATTACCCTTATTATTATTATTATTATTATTATTATTATTATTATTATTATTATTATTATTATTATTATTACCCTTATTAATAGGATACTAGGATCATGATTATCTTAATATGAATAAATATATTGTATTATTCATATCTTTATTATAGGTATAAGGAATGAGGTCTTGCCCCAAGTGATCTTGTATCTGGTATCTTGTTCTCGAGTGAGGGGAGGACGGAGCGGGAGATCAGACAGAGAATCGGAGCAGCAGGAAGGAGCAGTGCTGCGTTTGCTGTACCGCTCTGTTGTGAAAGAGAGCTGAGCCAGAAGGCAAAGCTCTCAATAAACTTCATACATACTCTCACCTATGGTCATGAAGTGTGGCTTGTGCCGAAAGAGCAAGATTGCGGAAACTAGCAGAGAAAATGTGTTTTCTCCCTTAGGGATAGTATGAGAAGTTCAGTCATGGGAGAGACTCGGAGTAGAACCACTGCTCTTTCACATGGAAAGGAGCCAGTTATGGTGGTTCGGGCATCTAGTATGGATGCTTCCTGGGCGTCTCAATAGGGAGGTCCTCTGAGCTCGTCCCACATGGGAGAAGGCCAGGAAGGGGTTTATCTCCACTCGCCTTGGAACCAGTGGTGTACAATAACTAAGTACATTTACTCTAGTACTTAAGTATAATGTTGAGGTACTTTTAGTTTTATTTCCAATTGTCTGTACTTTTACTTCTACTCCACTACATCTCAGACATCTCTTATATACTTTTACTCCACAACAATTATTTGAAAACTTTAGTTACTAGTTACTTTGCCAATATAAATGATTACATTATAAAACATACATTAACCATTTAGCCCTATTTCATACATAGGCTATTTAAAATAGGCTATCTACAAGCTCACAACGCGTTGCATCACAACGTCTTGTGAGCTTGTTGATCTGCTATTTTCAAACATTTCAGTACTTTTACTTTTGGTACTTTAAGTACATTTTGATACCAATACTTTTGTACGTCCGTCCGTCCTTCTGTCTGCGAGCAGCTAATCTCCACCACCGTTGGCCCTGTCGCTGTGAAACTGCACACACACTCCCTGGATGCCACAGCAGAACCTCTGCCCAACATTTTTCAGATCAGCCTGTCATAGTGCCACCATGAGGCCGACTTTTGCAAAACACATTTTTGGATATTACTCCTACAGATTTTGTCCAAACAACACACAAATCGGTACACAGTATCTCTATAGTCATGTGATCAACACAGATATGTTTCCATATTCCATCCTGATTGGCTAAGATTGGCTTCCAAAGTATGCAGGATTGGTTTGTTTTGAACAAAATGCCTCAAATCATGAACGCAGCATGCGATTTCCGTGAAATTATCCACGTAGATTCCCACTTGGCCCAGGAAGAAATGCCACTAGAAAACGTTCACATCAGCCTCATGGTGGTGCTATAACAGGCCGATTCACGTTTTTACATATAACTGCACCGATCTGCGTGAAACTTTCCACGCACACTCCCTAGAGGCCAAGGAAAAACCTTTGTCCTGCATTTTTCACATCTGCCTGTTAGAGCGCCACCAGGAGGCTGACTTTTGTAAAACCATTGTTTTCCTCTTACTCCTTCAGATTATGTCCAAAAAACATGCAAATCGGTACACAGTATCTCTATAGTCATGTGATCAAGATGGATTTCTCAGATATTTCATATTCCATCCTACTTGCCTAACATTGGCTTTCAAAGTTTGCAGAATAGGTCCGTTTTGAACAAAATTCCTCAAATCATGAACGCAGTGTGCGATTTCCGTGAAATTTTGTACGCACATTCCCACTAGGCCGAGGAAAAAATGCCCCCTTTTCCCATTGGCCTATTATAGCGCCACCAGGAGGCCATAATAACCTACCTGACCTGGCGGAGACTTGTGCTCCGAGGAGCACTTTTTCTAGTTTCATTTAATTTAATTTCAAACCTTTATTTATTCTCGAAAGACATTGAGGTTGCCCTCATTTGCAGTGTCGTCGAGATACATCACAGTACAATTTCATTTTTCATGTTCACATCAATATTCATATCAAAAACAAGACAAAACAGAACCAAATAAAACAACCTTTCTCTATCGTGTGATAGAACACACATTTAAAAGCAATTGCAGACCCTTGTGGGTAGGCCTGCAATCAAGGATTTAAATTGACCGTATGTTATGGGAGAACAGATTCTAAACTTAAGCTGTAGGTCATTCCAGGTGGCATTAAAACAAAAAGCTATTTTCCCCAGTTCAGTCTTTACTTTAATTCTGGACTTTTACTTGTAACAGAGTACTTCTACATTGCTGTATTGATACCTGTAGCGAACCCTTGCCAGAGAATGGTGAAGCGTACTGATGTTTCCAGAAGTTTTTATTTATGCACAGCCTTAGACCTTGTTTGAACATAAAGTAGTTTTCTTTTCCTTCGGTTGTAGAAACACCTTATTTTCTGGACAGACACCGTAAGAACTATAGGACAGATACAGTACAGTCCAACAGACAATGAATGAATGAATCCCCCGGTCGCTCTCTCTCTCTTCTTCTCTCCTTCCCTCTCTAGCTTTTCCCTCGCGGAAACTCTCATACTGAGCAGTGGTTATTTCTTATAACCTAACAATACTCCATGGCTGCATTTCACTCTTACACTATCTACCATACATGTGCAAATGCATTATTATCAAAATGTTTACTGACATAACAATATAACCTTTGGCACCCCAATATGAAACCCATTAATCATTAACATCACATTACAGCCATTCATTCAAACCTGAATGTTTACATGACGCAATAGTTTCAAACACCTTCTTCACCTTGTTAATATGAACTACACAGAATCTTGAGAACATAAAACCTTGTTCCTTACCTTGTTGTTAGCTGGGTGCAAAATGAGTTAACGCACAGCAACCACCCAAACTATGCAACAGAAATGGGCCAGTCAGCTATTCTATCCTGTTTTGGACACACTTCTGGGCGAGTGTCATTTTCCCCGCAGTCATTGGCCATTTCTAAAAGTGTTGATGCTGTGTTCAAATGTGATTAGGAAGGTGCAGAGAGCCTGATCAGCCAGTATGCAAACTTACTCTCCATCAACCCCAAACTCGCAGTGACTGAAATGACAATGATGTCAACACAAATCAAAAACGGATCCACTGACAACATCAGAAGGGGACTAGAAAAAGTGCTCCTCTGAGCACAAGTCTCCACCAGGTCAGGTAGATTATTGTGGCCTCCTGGTGGCGCTATAATCGGCCAATGTGAAAAGGGTGCAATTTCTTCTTAGGCCTTGCACGACAATCGGACACTGCATACATGATGTGAGGCATTTTGTTCCAAAAATGTGGTTTGCTAAATTAGACCTGCTGGTGGCGCTATAACAGGCCAATGTGAAAAGGGTGGCATTTCTTCCTCGGCCTAGTGGGAATGTGCGTGAAAAAAATCATGGAAATCGCACACTGCGTTCATGATTTGAGGAATTTTGTTCAAAAGGGACCTATCCTGCAAACTTTGGAAGCCAATGTTAGCCAAGTAGGATGGAATATGAAATATCGGACACATCTGTCTTGATCACATTACTATAGAGATACTGGCCCTCATTTATCAACGCAGCGTATAAACCGGCGTATATTTTTCCATATACTCGGCCGTGCACCAACGTCGAAGTCACATTTATCAAAGGATCCTAAACAGCTGATCCGAGCGTACATCAGGTCGGGGTTTTGATAAATCTCACGTCTGAAAACGAGCGTCATTTAAATAACACGCACTTAAATATTCTCAAAACGCCCCGATTTTACGACATGAAGACGAACCAGAATACGACCAAAGACATGAAAAGCCAAAAAGAAATAGCTTCCCCCGATCGCCTCGTCACACACGCACACGCCCCTCTCTCTCTCACACACACACTCACACATTTCATGTAATCCGCAGCGGTATCTTTGTCACTTAGGCTTGTAGCCTATATGAATAACATTATGATAACAATCACATCGCCATGAATGGAATACGTTTGTATATTAATTTATTTACCCCATACCGAGCAGTGCGCGTTCAAATTAAAATAAAGCAGTCAGACTCGGCCAGGCTGCAGTGATTCCGTGCCGCCACGTTAATAAGAGATTGGAGCGTCGGGTTTATATCCTTAACCCAGCCAGGTCGTAGTCTTCATAACTCTCTATGACTTAACGCCATAACATAGGACAAGCTACTGTAAGTTTGTAGTCCATGAAATGATCGTCGGGAGTCCCGAAAATGCGCTCGCATGAATCGCTGTATATTTTGAAAATAGCCAATGCAACCGAATGACTGTTAAAGCAGTTTGTTTAAATTACTTTATAAAATGTTATATTTTCACAGGGATTATTTATTAGTGTAGATATACATTTTGGAGTGGATATATGTGTCCAGATGCCTGTCAGACCGTCAGACAATGCTGCTCCGCAGGTCTAGAATGGAATAAACGGGCGCAGCCAACGTCAACAACTGGTCTCGACCAGATGTGAGATCTCAGCGTAAAGTAGGATGAAGCCCACGTCAGGATATATAGATAAATGCAGTCTTACTAATACCAAGAAAGTGGAGCATATCACTCCAGCCTGTTCCTCAAAAGGGAATTAGAGCTTAAGCCTGGCTTTAACACCTATCCTGGCTTAATTTAGCCAGGATTAGGGCTGAATCGGTTCCTCAAAAGCTGAATTAGCTTGAAGATTAGTTTAGCCAGTTCACCCTGGCTAAGTTTAGCCATGACCCGATTCCTCAAAAGAGAATTGAAGCAAGCCTACCTTAGTTACCATGGCAATTTAGCTGTGAAGTTAGCCTGGTCAGGAGCAGGCTAACAGCCAAGCTTACTTAATCCAGTGCCTTGTTCTTCAAGTTTTTCCACAGTTAATTCAACACATGTTCAACCCCCCCATCCCGTCGCGCGTGCACGCGTGCGCGCACACACACACACACACACACACACACACACACACACACACACACACACACACACACACACACACACACACACACACACACACACACACACTCTGTGTGTGCTTGCAATACTTTGCCACGCTTTCTCCCTGGATCTATTTATTGCGGTCGCGTTTCCTTTCTCGCTTATAATACATTTTACTTCCTTGTATGATTTCATGAGCTGCTGCAATGCTGCTGTTCAGCCACAGAGAGGAACGCCGCTCTGGTGTTGGACTCCATGATTGGTCAAGTTCAAGGATTCTGCTATCGACTTTCATGGTCTTTTATAGAAATACGTGAAGCCTGGCTTCATTATCCTGGCTGGACATAGCCTGGCTTGACAAGGCCTAGCTCGACAAAGTCGCTCCTTTTCAGCCTGGCTTTGCTTCGAGGAACGGAATAAACAAGGCTTATATGGACCCGACTTTGTCAAGTCTGGATTTGGCTTAAGTCCAGGCTTAGTTTATTCACCTTTTGAGGAACAGGCCCCAGTTCTTAAATCCTGACACTGGCTCCCGGTGTGTCAAATCATTTATTTCAAAATACTACTGTTGGTCTATAAAGCTTTGAATGGTTTAGGGCCATAAAACATTTCTTATCTTGTGCGATATCTTGAACCATCCAGATCTCTCAGGTCATCTGGGAAAGGTCTGTCCCTAAAACCAAAAAAGAAACATGGGGAAGCAGCATTTATTATTTATTCACCACATACCTGCATAGGCGGATTATGAGAAAAAAGTCTGCTGGGCACATAAACGCAAAAGCCCCCCCCGCCCGCCCCCCCGCCCCCCCCCTCTTGTGCGTGCACGTGCACCTCTTCTTTTGTGTGCGTGCCAAACTTCTATTAACCAAATAATAAAAGGCAGTGAGAAGGTCCTGGGTTAGATTCCCGCCGGGGGCGCTGTGGGCGTGTCTTCTCCTCCACGTCATCAGCGCCCATACCCTAGGTGGGGTTGGTGAAAGGGCCTACTCTGTGTGAAGTTTGCATGTTGTCCCCGTGTCGCGTTGAGAGCTTGTAGATCTGCTATTTTCGGCTAATGTTCCCCTCAGAAAAGGAATTCTAGGGTTCAAGTGGTTCATGTAAAAAAACTAAATCCTATCACACAAAGATTTGGCGGACCCCTTATAGTATAGCTCTGAGGACCCCCTAGGGGTCCCGGACCCCCTGTTGAAGACCCCTGGTGTATGTTGTTTTTTTTTTTTTTACTTTAAATTTTTGTCCCACGATTTTGTAACCCACATTTCTTTCACCCAGTGCCAATTGCCTATGTAATCCTGGGCACTACCTACCCTCTGCCAGCCTAGGGAGAGCCCAAGCTGAAGCTCATGCCTCCTTCAATGCATGAGGAGCAAGCAGGCCGCTTCTTATCACCCGACAGGGGGGAGTTTCCCTGGTTGGACATAGCGCGTGGAAGGAACACGTTATTCCAACCAGTTCCCTTCTCCTCCATCAGGCGCCCCGGCTGACCAGGGGGAGGCAGTATAGTGACCAGGATTACTACATGTTTTTGTGAGGGTATTAACTACCCTAGGAGACACGGGGAGAACATGCAAACTCCACACAGAGTAGGCCATTTCACCAACCCCACCTAGGGTATGGGCGCCGATAGTGGAGGAGAGAACACGCCCCCAGCGCCCACAGCGTCCCTGGCGGGAATCGAACCCAGGACCTTCTAGCTGTGAGGCGACAGCGCTACCGACTGCGCCACCGTGCCCCTGCCTGGTGTATGTTGTTGCGAGACCCGAAACATCCTATGACCCCAGGCTACAACACTGATGATACGTCCCAGGTGCATCCATGTGATGTTTTCTTTATAGTTGGAGTAGATAACATAATGACTTTATGTTATCTACATAATGACGTTATGTTCTCTACCCCCGATTTATCTCATTGTTGTAATGCATGGACATTAGAACATCTAATTGATGTTATTAATTAATTAATGTTATTGTCTCCGCCAGGCCGAAGGGCATGGCGAGAGAGTGTGTTTTACCCCCTGTCCGTCCGTCCATGTGTCCGTCCGTGTGTCCGTCCGTGTGTCCTGTCCGTGTGCGAACAGCTAATCTCAGGCACTGTCGGCCCGGTCGCTGCGAAACTGTGCACACACACTCCCTGGATGCCAATTCAGAACTTCTGGCCCAAATTTTTCACATGGGCCTGTTGCAAAACCCATTTTTTGACATTACTCCTACAGATTGTATCCAAATGTCATGCAAATCGGCACACAGTATCTCTATAGTTATGTGATCAACAAGGATCTGTCAGATGTCCCATATTCCTTCCTGATTGGCTAAGGTTGGCTTCCAAAGTTTGCAGGATTGGTCCGTTTTGAACAAAATAACTCAAACTATGCACGCAGCTTGCGATTTCCGTGAAATTTCACACGCACATTCCCACTAGGCCAAGGAAGAAATGCCACCCTTTTCACATTGGCCTGTTATAGCGCCACCAGCAGGTGTAATTTAGCAAAACACATTTTTGGAACAAAATGTATCAAATCATGAATGCAGTGTTCGATTGCCGTGAAAGGCCTAAGAATAAATGGCACCCTTTTCACATTGGCCTATTATAGCGCCACCAGGAGGCCACAATAACGTACCTGACCTGGCGTAGACCTGTGCCCTTTTTCTAGTTGTTGTTGTTTTGCACTTAGAACAACATTAAGTACAGAGTTGAATATGAGAAGAACGTATTGGTGGCGGGGGGGGGGGGGGCACTAACCTGACTCCATCTGGGATCGGCAGCTACGGGCAAGACCGGATGTGACGCCATCGAGAAGCGCCTGTTACATTGTAGTTCTTTCACTATTCATCATGGTTGAATGGTATACAAAAGAACTCCGCCAGCAGGAACGTCAATATGATTGGTTGGACTTAGCACACCACGGTCCCATCCAATCACCTGCCAGGTAGCTTGAAATAAGGGATCGCCCTCTTCAGCGTTTGGGCTACCGAGATTCCAGATGGAAGTAGGTTGTGAAACAAGTGTGAAGCAAGCTTCTTCCATCTGGCGGAGTCCGGATAGGGCGACACTGAATGGGGCACCCCAACCCTAACCCCTACCCCCATGCCTAACCTTAAACTGAGGGAACATAGGGCTGAGAGTTTCTGGAACATAGGCACAATCTCCTGAAGGGGAGTATAACTACAGTAGATATATTAGAGATTTGCGTGTCAGCTGATTTGTTGTTCTAGAATTTTAAAAGTGAACAGTTTTTCACTGTTACACTGATGCAGGCCATGTGTGGCTGAAACATGTTGATGCGTCTTTACTTGGTTCTATATCAAATAATTGTAACCCCCCCACCCAAAAGTGCACCTTCATCTGACATCAACTACTGAATAATATTCAAAACTTAAGAACTGAAATAAATCAGATTAATCACAGCTTAAAAAAATAATTAATCATGATTAATCACCATTTGAACTATGTCCAAAATATGGTTGCAAGTAGGCCTAACCAAGTACATTTACTCAAGTACTGTACTTAAGTACACTTTTGAGGAATTACTTTACTGGAGTATTTCCCATTTCCAATTTCCAAAGCACTTTGAGCTTATAGATCTGCTATTTTCAAAAGATTTTTTAATACATTTTGAACTTGTGAAATGGGACATTCTGCACGATGAGTATTTTTTACTTTTGGTACTTTAAGTAGGCCTATATTTTATGCCAATACTTTTGTACTTTTACTCAAGTAAATTTTGATTACCGGACATTTACTTGTAAGAGTATTTCTACACTGCAGTATTGATACTTTTACTAAGTAAAAAAATGTGAGTACCTTTTGGTCTCGGGTCTGAGAGTCTCAAACCCAAGTCTCATCAAATGGTGGTCCGTGGCTCAAATTCCGAACAAATAATGGACCTTGATATGAAAAAGGTTGAAAACAACAACATTTCGGGACGTTTCCCACACACCCGGGGTAGTGCAGGCTGCGCAGCCTCTCGTCTGTAGTAAAAAAATAAAAATACACTTTCGCTACTCACCAAAACAAAGAGGGCAGGGTTTTAAGATGTTGAAAGTCAACTCTATACTTGGTTGGAAAACTCAGCCCACCTCACATCTAAAATACACTTTTTGTCCAGAAAAGAAAATATTTCACTGGAAGGAAAACATGTTTTAGTTACTCCACTGTGCCCCCTTCAGATCCGGTCAATGGAACTTTTCTATTGACAACATGTTTTCCTTCCGGTAAAATATTTTATTTGCTGGCCAAAAAGTGTATATTAAGAAACACTTTTTACACAATTAATTCCAAAAATGTATTACCGCCGTTAATACTAGTGATCATTTTGACAGCATTAAAATACATTTATTAAACAAGACAAGATTATCACAGTCACAAGCAGACCTTGTTTTTCTCTTGAAGATCACCTATCATATTCACCTAACGTAAAGTCATCACCACAATAAAAACAAAAAAACAACTACATCACCCTCAACTGTACATCACCCTCATGATTATACTGGATAATGAAAGTCCTGTGTAAAAAACAAATTGCTATTTGTAAGAATTAGAAATACACTCGAAGTTAAATGTGTAGCTCTTGGAAATAGAAAGAGGATGATACATAATAACATCGGAAAGCATCATGGTCTTAAAAGGTATATTTTATTGTACTAATACAATGTTTGGCCCAAACATGAATTTAAAGGACAATTACAGATTACACATTCAGATCCAGATCTTCGAGAAGACATGGTTCATGTTCCTGAAGACCTTTGTAGAAAACACGTTTGGCTTTAGCTCCATGTTTATCCAGGATCTCCATGAGTTCCCTCATCTTTCCCTGACTGGTGCGTTCAGCCCTCACATTACTGTAGGCTTCATTCTTCATGATACCCTGATCAATGAGGTAATCCAGGATGGGTGCCACCATGGACACTCTCTGAATCAGGGCACCCCGGTGTTTAGTGACAAAGTCAACCTCTGTGGACAACACATATTTAATGTTTCTTTGCGTTCATCAGTTAGTTAGGAATATTAACAATAATAGTTTAAATAGGCCTGTTTCAGTTTTTGGAATTTGATAGGATATAGGACTATTAGCCTGCTAGTTGCTGGTTGCTATAAGTTTCATAATCAATAGACAACAAGACTTCCATTAATATATGTGTCAGTTGTAACATTTTCTTATAAAGTTCATCTTAGATCTGTCTCAGTATGCTGTAGGACATGTACATGACTGTGTTCTGAAGGAACTATCTAGGTCACAGTCAGTATTTGAGGCACTTAATGAGGAAAGTGCATAATGAATTGAAAATAAGACAGAACAGCCGTATCCACATACAAAGGAGACTATGATGGAGATTGCTATGGAACAATTTGAATGGGATTCAAGGTTTAAGTCTCAATAAAATGTCTCTATTTTCTGTGGAGTCTACTGTACCTACTTTGAACAGTTACAGTAGCTCACCTGGGCCAGATCCAGCTGCTCCTTTGGATTGTGCTGCAACAAATAAAGCAGTGTTCAAATTCATTTAACATGCAAACATGTGAGCTAATGAGCTGTAAAGTCACTTAACACAATGATTGACATCAGTCACAGTCATAGCTTAAAGCATTAACAAAGGACTTTTTTGTTTAGTTTTTGCCAATAGATAAAGTATGTTGAAAATATTTGCCCTAGGCCCATAGAATATAGCCTATATGATATGAAAGCCCTTGTTCTATAGATCAAATTTGTCATCGGTCATCGCTAATGGACGTTATGCCTCTTTCATTGAATTTGTAAGTAATCAAGTGAACAGACAGTCATACAGACATACTGTACAGACACAGTATGACCTTTGTCTAATTCATTCATAAACTATGATAATGTGTGTCTTCATTGTGTCAGTGTTAGTTAACTAGTCTTAATAGAAAGTCAACAGGTTTCAATAATTAAAATAGAATAAGGGCTTATCACAGATCTGTTTGAATCACTGGCTGTAAATTGAAGAATATAGATTGTAGGAGCCCATTGTCTCCAGTTTCATTACTATCACCCCATTGGCTGTTAAACTCTATTACTTCATTATTACTTCATTGAGAAATAAGTACTGTAGGTCGGAATGGCTTATTGTCGGCATCAGGCCAAGAGGGTGTCTATCCCCTTTTCAATGCGCTATACAGTATGATTTTTGTGGTGGAACATACAGTAACACGGAGCATACAGTAACGCCTACCATCAGCATACAGTAACGCCTACCATCAGCTTCCAGCAATTAACACACTGGCTAATATGACCCTTATTAAGTTATATATTCTAAAACTATCAGATGTATTCTATTATACTGTCAAAGGAGTTGTGAACACATCAAAAGATAACAAATGCGGCACTAGACTTAGCTACTTAAATACTGATCAAGGCTCATGTTCTCAAAGGCAGCGCAAGTAGTCCAGTACCTTAACCCTATTTTTTAACATTAACGATACAAAGCTGATAAAAGCACCACATTTTGCATGAGGCTCCGTTAGGCCCTACTAATGGATTCTAGCCTTGGGATCCAAACTTTATTGGCGAGAGAGTATGTTTTTCCCCCTGTCCGTCCGTCCGTGTGTGTGTCCGTGTCTCCGTGTGTCCGTTTGTCCGCGTGTCCGTGTGTCCGTCCGTCTGTGACCAGCTAATCTCCGGCACCGTTGGCTTGATCACAGCGAAACTGTGCAAACACACTCCCTAGATGCCAAACCAGAACCTCTGCCCACATTGGCCTGTGATAGCACCAGCAGGTCTAACTTAGCAAAACAAATGTTTTTAACAAAACATTTGTTAAAATCACACCCTGTGTGAAGGAAGCGGTGCCTTTGGGGCGGGGCTTAACTCATTTCAGTTCGTCCCTATTGGTGGTCTGAGTCCACTTACCAAATTTGTACTTGGTAGCATGCTGCAAACTGGAATGCTGGCTGTTTAAAGCCCAGCCAATGGGCAGACGGAGGGGGCGGGGCTTAAGTAATTACAGTTCGTCCCTATTGCTGGCTTTAGTCCATGTACAAAATTTGTACTCCATAGCATGCTGCGAACTTGAGTTATGGCTGTTTGAAGGCCAGCCAATGGGAAGACAGAGGGGGCGGGGCTTCAGCAATTCATGCTGGTCCCTATTGGTGGTCTAAGTCCACATACCAAATGTGGAGTTGGTGGCATGCTGCAAACTGGAGTTATAGCTGTTTAAAATCCCGTGCTCATCCCGTGCTCATACGGGCGCTGGGGGTCCCTGGACCCCTCTTTGATAACTTCATCAATTCATGCTCGTGCCTATTGGTGGTCTAAGTCCACATACCAAATGTGGACTTGGTGGCATGCTGCAAACTGGAGTTATAGCTGTTTAAAATCCCGTGCTCATCCCGTGCTTAAACGGGCGGACGGACATAACATACGCTGGGGGTCCCTGGACCCCTCTTTGATATGCACTGGCACGTGTGGCCAATGAGAGGAGAGATGGCAGAGGCAAGCTCCAAGTCTGTGTGTGTGTGTGTGTGTGTGTGTGTGTGTGTGTGTGTGTGTGTGTGTGTGTGTGTGTGTGTGTGTGTGTGTGTGTGCGCGCGTGTGTTTGTATGTGTTGCTTCTTTGCCGTGCTCATCCCGTGTTGAAACCGCCGGACGGACGGACGGACGGACGGACGGACGGACGGACGGACGGACGGACGGACGGACGGACATACAAAAGTCAAAAGTCAAGTGTAGAGCGGTTGGCACCGCTAAAAACATGTGTCATATGTGTCCGATTGTCGTGCAAGGCCTAAAAAGAAATGGCACCATTTTCACATTGGCCTATTATAGCGACACAATAGCCTACCTGACCTGGCTATTGTATAAAAGTGCTCTGAGGAGCACTTTTTCTAGTTTTGAATATTTTCCATACAATTAGCCATATCAATAGCCATAAAAAAACTGGCCAATTCACTTTTTGGCCTATAACTCTTGAACCGTAGGTCATAACACCAAAAATATTTTTCCCTGGACTCCGAACCAATCCTGCAAACTTTGGAAGCCAATCAGGATGGAATATGGAAAATCGGACAGATCCGTGTTGAAAAACGTTTTTGAGGGCAAAAAGTTGTGCAACTTTGGACATACATCACAACTGGCGAAAAATTACGTATTTCATTGGTCTTGAAAGGGGCGGGGCCTAAATAGCACCCCCTACAATAATGTCAAGTTTGAAGCCCCACAGTACGGTTTGACGTTAATGTATGAAAATTGGTACACACTAGGCCTGTCCCCGACAGGCCTAGTCAATAGGCCGAGGAAAAAAGGCCACTTGAAATCTTTCAAATCAGCCTCATAGTGGCGCTATAACAGGCCGATTCCTGTTTTTACCTATAACTGCACCGATCTGACAAAAACTTTGTATGTGCACTCCCTAGAGGTCAAGGAAAAACCTTTGCCCTGCATTTTTCACATCTGCCTTTTATAGCGCCACCTAGAAGCCGACTTGGCCTACATTTTTCGATATTACTCCTTCAGATTTTATCCAAATTTCACTATTATCCAAATAAATCGGTACACATGGGACAGATATAGATATATATGGGACATCTACATTCATGTGATCAAGACGAATCTGTTTGAATTCTCATATTCCATCCTGATTAGCTAAGATTGACATCTAAAGTTTGTAGGAGTGGCCTGTTTTTAACAAAATGCCGCAAATCATGAACACAGCATCCGATAAGATAGGCCTATACAGACAGTTGCTAATATTCCAGTAACTGAGGGATGCAAAGAAACATGTTTAAATATGTTTTGTCCACAGAGGTTGACTTTGTCACTAGACACAAGCGTGTCCTGATTCAGAGAGTGACCATGGTGACATCCTGGACCTACTGCTTGATGAGGGGGTCTTGAAGAATGAGGACTACAGTAATGCCAGGGCTGAACGAGCCAGTCTGGCATAGATGAGGGAACTCTTTGTACTCCTGGATAGCCGTGCGGCTGATGTCTGGGATTGTGATAAAGTGATATGCCATAAATTATGTCTTTACATGGTTTAAATAAGTTCAGCCTACTTTAAGTTGCCACACATTTTTCAAACGTTCTGCAAAAGAAATTGCATATATCACAATATGATATTATGGACTTTCATTAACTGTTATTAACATGTTATCTTGTTTTTTGTTATGGTTTACTTGCAAAATTGTCTTAATTCTTTAATAAAACGATGTCCCGTTTATAATCTGAATCTGAATATATATTATTCAATAGATGAATTCAAAGATGCACTTTGGAAAAACTTGGGCGTGGGGACAATAATTATGATGAAAGACCAATGGTGACCAATTATTGGAATTAAAAAGTATTTAATATAAGGCTAGTAACTTTATATGAAACCACCAACCAGGTTGTTTTTGTTTTACTTCTTGTTTTTAATTGCAGCTTAGTTCTGGCAGATTTGCTAGATTACTTTACTTTTCATTTTCATTTTAAAAGAAAGTTGTGGTTTAGTTTGTATTAGTTTTACAGTATGACTGTAGTTCTAACATGAATATTAATATAAGAAAATATTTGCTTCTGTACAAATAAAATGTAGCCTACATTCATTCAACACGGTGCTTGTCGACAAAGTGTTTTGCTGAAGATGAGGGGAATGCAAATGTAGATGTAGGTGTAGGTGACACTCTCTCTGTGGGTGAAACATTTTCTAAAACATGTTGGGGGATTAGATGTAGGTAGGCTATAGGCTAAGCAGCCTATACAATCTTAGATGTGTTTCAATAAGCTGTAGGAAATGTACAGTACATGACCATGTTTTGAATGTGAAGCAGTTAATGAGAACATTCATTCATGCCTAAACCTAAATGAATTGTCTCTATTTACTGTAGAGTCAAACCTACTTTAAACAGCACTCACCTTTTCCAGATGCAGTCGCTCCTTTGGATGTTGCTGCCAGAAATAAAACAGCGTTCAAATTAGTTTAAAATGTCACACACAATTTTTGCTTAAAATGCAAAAGTGAGCTAATGTGTACTAGTAAATTTGGAAATTAACTGTTAAGTTGTTGAGTCGACCAATGTTAAACAGTACTCACCCGGTTCAGATCCACCTGCTCCTTTGGATTGTGCTGCAAGAAATAAAACAGTATTCAAATTAATTTAAAATGCAAAGTGAGCTAATATAATGTTGCAAATTAGATGTTAAGTTCAGTCAAGTGAAATGATGTTGAAAATGCACACCTATAGCCTGTATTTCTGAACCCATATGTAATGGATGGTGAAGATTTTAGCAGCCTACCCTTCCTAATGAACTAGGCATAGGCCCATACTGCATACCTATATGACATTGAAGGGATATTTCACTTTCAAACATGTTTGGGGACTTTTTAATGTCTACTCAGGCTTTTGTGTTCACCCCAGACAGTTTTTAAGTTGCTTGATTCGGTATTTAGATATTTGATATTAATTGTATCAGACACACCCCCTTCCTATACAAAACCATTTTCTAGTTCTAATGGGTATGTATGTAGTAGTGCATTTGTAGCTCACACAAACTTCTACTGTATTTATTGAAATATGACAATAATACAAAAGCAATTATATAAAATCAGGTGCTGACCTATTCATTGCAGATATATTATTATACATTTAACTAAGAGATTATTCATTATTATACTTTATCTGTTATAAATAGAGCAGGCCCTGGTTGAGTTGAGCCCCTATAAATTGCTACAACTAGTTTTTAAGTTTATGCAAGAATCTCACTTGTCCCCGTTAAGGCCTAACACTAACACATTATTTAAAGGAACATGATGTTCTAATGTGTGAACATTAGAACATCTAATGTTGTTGTTTTGGGGGGCCCGGAGCCTGAGCCTCTGCGTTGTTTTTACTGGCCGCGTTTCCCAAAAAGCTTCGTAGAGATGCTTCGTAGAGATGCTGCGCAGGTCCTACGACGGGTCTAACGTGTGTCGTCACATGCTGCGCAGTACCATAGCAGGCACGTAGATTTCAGGTCATGCATGGCCTACGCAGCTTGCGTAAGAGCCTGCTACACAGCTGGGGCTCGGCCAAACCTACGCTCTACCCTCATTAGTAGCAGGTGGTTGTGCCCGTGCGTGCCATCTAAACTGGCTACGTGTGTGGTAAAACTACATTCGGGCAACAGCATGCACGCAGCCTACTCCCCGCCTACTCCTGGGAGAGGCATAGCCATGAGTGCTGTCCTACGCAGCAGTTTGTTACGAGCGCCCTGGGGCACTCGTAACACCCATCGTAGCAAAATAGTTCTATGAAAAACTAGTTCACACACACACACACACACACACACACGCACACACACACACACACACACACACACACACACACACACACACACACACACACACACACATACACACACATTTTATATATATATATATATATATATATATATATATATATATATATATATATATATATATATATATATATATATATATATTACGGCCGGGCCTTTGCGTAACGTGCCCAAAAAAAACAGACATACAAGCTGTCAACGCACTGCAACATGCCGTGTCGATAGCTTGCAGATCTGTTCTTTTGGGTAGGGCGAGCGGCTACGGTGCTTCGTCCTCTATGCATGAACCCGAAGTTTACAAATCGTACTCTCACGGATGATCCGATCATCTAATAAAAATATTAAGCATATGCCAAGTTAACTAAAGGTATATAAATGATGCTGAGCTAAACATGTTTCCTTAATTTCGAAGTTTTATAGTTAAACGTTATGATGAAAGTCCCCAGTTCCTCTCTCGAAGTGACAGCTGTTGCGCTCGCCATGTTTATGAATGGTTAAAACATCTTTTGAAAATAGCAGATTTACAAGCTCACAACGCGTCACAAGCTTGTAGATCTGCTATTTTCAAAACATTTTATGCATAGTAGACTTTGGAAACGGGATATTCTGGGATCGAACCCGAAGCTCCCACTCACTAGTCCGACGTGTTATCAGTCATGCCAATAAAACTGCCCGATAGCCAGGTCTATTGCACGCGATTTCTTGCTAATTTGACTCTGGGGGCTACACATAGAACCAGCGCAGCAGTTATATATCTATATCTATATCTATATCTATATCTATATCTATATCTATATCTATATCTATCTATATCTATATCTATATCTACAGTATATATATATCGATATCGATATCGATATAGATATAGAGATAGAGATAGAGATAGAGATAGATATATTCCTAAACTTTCCTAAAGTAAATTCCCCCCATTGGTGCTAAAAGCTGTCAATCATGCAGGGGGACGCCCCCTCTATCCTCTGAATTTTTTTGAACGGCGGCTGCCTGTGTTCATTTAAGAGCATTGAAATGTCACCTTAAAATGCATTTTAATACATTACAGAATGTACCTAAAAAGATGTAAGTGTCCAATAAATATAAAGGTAATTTAGATAAAGGTCCGACTTTATTTTTGTATATATACAAAAATCTGTATATATATATATATGTATGCAAAGGGTGTTTAAACTATAGTAGGACAGCACTACGTAGTTTACGTAGGCTTTACGTAAGCTTCGTCCAGGAGGTCTTTACATGCATGCTGTCTTACGGATGTAGTTTTAGCACAGACGTAGCGGAACCTACGACGATGGTGTCTCCAGAAGCCTGTTTAGATGCGACGTTGGGCACACACAGCTGCTACTAACGAAGATAGTGCGCAGCGGGGTTTCTACTGCGCAGCTGCGTGGAGGCTCCTACGCAGGTTCTAGGCTACGCATGAGCTGAAATTCGTTTGGGAAATTTGGCCATTGGCTTTGCACTTCTTGTGCCTCTTTGTGCTTTTTCTCTCATGTCGTTGGCGGGGGCCCGGGTGTCCTGGACTACCGTGGTGCTTATCGGAAGTTTGGCCCCTCGGTTTATCTTAAAGCAGAATTTTGGACTAAAGTTTTATTACCTTTTCTATGATGTTATGATATCTTAGGATGAATGGTACAGTAGAAAAATATCATAACTCCACCCCTGAGCCGCCACAGCTTAAAAAGGTGCGCGGATTGGCCTTAGGTTAGATCACATATTTTAATAGCTTTTTTTTTTTTTTTTTTTGAGAGATCTGACGTTCATAGTGACAGAACACTGTCCAAAAAAAAACAAAAAAAAACAGAAGTCTCGCTAGACGAGATTGAAATCTCAAGATTTCAATCTCGTCTAGCGAGACTTCTGTTTTTTTAGTTTTTTTTGCATAGTGTTCTGTCACTATGAACATCAGATCTCACCAAAAAAAAAAAAAAAAAAACTATTAAAATATGTGATCTAACCTAAGGCCAATCCGCTTCAACTGTAAGTGAGATTCCCCATTCAAGTGAATGAGGCAGCTTAGAGGGCTTTTAAGCTCTGGCGGACCAGGGGTGGAATTATGTTTTTTTTTCTACTGTACCATTCATCCTAAGATATCATAACATCATAGAAAAGGTAATAAAACTTTAGTCCAAAATTCTCCTTTAAGAGGACTTCAGAGGGCCTCTGGGATTCCTATGGATGAGCTGGGGGGCTGAACACTTGACATGTGTCGTGGTGGTTTGGGATTTTTGTGTCTTTGTTGTTCACATGGGGGTTGGGCCAATTGGCTGACAAGAGGCGCAAGGTTGGTGGCAGTCAGGCTGGGTCCACTAGGCCTGTTCAGTAATCCTCCCCTACTAGACTAAAGATTAACACCCAACACACCACACGAGAGCTACCGCTGAAGCAGCAAGTGCCATGTGAGTAGATGTAAAGGAAACAAAACCTACGAAATCTGTTATTATTGCAAGCGATGTGTGGAAAATGCAATGTCACACACAAGCACTGAGTGGAATAAGGACAATGTGGTAGAAAATCACATGATGACGAATGGCAGAACTAGGCTACGTACTTAATGTTACAACATAATGTTGTGTATGTTTGTAAGTCCTACAAGATTCTAGAAGTGTTACACGATCATTTTGTTTTTCAGTCAGAATTTCTTACTGGAACAACAATTAAATACTTGTACAAGTTCTTCATTTTTGGGACGCATACTGCTTTTTCACTGAGGTGCCAACATGCGCCACAAATAGTGACAGCTGAAATGGGAGAAACGTTAGCTTGTGTTGTAAGTGATTTTCGTCGGGATACAAATTTTATCCAATCAAGAGAGAGAACACATGCAGGATAAAGGATAAACAGGTGAAGATTGAAGTGATGAATCAAATAAATGAAAAGTCAATTTTAGAACTGGAACACTTTAACATTTTATATGACAAAGTGGTACTCTCTCCTGATTGGATGAAACGACCGCAATGACGGTTCTGTTTACTGGCTATAAATGCTCTCTCAACACGCTCAACTAGGTGCCAGACCACATAGACTGTAAAGTGCCAGACAAGCTATAGTACACAAATTGTTGATCTTTCTATGCTGGTTGTAACTGTATATGTGAAAGGAGCAGATGCCCTCGGGAATCGGGCTGCAAGAAAGTGCTATGATTAGACTGACCTGGGATCAGATTACCGCAGTGCAATATACAGGGGAACAAAGTTGAGCTGCGCTCTGACAGAAAAGTGCACAGTGGCGTGTGCAATAATAGATTCCTTGTGAAAACATAACATTTTGTATTGTCTCTTATTGTAGGCTGCTACAGGCTAGACACCACTAATGCTAATTGATTATCCCTTGATTAACAGCTCAACACTCCAAGTGTACACATTTGCATAAATTACCAAATGCTCATTACAATCTTTTAATATAGCCTAGCAATAACTCTACCTTTTTCTTCATACTGCTTTTGTAGAACTGTCTTGTGAATCTTGCCCAGAATATTGGCCATAATCTGATCTACATTATTGGGGTACGTCTGCAGAATCACAGTGGCTGTTTCCATCCTGTTTTTGTTCTCCAGGAGGGCTCTTCCAATTGGTTTTTGTCCATCAAGGTTGGTAGGCTCTAGCAGGAACCCCTGGAACGTCTTGAACTCCTCTGCTACCAGCTCGTTCAGAGTTGTATAGATGCACTCCATGTCCGTACTCTCCATGTCTAATACAAACAGAGCATGTTAACATCTCAGCTTCATTCTCTTTTGGGGTTTTTGAGTTGCAGTTATTTCATGTACATGAGAAAATACATTAACGTACATTTCTTTCTTTTTTTTCTTCTTTCTTCTTTTTATTTAGAGTAGCCAATTATTTTTTACCCTTCTTCTACTTAGTGCATATCTACACATTCAGCACTGCCCTTCAATTAGTATAGATTGAGATATTCCACCCAGTGTCCAGTAGAGGGCGAACATTAACCACCAGAGAGCAAAAGAGAGCACAACAGATAGAGACAGAGGACAGGAGTATAGACATATGTAAATGGATGCCTCATTGGCCACACTTCAACACCACCCCCCATATTAACATTACTGTTGAAAGTAGGGTAAGTGATCTTTTTGGGTTAAGGTTAAAGCACTATATTCTGATAGTAATCATTGCTATAGTGTTCTCTCCAGCTCTTTAATAAACAGAAAATAAATGTTCACATGGGTTGAACATTTTCAACCAATCAGGAGATAGTACCCATTTATTACATTACATTACAGTCATTTAGCAGACGCTTTTTTTTTTTTTTTGTTTAAATTGTATAGTGTTACAGACAGTTCCAATTTTGTCTTCTAATTTCTTCACCTCCAATTTCCGTTTTCTGTTTTACATAAAGGTAGGGTAAGTGATATTTTTTGGTTAAAACAAAAAGTATTTTGTTAAAAGGTTAAAATACTATATTCGGATAGTAATCATTGCTATAGAGTGTTTTGTCAGTAACAGATGTCTCCCTGTCTCTCCAGCTCTTTATTAAACAGAAAATACATTTTTCGGTAGGTGTCAAAATCCCAGCCAATCAGGAGAAAGTACCCATTTTAAGCTTAATTTGTATAGTGTTCCCGTTCCAATTTTGTCTGCTCATTTCTTAGTGCCACCACTTCCAATTTCTTGTTTAATCTGTATCCTGATTGAGTTCTCTGTCCTTGTTGGATAAAATTGGAAACTGAAACTGAAACGAAAATGCATTTTCTGTTTAATAAAGAGGTGGAGAGACAAGGAGACTCCTAATGCTGAACAAACACTTTATAGCAAAAAACTCCTGAAATATTGAATACTGAAACTTTAAGTAGTGTATAGTAACTCAGTACATTTACTCAAGTACTGTACTTATGTACAATTTTTTGGTACATTTACTTTACTGGAGTATTTCCAATTTGAATACTTTTACTTCTACTCCACTACATCTCAGAGGCAAATATTGTACTTTTATTCCACTACAATTCTTTGAAAACTTCAGTTACTAGTTACTTTGTAGATTTTGATTATTATTTCAAAACATACAGTAACCATTTCACTTTGTAGATTTTGATTATTATTACAAAACATACAGTAACTATTTCAGCCCCTTATAATCCTATTTGATATTTTTTTTCATATTGAAAAATTAGCAGATCTACAAGCTCACAATGCATCACGATGCGACACATTGTGAGCTTGTAGATCTGCTATTTCTAAAATATTTGTCTACATATTATACATTTGAAAACTTGCGAAATGGGACATTGTGCATAATGAGTACTTTCTACTTTTGGCACTATACTCAAGTACATTTTTAATTCCGGACTTTTACTTGTAAGGGCGCTGTCCCACCGCACTTTTATTTTACCTATGGGGTGGAATCTGCCAATGCTAAATGCGTGGATTCATGGTCTTGCTTATCTTTCCGCATGGCTCTTATTGCTGTAATTCTTATTTAGTGTCCTTAATCACAATAGAGCACCGAAGTCTGACATCACGGTCGCTATCCCATGGGTCCCAGTTATTTCATACATTGGAAATTCCATAGGGGAATCTTACATTTCGTCATATAAGAAGAAATAAAAAAAGAATCAGGCAGGCGATTTTACTCATATGGATATGAAGCATCAATTGAGGGTGAAAAAGTACTAATTTATCCAAAGAGTAAGAAAAAAATATTTATGTTTATTTTAGGATCACAGTTCTTAAATGACATGATCTAAGATTTGCCAATGGGAATTTAATTTCTGTATCCGTAAGAATGACTCCGAACCCAACAAAGAGTCCTGAGACACAAACAAAGACACATGCAGCTCAGGATGACATGAAGTGCAAGTGGGGTTCAACTGACACGCACGCACACACACACACGCACAAACACACACACACACACACACACACACACACACACACACACACACACACACACACACACACACACACACACACACACACACACACACACACACTGAATTTCACTCATCATATCAAAAACGGTATTTATTATCTTATCTAAAAAATAACACTTAAAAAAAACACTAATACATGTGAGCGTCTCTAACTCTCTATGTATGGATTCAAGTCTCGCCTAAATGAGTCCCGGAACAGTATTATTGAGGATATAGTCAATCCTGGGAAGAGCTGTCTCTGCTGCTCATCCACTGGAGAGTCAGCCTCTATGTATATGATACTATGGTTTTTTATTTTATGTGTGTAATATTTGTATGTAGGCTACCCTATGACCCCCTGAATGTCTGCAATAAAGCTTGAATTGAACTGAATTGAATTGAATTGAATTGAATTGAATTGAATTGAATTGAATTGAATTGAATTGAATTGAATTGAATTGAATTGAATTGAATAGTTGAGTTGAGTTGAGTTGAGTTGAGTTGAGTTGAGTTGAGTTGAAATGAATGAATGAATGAATGAATGAATCAATGAATCAATCAATGAATCAATCAATCAATCAATCAATCAATCAATCAATCAACCAACCAACCAATCAACCAATCAAACTCTCTCTCTCTCTCTCTCTCTCTCTCTCTCTCTCTCTCTCTCTCTCTCTCTCTCTCTCTCTCTCTCTCTCTCTCTCTCTTTGCAAAACTTGTCCGAACATTACTGTTGTGGTCTACTTCTAGCCAACTACAGTAGCTTGCAATATATTGTAAAAGTAATATTTCTATTTAAAATGAACTAATGTAATATTTAATTGTTTTTCTGCTTCCCCGGTCTTAATTTGTGCTGTGGTATCCCACCCTGCTATACACGGCCTGGCACCTCTTGAAACAAAATTTGACAGATTATTGCCCTGTGTGAAACAAAAGGATTTATAATGAAGGTCAGTCTTTCATGTGTTTATCTATGTTTATCAATCGGTTGGAAGTTGGAGGTGGGATTACAATATATTGAAACCATTGTGCCTCTGATGCTGAGAAGCCATTTGGTAGCATGTGTATACTATAAGCAGTCAGTGTGAGCTTTGAGTTCAACTGAGGTTGTTTTTCAATGCGATTCTGTGCTGCTGAATTGTAAGTTCTGAACTCCTTTTGATATCAAAATATAATCACTCATTCTTCTAAACTATGACCTGTTGTCTATAACACACTGTTTTAAGCTGTAGACAAATCTCCTCCAGCATTGAGTGTTGTTGTGTGCATACTTTTGAAAGAAACCACAGGGAAGGGTGTGTTTGTGAATTTTTGGGGAATGATCTATAATTAGAACAATATGTGACTGATGTTGAATAGAGCTGAGTTGTCTAGCATTTCTTTCCTTTTTTCCCTTTTGTCATTTCATATGAAGCAGGGGGAGGTATCAGAGGTCACATGAGGGAAGGGGGTTTCCATTAAATGAATGAATCTGTAGAGAGTTAACTCAAGAGTATAATATTCGTCGATGAGATGTAACCTCAAAATTGTACTTAAGTACTCTACTACTTGAGTAAAGTGCAGTGTGCAAATTTGCACACTAATGGGTCTAACTAGAGTACATGTACATGTACTTACTTGCCATATTATGTTGCTATTCTTTTGTGTCCCGACAGGCTGTCCCGTAAGACCTCCAATCCTCACCAATCTTGGCACAAACACTGTTCAAGGGTCTGCCATCAGAATAGCTACACCAGGAAATAGCTACACCAGTGTGTGTTCGGGGGCCACGTTCGGGCCTGCAGTTATAGCGGCCTGCAAATCTAGTTATTTGAATCAGGGCTTAAGTGGTTCATTCATACTGTACTTTTCCCCTTCCTTTAAATGTAGTGGAGTCAAAAGTACAATATTTGTCTTTTAAATCCTAAAATCGATTTAAGCTCTGACATTTAAGTGAAATGTAGCCTGGTATTACTAGATTGCTACTGTGGCTTTAACACATTTTAGACCAATAGAAAATTCAACTGAGTTTTTTCTCTTCTGCTGAAAAAGGAGATTCTCCGTGAAAACTCAACCTGGAGTACGGCTAGTCACATATGTTTGACCCATAATATAAAATGATCATAGTTACATATTATTAAAATAATAATAATAAGGGTAATAATAATAATAATGGTAATAATAATAATAATAACTAGAAAAAGTGCTCCTCGGAGCACAACTCTCCGCTGTTGGGAATGTTGGGAATGTTCTATCTGTATAAGTGTCCTATCCGTCCTGTCTGTATAAGTGTCCTATCCCTCCTGTCTGTATAAGTGTCCTATCCGTCCTGTCTATGTAAGTGTCCTATCCGTCCTGTCTGTGTAAGTGTCCTATCCGTCCTGTCTGTGTAAGTGTCCTATCCAATTGTTACAGTATCCGCCATTTCTCAACCATTTTGTGATTGTTCCTGTCTTACCTCACTCTTACCAGACTTGTGTTGGGAATGTTGGGAATGTTCTAATTCTTATGTTCTAACTGTCCTATCCATCCTGTCTGTATAAGTGTCCGATCCGTCCTGTCTGTATAAGTGTCCTATCCGTCTTGTCTGTATAAGTGTCCTATCCGTCCTGTCTATGTAAGTGTCCTATCCCTCCTGTCTGTGTAAGTGTCCTATCCCTCCTGTCTGTATAAGTGTCCTATCCGTCCTGTCTGTATACTGTAAGTGTCCTATCCGTCCTGTCTGTATACTGTAAGTGTCCTATCCGTCCTGTCTGTGTAAGTGTCATATCCCTCCTGTCTATGTAAGTGTCCTATCCGTCCTGTCTGTGTAAGTGTCCTATCCGTCCTGTCTGTATAAGTGTCCTATCCGTCCTGTCTGTATAAGTGTCCTATCCGTCCTGTCTGTATAAGTGTCAATTATGTATCAGCCATGCAGCCATTTCGTGATGGTTCCTGTCCTACCTCACTTTGACAGTGACAAAGACACTGTCAAAGTGACGCCATGTATTTATACAGTATTTCACCGTATTGTCACGTGTCACGTGAGGCTTGACCAATCGGTGTGTCATATTTAGAAAGTGAAAACAATACTCTCCTGCGGAGAGTAATAATAATAATATTATTATTATTTGTAATATAATAATAATTGTAACTAGAAAAAGTGCTCCTCGGAGCACAACTCTCCGCTGTTGGGAATGTTGGGAATGTTCTATCTGTATAAGTGTCCTATCCGTCCTGTCTGTATAAGTGTCCTATCCCTCCTGTCTGTATCAGTGTCCTATCCGTCCTGTCTATGTAAGTGTCCTATCCGTCCTGTCTGTGTAAGTGTCCTATCCGTCCTGTCTGTGTAAGTGTCCTATCCAATTGTTACAGTATCCGCCATTTCTCAACCATTTCGTGATTGTTCCTGTCTTACCTCACTCTTACCAGACTTGTGTTGGGAATGTTGGGAATGTTCTAATTCGTATGTTCTAACTGTCCTATCCATCCTGTCTGTATAAGTGTCCGATCCGTCCTGTCTGTATAAGTGTCCTATCCGTCTGTATAAGTGTCCTATCCGTCTTGTCTGTATAAGTGTCCTATCCGTCAAAGTGACGCCATGTATTTATACAGTATTTCACCGTATTGTCACGTGTCACGTGAGGCTTGACCAATCGGTGTGTCATATTTAGAAAGTGAAAACAATACTCTCCTGCGGAGAGTAATAATAATAATATTTTGCCTCCATCCAAATGAGACCCTAAGTTCTCTCATGGACTTTTTCTCCAACCCCAAATTACTCCATCATTTTAAAGTACACATACAGTACGTTCTTTGGTGACTTATCAGTTTTCAGTTTCCAGAGTTTCTAGTTTTGAATTCCAGAATAGTTATGAATGGATATTGGCAGGGTTAAGTAGTAGGCCTATAATTATAATGCATTTGTTATAAGACAGGTATCTGACAGCCAGTCAGAGTGAACTGGAGATGAAATCACCTCAAAATGTGCTGACATTAACTGTTGCTTGTTAGGCCTAACAAAACTAGCCTGAACCAATCAAATGGCTACATGTAAAAAAAAATCTACATGAGAAAATGTTATACTGCTGTTCAGCATTAAGTGAAAATCAAACCAATTATCAAATCAATTATCAAACAAATGCAGATAAGTAATGGTATATGTTTATCAATCGGTTGGAAGTTGGAGGTGGGATTACAATATATTGAAACCATTGTGCCTCTGATGCTGAGAAGCCATTTGGTAGCATGTGTATACTATAAGCAGTCAGTGTGAGCTTTGAGTTCAACTGAGGTTGTTTTCCAATGCGATTCTGTGCTGCTGTATTGTAAGTTCTGAACTCCTTTTGATATCAAAATATAATCACTCATTCTTCTAAACTATGACCTGTTGTCTATAACACACTGTTTTAAGCTGTAGACAAATCTCCTCCAGCATTGAGTGTTGTTGTGTGCATACTTTGGAAAGAAACCACAGGGAAGGGTGTGTTTGTGAATTCTTGGGGAATGTATATAATCTCACCACTCAAACAGAGAGCGTCTCCTTTCAAACCCCAATGGTTCTATTGAGCCCCCCGCCCACAGGAGTGGCCCAATTCTCTCACAACTTGCTACAAAAATCGCTCATGAAAAACTATATAATCTCCTACCTTTCATTTTCCACCTTCACATGTGTCTCCTTTTCTAATAATCAAAAAGTGCTATATATTTCATCTCGCAATTTACTTCCGGATGGTTCGTTTTGCACCTTTTTCGCCACATCGGTCACGGGAAAGAAATAAGCGCTGCCGTGGTCTATGGAAACGAGCCCACAAGTGCACCCAAATGAGCCCAAAATCGCTTACACACAAAGCAGACCTGGCACCCCATTTCAACGTCACAGCAACATGCAGCCAATCAGCGTCGACGGCAACGCAGCCTACGTCAATCATGTGTGAGAGATCTACAAGCTATGGGGCAGAGACGCCGTGTGCCATGCACCGTATCTTAGCAACAACAAAAGCGCTCACTCTCATTGGTCGTGTCACGCTAAGAGCAGTTCCCAGACAATGGCATCTCAGAGAGCTTGCTGTAGTGTTTATATATCTATGGCTGTAGCCATCAGAGTCAGTCGCAGCGACGACGCACAGGGCGCTGTGATAGTTGGCATGTAGCTAACGCTAACGTGGTTGTCATGCCTGCAGCGGCTGTGCAATCACTTTGTCAACAATGCACGTTCGTGCGGTAACTGTTATTATTGCTGCTCCGTTAGTCCATTGTAGATGGTGTATGTTGTGTGTGTCTTCTGGTGTAGCTCCACAGCAACTGCAGTAACTAACGTAATGACAGGACCGCCCCGTGCAACGCACGTTTAGGCTGCATTATGGTCATGTAGTAATTTCACATAATTTCGGTCCGATTAGGGCAGTGGCTACTGCTACTACCAAATAATCATATTTGAACTGGGGACCCCCCCAATTTTGTTTGACTCCGTTCCACAAGTCAATATTGTGAAAATAGCATATCTACAAGCTCACAACGCCTCACGTTGAGAGGCATTGTAAGCTTGTAGATCGGCTATTTTCAACATGTTTGCCTCTTTCTTAAATTATTTGACAATGTGGCCAATGTTTCATAGTATAGTTTGTTGACCACTTCTGTTGCAGTAATGGTCTTCTCCTTTACTTTAGCTTTTTTATTGTCTCCGCCAGGCCGAAAGGGATGGCACGAGAGTATGTTTTACCCCCTGTCCGTCCGACGGTCTGTGGATAGCTAATCTCCCGCATCGTTGGCTTGATCGCAGCGCAACTGTGCACACACACTCCCTGGATGCCAATTCAGAACCTCTGCCCCATTTCTTTCACATGGCCCTGTTATAGTGCCACCAGGAGGCCGCTTTTTGCAAAACACATTTTCTCACAGTACTGCTACATATTTTGTCCTAACATCACGCAAATCGATACACAGTATCTCTATAGTCATTAAAAAAAACACTCTCTTTCAGATTTTTCATTTTCCATCCTGATTGACTAAAAATGGCTTCCAAAGTTTCCAGGACTGCTCCGTTTTGACCAAAATGCCTCAAATTATGAACACAGCATGCACTTTCCCTGCAACTTTGCACCCACATTCCCACTATGCCGAGCAAGAAATTCCACTTGAGATTTTTCTAATCAGCCTCATGGTGGCGCTATAACAGTCCGATTTGTGTTTTTACCTATACCTGCACCAATCTGTGTAAAACTTTGTATGTGCACTCTCTAGAGTTCAAGGAAAAACCTTTCCCCTGCATTTCTCACATCTACCTTTTATAGCTCCACCCGGAGGCCGCCTTATGTACAACATATTTCTTTACATTACTCCTTCCGATTTTATCTACATTTCACGCAAATCGGTACACATGATCTCTATAGTCATGTGATCAAGACGGATCTGTTTCATCTTTCATATTCCATCCCGATTGGCTAAGATTCACATCTAAAGTTTGCACAAAATGCCGCAAATCATGAATGCAGCGTCCGATTGTGGTCAACTTTGCACGCACATTCACACTATGTTGAGGAACAAGTGCTACCATTTTAACATTGGCCTGTGGGGGGTCCCCACCGACTCTACCTGCCCCTTAGGTGGGCCCCACCTAGGCAATTCTATGTGGGGCCGAGGTGGGTCTTAACTGCGATGCCCATGCGGGCTATAAGTCGCTTCCACCTGGCCCTTAGGTGGGCCCCAACTAGCCACGTTTATGTGGGACCAAGGCGGGTCTTAACTGGGTTTGCCCATGCAGGCTTTAACTGGGTTCTACCTGGGCCCTAGGTGTACCCTAACCAACCAGAGTGCAGTGCCCATCGCTCCAAATGTTGTGACGTCAGGGCTCTCAATACTGCACATTGGTGGAGGAGGAGGGCCCGCAGGGCGCCCGCACACATCGCTGAACCAATGGTAGCCCACGGATGTTTCCTCTGGAGATTTAAAATCTGCCCCGCTATGCCACATATCATCCGCGCTACAGGCTCTTCACTGACCGAGCCACGGCCCCACTGGCCCTCATGACGCTATGCCACTTATATGCGCTGCCAAGTGGCGGCGGGCGCTACGTGGGCGTGGCGGCGGGCTAGACGCGAGGCCCTGCGTAGCAGGGCCGAGCTTCTAGTTAGAACAATATGTGACTAGTGCGCTCGCTGGCCTAGCGGTCCAGGCGCATAACATACTGTATATGCTGGTAATCCAGCTTGTCAGCGTGTCGCGGGTTCGACTCCCGATCCCAATGACCTTAGCTGTGTGTCACCCCCCCATCTCTCCCCATTTCCTGTCAGCCCAATATCCTATCATTAAAGGCAGAAAAAAAAAACCAAAAATATCTTTAAAAAAGAACAATATGTGACTGATGTTGAATAGAGCTGAGTTGTCTAGCATTTATTTCCTTTTTTCCCTTTTTTCATTTCATATGAAGCAGGGGGAGGTATCAGAGGTCACATGAGGGAAGGGGGTTTCTGACAGCCAGTCAGAGTGAACTGGAGATGAAATCACCTCAAAATGTGCCGGCATGAACTGTTGCTTGTTAGGCCTAACAAAACTAGCCTGAACCAATCAAATGGCTACATGTAAAAACAAATCTACATACTGCCGTTCAGCATTAAGTGAAAATCAAACCAACTAGAAAAAGTGCTCCTCGGAGCACAGGTCTCCGCCAGGTCAGGTAGGTTCTTGTGGCCTCCTGGTGACGCTATAATAGGCCAATGTGAAAAGGGTGGTATTTCTTCTTAGGCCTTTCAATGGGACACTGCATTCATGATTTGAAGCATTTTGTTCCAAAAATGTGTTTTGCTAAATTAGACCTGCTGGTGGCGCTATAAAGGCCAATGTGAATGTGAAAAGGGGGGCATTTCTTCCTCGGCCTAGTGGGAATCTGCATGCAAACTTTCACGGAAATTGCACACTGCATTCATGTTTTGAGGCATTTTGTTTAAAACTGACCAATCCTGCAAACTTTGGAAGCCACTGTAAGCCAAATAGGATGGAATATGAAATATCGGACAGTTCCATCAGAATCACATGACTATGGAGATGCAGTGTACCAATTTGCGTGTTTTTTGGACAGAATCTGAAGGAATAATCTCCAAAAATGTATTTTACATAAATGGGCCTCCTGGTGGCGCTGTAAAAAGCAGATGTGAATGATGGGAATGTGCGTGTGCAATTTTATGGAAATGGCAAGCTGCTTTCATGATTGGAGGCAGTTTGTTCAAAACGGACCAATCCTGCAAACTTTGGAAGCCAACCTTAGCCAAATCGGCCTCCTGGTGGCGCTATAACAGGACCATGTGAAAAATGTGGGGCAGAGGTTCTGAATTGGCATCCAGAGAGTCTGTGTGCACAGTTTGGCAGCGACCGGGCCAACGGTGCCGGAGATTAGCTGGTAACACACAGACAGGACACACGGACGGACGGACGGACGGAAGGACGGACGGAGGGTAAAACATACTCTCTCGCCATGCCTTTCGGCCTGGCGGAGACAATTATCAAATCAATTATCTTATCATACAAATGCAGATAAGTAATATGGCTCTCATTTTGAGAGAGAGAGAGAGAGAGAGAGAGAGAGAGAGAGAGAGAGAGAGAGAGAGAGAGAGAGAGAGAGAGAGTTAAATTGTGGCGAAGAGAAAAAAGGGACTTCCTCACGGTGTGCATCTGCTAATGATCAATGGCCATGTGCAAGTGCAAAGAAATTCCTTAAGCCACTGAGGAGAACCGACCACTTCAGACAGACTGACATTCCTAAAATGATATGTAGGATAATAATAATGTACTTGTATTAGACAGGTTCTGCCAGTGAGTGAACTGGAGATGAAATCACGTCAAACTGTCCTGATATGAACTGTAGTGTTGCCTGTTAGAACAAGACTATAGCCTCAAATGGCTACATGCCAATACAATGTACATGACATTACTAGAATACATGTAACTAAAATGCAAGAAGCTGCCGTTCAGCATTCAGTCAACATCAACCTAAAAATATGAATGTTCATAGAGAGAGAGAGAGAGAGAGAGAGAGAGAGAGAGAGAGAGAGAGAGAGAGAGAGAGATGTCTTTCTTTATTATGCCAGGAAATTAAGTACATTGGCCACATTTTCACTGATGATCTCCATGATGATAGAGATTTATCTAGAAAGTGCCGCAAACTTTATGCCAAGGCTAATATGCTGCTTAGTAGGTTCAGTATGTGTTCAGGTCCTGTCAAGTGTGCACTATTTAAAGCATTTTGCACTCCCATGTATACAGCTTACTTGTGGTGCACATACTGTATAAGAGAGGTAGCATGCAGAGGCTTAAACTGGCCTGCAATGGTGCCCTGAGGATTCTACTTAGATGGCATTAGACTCAGGGCCGGTGGAGGGCTGATCGCCGCTCTAGGCGAGATTCATTTGATGCGCCCCCGAAGCACGCGCGGTTCTGGGAGGATTATGATACTTTTTTTTGTGTCACATGAGGGAAGGGGGTTTCGATTAAATGAATGAATCTGTAGAGAGTTACAGTAACTCAAAAGTACAATATTCACGGATGAGATGTAGTGGAGTTGAAGAGGGAACTGGGAAAATGGACACACTTAAACCTCAAAATTGTACTTAAGTAGTTGAGTAAAGTGAGATTAACACAGTATTTACAGGTTGTCTTTGGTTAACTTTATTTCGGTTTTAGGGTTAGGTTAGGGTTGTGTTATATAAATCTGATTTTACTAGGGCCGGGACTTTATCGCGTCAATTTCGATCAATTAATTACAGAAAGATTATCGCGTTAAAAAAATTAACGCATTTTAATCGCACCTATGGGAGGGGGGTGCACGATGCGGTGCGGGTCACATGTGCGCAATTTTTATTAATAATTAATTAAACGACTATAAAACAACAGTAACAACAACACACTCTACCAGCCTCCAGTGGTGGAAAATAGCAGATCTACAAGCTCACAATGCCTTGTGCTTGTAGATCTGCTATGTTCACATGGTTACTGTTTTACAATAATAATCGAAATCTACAAAGTAACTTGAAATTATTTCTAAAGTTTTCAAATAATTGTAGAGTAAAAGTAAAATATTTGCCTCTGAGATATAGTGGAGTTACTGGAGTAGAGTATTATAAATTGGAAATACTCGAGAGTCAAGTGCAAATTTGAGTACTGTTCCATGTACTTAAAGACGTATGCCAAAATCCATTTGAAAAAATTGCTTTTGACTGTTCTCAGGTCAAATATTGATACGCGATTAAAATGCGATTAATTGCGATTAATTAATTACAAAGCCTCTAATTAATTAGATTATTTTTAATAATCGAGTCCCAGCCCTAGATTTTACCGATTTATTATCATTATATATATTTTTTCCAGACTTTTTTTTCCGCCTCTCCTAACTGCCGCTCTAGGCGGCCGCCTAGGTGGACGCGCCGGCCCTGATTAGACTGTAGTTCCAGTCACCTGTTTGTAACATGTGGAATCCATAGATGTGAGGGTCTATATGTATGGATTCTAGTCTCGCCTAAATGAGTCCCGGAACAGTATTATTGAGGATATAGTCAATCCTGGGAAGAGCTGTCTCTGCTACTCATCCTCTATGTATGATTCTATAGTTTTTAGCTGTTTAATTTATTTTATGTGTGTAATATGTGTATGTACCCTATGACCCCCTGAGTGTCTGGAATAACGTTTGAATCAATCAATCAATCAATCAATCAATCAATCAATCAATCAATCAATCAGTGTAGGAGCCAGTTCTTTATATTCAATGATATTATTTATTTATTTATTGGCCTTGTATTGTGGTGTGGGGCTATACCATAGACTGTATAAATGAGATGGACAAACCCACTCCGCTGCTTTCTACAGACCGAAAATGAAGCCGATTGTGCCAAGACTGTAGGTCCGCCATCTTTCAATACGTGTCAGAATGAGACCAGACCATTATTGGTTGGGTAGCTTGTCAATCAAGAGCGGGGGGCGGGGAATGAATGCTATTGGTTGTGTAGCTTGTCAATCAAATCATCCCGCCCCTCCTAGAGAATAGCCTACTTTATCGTCAATTTTATAATAAATAGGACCATAATTTAGCAAAACGCATATCCTGATAATTGAAAGGAGACTTTAAACTAGCGACTGGAAGCATATAGAATTTATGACAATTTTTATTACAGTAAGAAAATCTAGTCTAAAGTTTGTCAAAAAACCCATTCACTTGCGTTAAAATAAATTCATTCTGACACCGCAGGTCGGCGCAGGGTAAAACAGCGCCACTCTGGCCATTTTGTCGGCCTCATCGTAAATATCTAAGACTTGCCCCTTGGGCTATACTAATGGCTATTGTGTGCTCAACCACCCGGCAGGTCTCGCTTATAAGGACATGTGCGTCATGCTAGGGGCGTGACAGACTGAGAAGCACACAGTCTTTAGACCTTGTTTGTGTGCGGGAAATTTATTTCATCTATTATTTTATTGTACAGCAAGTTTAGTTTTCTTTTCATGTTTGCATCTCTGTAAAGGAATACAATAAACATATTTAATTTGAAACCTAACCAAACCTGGAGTGGACATTCTATTCTTCAACCTGCAACAAGCGTCTATTATCTTATCTTATTATTGCCTGTCCATGAGTGACTCACACCAGTGGAAAAAGTAGTTTTTTAACTAGAGGAAGTTTCAGCAAGGTCGCCAGCAGCATCAGGGAGCAGAGATGGCTCCAGCAGCAGGATGTTGACTTCCTTTCCAAGATCTTTTTTTCATATTAAGTATTATAACACATTGTTTTAAGCTGTAGACAAATCTCCTCTAGCATTGAGTGCTGTGTGCCTGCATACTTTCTGTTGTAACAGACTTTTGAAAGAAACCAATACCACAGGGAAGGGCGGTGTGTTTGTGAATTCTTGCGTAATGATCTATGCATAATTAGAACAATATGTGACTGATGTTGAATAGAGCCGTCTAGCATTTTTGTTTTTCCCCCTTTTTTTCATCAGAGGTCACATGAGGGAAGGGGGTTTCCATTAAATGAATGAATCTGTAGGGAGTTACAGTAACTCAAAAGTATAATATTTACCGATGAGATGTAGTGGAGTTGAAGTGGGAACTGGGAAAATGGACACACTCAAACCGCAAAATAGTACCTAAGTACTTGAGAGAGAGAGAGAGAGAGAGAGAGAGAGAGAGAGAGAGAGAGAGAGAGAGAGAGAGAGAGAGAGAGAGAGAGAGAGAGAGAGCTGTACACAGTATTTACAGGTTGTGTTTTATAAGTTAAGTTAATGCACACAATTACAAAATAATGTGCATGAATCAAAACCAGAAGTAAGATGAAGTCTACATTTCACTAATTGTTTTCTGGATTTAGTCAGACTAATATAAAAAAAACAAAAGCAACAAGTTCTCCTTGTGATGATCATACAAAGATAATAGTACTGCTTAACTACTTAACGCACACGCGCGCGCACACACACACACACACACACACACACACACACACACACACACACACACACACACACACACACACACACACACACACACACACACACACACACGTGAGGAATTAAGTCTTACCAATGAGTTCAGATTGATGTGTAGAAAAAGGTGGGGAAAAAAGATTATTTCCAAAGTATATAGTGTAAACTCTTCAGTGTGTGATATGTCTGGTGCCAGGGAAAAGAAAGAACTTCAAACTGCTTTCATACTCCTGTACTGTAGCTGAAACTCCACCCATAGAGGATGGGACTATTGAATTCCAAATGGTATTAAAAATGAAAATGACAATGGTTGTCCTTTTTGATAAATGTATTGCATCAACTCATTTCAATTTCAATTCATTAGGTGGTTTCAGAGAGTTACAAGGTTCTATAAATGCATTGTGGAAACAATACAGCAATGTGTTGATAATTCATATTTTACTTGTAGTGGATTATATTTGTCCAGGAGTAGCCTATCTATACTTTGGCTTGAAGTAATGAGGTTGATTACTTTGTCCACTGCATAACCTCCCATTGTTATATGGAAGGGAATGATGATACAGGTAGCGTCGCCAGGCTCTCTCCCCCCACCCCCCGCTACTGAGACCGGGGATAAAAAGGCTGGTCGCGTCTGTGTATCCAGTCTGTCGCTGTCCACTGTGGGCTCTGACAGCTGTGATGTCTTAGTAAACGGGGAGGGGCTACTGGCAGCGTGATGAGAAAAAATAACAGATCTGCAAGGCAACAACGTGTCGACGCGCGAGACGCTGTTAGCTTGTAGATCTGTTGTCCAAAACATCTTGACGATTTTGACGTTGCAGCACATGCGGAAGTGATTCGGAAGTATTGGGTAATAACCAGTGTTGGGCTATATTACTTAGGAGAGTAATATGTTACGTATTACTTATTACTCCTTTGAAAAGTAATAATATTATATTACTTGGAAACAAGGGTAATATAATATTATATATTACTTTATATTACTTTCCCCGCGCCCCCCGCAAAAGAAAAGACGTGTACAGTTTTTAGCCTTTTAGAACTGAATCCAATTTAATGGAACAATAGAAAACAGTCAACAGTCTTTATCTTTCAAAGTATTTTGCTGCTGGAAATTCCATATTTGGAATTGGAACAATAATTATCCTTACAGGAACAACATCAATCTGAACTGCACACACTGGCTGCAGCCTCTCAAAAAACTGTATTGTATATACATAACAAACAATAAAGTAAACATTTCTTAATCTTTTCAACATATCTCTGCTGTCCAGTGCGAAACTGCTAACTCCAAAACGCTCATTGTTCAGGAAACGAAAAAACAAAATATAAGTTTTTCAGAAAATGAAGAAAACCTTATATTTTTAAAACAAAGCAATACTGCCTCATCAAAGTTGGCATAGTGACTTTATATACAGTGTTGGGTAACGTTACTTTTTAAAGTAACTCGTTAAGTTACAAGTTACTGCCATTAAAAAATAATCCGTTACGTTACTGGATTACCCCCTGACAAAAGTAACTCGTTACTCGTTAGAATACTTTTCCGTTACTGACAATTAATTAAAACCCATGTTTTAATTGCATTTTAAGTTGCGCAAGTTTAAATTGTTACATTGTATTACTGGCTGCCCACCGTCATTGCGTGGCCTTATCTACGGCCCATATTAATTAACTCCATCTATGGTTAAAAACAAGAATGATAAACAATAGACAATATCCCCTTTACAGCTCTTTCTTAGTTTATTTTAACGAATATAATTCGCCACAATTGCCAGCCTACATGTAGGACCGGACAGAAGAGGACATATACAGTAGGCTCCAACATAAGCTACTGTATGCAACAAATCAGGCACATTTCAATTTAACTGTAAAATAAAACAATTTGAATTCAAAGTGCATTATACAGAAACGAAGGTAGGTCTCCCGACAACACTCTTGTGCACGATCTGACAGCAATCAGCGCTGCGCTGAGTCGCTGACGCTGACTCAGAGCCAGAGGTATATATTTTAACAGCTGCCTCTATGAAAATAAAACACGGGCTTATACATTAAACGTACAGGAACACTTTTCCTTTGATTTGAAACAAGCCCTCAGGGCGTACGTACTGTACCTCTGTACTATTTGCAAACTGTTAATAAAGTACATTCAATCAATCAAAAAAACAAACAAATGAATCAGTGCTTAGGCTTACAATAAAATACAAGTAGCCTTACTTCTCAAAGTGCCTATAAATAAGATGCACAGGAAACAAAACAATGAAAACATGCCCACATAAGGCTATGAATCACTGTGATATATCTTTAACAAAGTGCAGAGGCTTCAAACTTCACAGCATGCCTGGCTACATTCAGAACAGCAGCATACAATGCACAGTATAAAGGTCAAACAAGGTGCATAGTTTTTTCTAAACACACAAAAACGTAGGCTACACTACAAACTATTAAAGTGTATATGCTTCTCAAAACATGGCCAAAGTTGCCTACAGGCACAGAGTGACTCACCAAACCAATGCGTAGCAACAGTTACTCGTTTAATCCAAAGTGGTGATTGTAACGCAGGAGGAGAAGTTTTTCAAAATGTGAGTGAGTCGGATAGTCTATTCCTCTTGGGCGTGAGGACGAGACTCCCGACTCCCGAGGCTGAAAAGCCTCTCCACGGGGGCACTGGATGGTGTTGGGGTATTGAGCCGAAGAAAGATCTTCTTGATCCTGGGGAAATTGTTCAATACATCCAATTCGAAACCTGACTTGAGTCCGCTATTTCACTGTCTGCCGTCAACGCGCCGGCATGGCTTTCTTCTGCAAAACCAAAGAAATCATCATCACCCTCGTCTTCTCCGATGACAGGTGCAGGCGGCGGTAGTTCTTGCGGTGCTTCCCCAACAGAGACAGCACGACACTCGGCAGCGAGAAGCGTCTTCGTGCGGTCCTTTTGCGCCTCGTCCTTCATCCAACGCAGCTTGAATTTAGGAAGGGTCGCGGCAGCCAGTAAGGCCTCCTTACTGTCCAACGTGGATGCGAAACGTTTCTTGACGGCCTGCAAGACATATATAACAAAATGTTATTAAAAACACGTTATTTGTGTTACATTTTTTAATTATTTAATAAAAAATAATATAATATTTTAATAATAATAGACATAATTAATTATAATAATCATTTTAATCATAATAACAAGTCAAGGACAGTGCACTACACTACAGACAGTGCACATATGGCAATTTTGGATAAAGTGCTATGAGCATGAACATAATTTTTACCTCGACTATGGCATCGGGCAGGCCAGATGTAGCACGGGAGAGGTTATCCTTTAACCGCAGGGTTCTAGCCATCAGGGCCTCGAGTGTTGGCAGGATGGTGCCGTGAAAGCAGTTGTCTTCCCCTTGAAGTTTATCCAAGGCCACTGTGAGGGGCTTCACAATCATACAGTACTCTTTTAGGAACTGGTACTCTCTCTCTGTAATGCATCTGATGCCTAGTTCGGTGCAAAGTTTATTCAGGGTCACAATAGGACTGTCAATGACTCGGCACACTGCATCATAGAAGGGGTTCCACCTTGTTTTACAAGGAACCATGAGCTTTCTCTTGCAAATCTCCTCCACGCTCTCTGATGCCACAGTTGACCTGCTAGCTTTGTTCCACAGGCCAGAACATTTGGCAGTGGCGCTCCTGTACACCGCCTTGGCTTCAGTGTTTGACACCAGCCACTTCTCTATGTCATTGGCTATGAGATTCAGCGTGTGCGACGCACATGTATGGTGTGGAGGGAGAGCAAAGGCATTGTCGTCGTCCTCGTCAGCAAGCACTGTGTGTAGATCTGCAAAGGTAACCTCATCGCTTGCGTCCTCCTCTGCTTCAGAGTCGGACCCAGAATTGGAGCCAGTTTCCAGGCCCTGTCCCTGGTAAACCTGGAACGCTTTAACAAAGTTCAAACCATTGTCGGTGACGGTGGCTGTCACTTTCCCACTAAGGCCATAGGATGTGTGAATCTGCTCAATTTCAGAGGCGATCACGTTTAAAGTGTGCCTTCCTTTCACTCGCCTACAAGCAATCGCAGCTTTCTTGCGCTGCAAAGTAGAGGGATGGATCCAGTGGTCTGTCATCCCCATAAAACTCTTATTGTGTGCTGTCCACAGGTCAGCGGTGGTGGAAACGTACTGTAAGCCCTCAAACGTTGATTTCAGTTCTTTCTCCATATCACAGTAAGCTTTGTCGAGGTAGTTGGCAAATGTTTTCCTGTCAGGCACTGTTCCCTCCTTGTTGCGCGTCATAGGAATTTTATTAATGATCTTACGGAATGATGGAGACTCTACGGTTGAAATAGGAAGCATCTCCTCCACCACGTAACCAGCTACAAGCTCATTGATTTCCTTTTGAGTGACGGTTACACTCAAATCTAATCGTTGCTGTTTCGGAGCTGGTCCGGCATTGTTGTTTACATCGTCGTCGCCCCCAGCCACTAAGGCTGTGTTGCGGTGTGTCTTAGCAAGATGCTTCTTTAAATTGGATGTAGACTCCTTCGAAGCAGACAGGCACTTCTTACCCGGACACAGCTTACATCTGACAGTATAGTTTTTATCATCCTTGTCCTCGACAAAATCAAAATAATGCTTAAACTTCCAATTGGTAAAGGCTGAGCCTGCCGCTGAGCTCTCGTTCTCTGCCATTTCGCTTGAAAGAGCGGGGCTGCAGCATGGCTTTTCTGCACATGCGCAGAGCCACACACACACACACACACACACACACACACACACACACACACACACACACACACACACACACACACACACACACACACACACACACACACACACACACACACACACACACACCTTTCGGTAGCCTACATGTATTCGTGTTGGCAAAATAATGAGGAAATGACTCAGGGTTTTCTTTTTTATATCTGTGCCAACAAAATGAGGGACATCTTTTTAAAAACTAACGGATTACTTATTTGAAAACGTAACTAGTAACGGAGTACTCCAATTGCGAATCTAACGCGTTACGTTACTCCGTTACCCAAAAAAGTATTCCGTTACAGTAACGGCGGTAGTTGTACCGCCGTTACCCCCAACTCTGTTTATATATTGTCAGATACTTGCATGTGTCATTATATTATCAACGCTTTAACCAAATCGCGGGTAAATCAACACTTTACCCGGCGCAAGTGGAGTTAGTAGTTTCAGACGAGCAGAAATCAAGCTGAAATTGAGTTAGGTGTCCAAACAACAATAGCTCCACTCGCTGCTGAGGGAGAGGTTTCAAAAGGGTACAAATTCTCAAAAGCTAACAATGGATCTCCAAGCTCACAATGCATCACAACAACGTGTGAATTAATGCCCTGATGCTTCATGACACTTATTATATAGGCCTACAATAATAAACAGGACTTTCAGTATTACAATAACTTCTGTAAAGAGGTAGTAGCTAGCGCGACAGAAATGCTATGAACCCCTTTCTTCTTGTCACATTGCTCTCCTCATTAAACACTTCATAGATATTAGAAATATAATTACTTGTTTTCATAACATTAGCGTCAGTGCTAAGTTTGATAAACAGGTACACTGCATAGTTTTAACAGGTCTAGGAGTTTGTTTACGTGATCCTCCTCCTCGTTCACTGTGCAACGCGCTCTACTCATGCTGTTAAAAGGCAGCGCTGTAGTGGAGAGGGGGGAGTTGTTTGTTTTTGACGGACAGTTTGAGGATCCAATGGAGTTGGGAATTTTCGTCAGAGGCGCTTTTTAATACTTTTCATTGGTTCAAATGTTTTGATTTTTTACACAGACCTAAAGGGTGTTCAATAGCGTTGATTTATGAAAAAAAAAAAAAAGATGAAAATGGAGTTCGCTGGTTCGTCCTGGACACCGACGATATCTTACACCAGT
Organism: Gymnoscopelus microlampas; assembly: GCF_963454915.1. Lineage (NCBI taxonomy): Eukaryota > Metazoa > Chordata > Actinopteri > Myctophiformes > Myctophidae > Gymnoscopelus > Gymnoscopelus microlampas. The sequence goes on from NC_139941.1 coordinate 2,127,727, forward strand.
CAATAAATAATTAGCCAAAGTGCAAAACTGTAAACAAGTCAAACAAATAAATACAAAATAAAGCAGCAGTCTCTCTGACTTTTTAAACTTCTTTTTTTTAAACAGTTGATAGGGTAACATCTCCTCTACAATATACCCAGGCACGAGCTTCTTCAGGTCGTCTACTCCTAATTTAGTGGCATCTGCACTGAAATCCAGTTTCTGTTGTTTTGGGTCTGAGGGGCCATCAGTTTCATCCTCTGGTGTTTCGGTCAGCGTAACATTCTTGTGCATTGTTTCGATATGCTTCAACAGGTTAGACGTTGTATTTTTTGCTGTGGAAAGTATTTTTCTGCCCACGCAAAGTTTACAACGGACATTAATATTCTTGGGATCTTTGACACCCACATATTCAAAATAATGTTGATATTTCCAGCCGTGAAAAGTGTAAACACCATCCGCCGCAGAGCCGGCGCGCCCTATTAGGCAGAGTAGGCAGTTGCCTAGGGCGCCACTAGGGGGGGGGGCGCAAAAAAAAAAAAAAAAAACTTTTTTTTTTTTTTTTTTTTTCAGAATCTAGGTGGCGCTGTGGCAGAAAACGGTGGCGGTGCGGGGGGGGGGGGGGGGCGCCAGGAAAAATATTGCCTAGGGCGCCAAATTACCTAGCACCGGCACTGATCCGCCGCCATGCTGTTTGTGTTTGTGTTTGTGTGTTCTTCTTTCTGTGTGTTACCCGGCGCCGCTCGCATACGGGTCATGCGCTACATAACTGTGCGCAGGCTGCGTGCTAAAAAGAACTGATCTGCAAGCTATGTAGCATCTCTGTTGACGTAGGTTGATAGCTTGTAGATCTACTCTATTTTTGCATGCTGCTAAACTTGCCTCTACGAGAGACGGAGAGAGAGTACATATTAAATGAATGAATGAGAAAAAAAATGACGCTCGTCATCAGTAACGAGTAACGAGGCCTTTTTTGACCGAGTAATATGGTATTATATTACTGTTTTGGCAGACTAATACCTTACTTTACTCGTTACTGGAGAAAGTAATAATATTACAGTAATATATTATTTTTAATTTGTTACTGCCCAACACTGGTAATAATTAGTTTCATATTAACTGTCCATCGTGCAAGTACAGTAACGTTTTGGAAAGCAATAGCCAGAACATTAAGTAATATTTGTGCAAAAGTGTGGAGTTATAGCATGCATCTGCTGTTTTACCGTGGTGGATACTGACTCCACACTCCATGGGTGTTGTCCTTGATTAGTCTAGCAAGATAATCCAAATAGTCTCCATAGTCTAAAACTGAGAGAAAAGTGGCTTAAATGTTTTTCCCCCTACTGGATGCAGGAATGCATGATTATTTCTATAGAGAAACACACATTTTGTTGTCTCAGTTTGGAGACAAGGTTATCAATGTGAAATTTAAAAGACAGTTTCTCATCAAGCCAGATGCCAAGGTCATTGTATTCCGAAACCCTCTCTATTGTAGAGCCACTTGCAGAGGTTATGGATATATTGCTAAGGTTGGTGGTTCTAGCCCTTGTGAACAACACAAATTTGGTTTTGCTTGCATTTAAAACAAGCCTATAAGCTCAACCAGGGCAACCTGGAGAGCATTAAAAGCAAGCTGCAGATTCCTGGTGGCAAGCTGTGCTGCGTGATGGTTCCTGTTGTTGGAATGGTAGGCTGTTATAAAAGCTGAGAGTGTGGGCCCAGTTCAGAAGAACCTATAATTATAGAGACCTCTCCCTGGTGAGTCCTGTTGCCTCTAACCATCTTTTTGTCCCATCACTGCAAGACTTGACTTTTAACAACTGGGAGGGGAAGGGTATTAAATGGTTTAAGGATTTATTTTTAGATGGGTATTTTGCCTCCTTTGATCAACTTTCAAGAAAATACAACCTACCAAGGTCACACTTCTACAGATATTTGTAGGCCAGACGTGTTACGTTGCTTTCCCGAAGAGCCCAATATTAATCCAATTGATCAATTCCTCTCTTTTGACCCGATGGCCAAAGGCGCTATATCAACACTATATGACATAATTTCCAATTTGAGGCCTGCACCCTTGGTTAAGATAAAAGCTGACTGGGAACATGATTTGGGGATCACGCTGTCCGCTGAAAAGTGGGACTCTATTTTCTCCTCCATACATAAGTCCTCACTCTGTGCAAGGCATTGTTTAATTCAGTTTAAAATAGTTCACAGAGCTCCCATGTCTAATGCCAAACTTGCAAGTATATACCCCCTAACTCCTACCTGCGACAAGTGCAAGAATACCGACGCAACCCTCATTCACCAATACTGGATGTGTACGCAATTACAACCATTTTGGGAGGGTGTCTTCAATACCCTATCTCAGTGGTTCTCAACCTGTGGTACGCGTACCACCGGTGGTACTTGAGCCCCCCCCTGGTGGTACGCGGAAGAATCTTCCCAAAAATGAAAAAAGTGGGGGGGAAATGAAAAAAAAAAAAAAAAATTATATATATGAAAATATAATAAAACTATCGAAATACTACTTTGAATGGAAATAACATTACCATAATATCACCCAAATTTAATTTAAAAAAGTTTTTGTTGAACACTTTGTCAGCGTGGGAACAGCGCATTTCCTGGCTGTTACTTTCAATGCGCCAGTACTGGTAGCCACGATCAAAACAAACACGGTGAAGGGTGAACTGATGGCTGGCGCCTGGCGCGATTTTAAACAGAACAGATAACTACTGTAACAGTCACAATGATGCAGTCGTGGCTGAAAACGGGAACGTTAAAGAAGAGAAGAGAACAGGAGAATTTGAGCAGCGTGGATTTAGAGGAGGAGGATCTGCACGTGAACCAGGGGCAGGGCGAGCAGGAGCCGGTACCTGAACCGAGCACAGCGGGCCCCGCGAGCGGCAGCAATGAGGGCGGCCCCCGCTGCAGCAAAAGCAGCAAAGTCAGCAAACCCAAGAGGAAATATGACCCGTGCTACATTACATTTGGATTCACTTGGAGTGGGACAGAGGCAGACCCCATACCACAGTGTGTATTGTGTAGTAACACTCTTAGCAATGAGTGTATGAAGCCCGCGCATCTCAAACGGCATCTCCAAACCAAACACGCAGAGCACGTAAACAAACCACTTGAATTCTTTCAAAGAAAGCTAGTGTCACTGAAGAAGGCCAAGTCCACTATACACTCAGCTGCTACACCTGTAGCTAAAGCACAAGAATGCTCATTTCGTGCAAGCCTCCGCATTGCTAAAGCAGGTAAACCACACACAATTGGTGAAGAATTGTGCCTGCCAATAGCGAAAGAGATGACACGCATAATGTGTGGGGAGAAGATGGCCAAAAGGTTAAATATGATTCCACTTTCCAACGACACGTGTCGAGGAGAGTAGAGGCCATGGCAGATAATGTTAAAAACACACTGGTAGACCGCATAAAAAGTAGCCGCTACTATTCCATCCAGCTGGACGAGTCAACTGATGTCGCAGATTTGGCCAATTTGATGGTGTATGTTAGATATGAATATGATGGTGCAGCTCAGGAGGACTTTCTGTTCTGCAAACCACTAGAAACCAGAACTACAGCTGAGGACATATTCAATCTGCTTAACGCTTTTTTCCAAGATAATGGGCTTGACTGGAAAATGTGTTGTGGAGTGTGTACAGACGGCGCACGGGCTATGACAGGTCGCCACAAGGGAGTTGCAGCGCGGATACGTGAGGTGGCACCGGGGATGCAATGGACCCACTGCAGCATACATCGTCAGGCCCTGGCGGTGAAGAAGATGCCAGGAGAACTTAAGGCTGTTTTGGACACGGCTGTGAAAACTGTCAATTTCATTAAAGCCCGACCTATGCATTCTCGCCTATTTCATGTGCTCTGTGATGAAATGGGCAGCGAGCATGTTCAACTGTTGCTCCATACAGAAGTACGGTGGCTATCAAGAGGGAAGGTACTTACAAGGCTTTTCGAATTGCACAGAGAGGTACAAACATTCTTACAGGACAAAAGCTTCCCCTTATCTGGTGTTTTCGACGACCATGTGTGGCTCAGTCAACTGGCATATTTGTCGGATATATTCTCTCGTTTTAACGACCTGAATTTGGGGCTACAGGGGCTCTCCGTCAATATCTTTGATGTGCAAGATAAAATTAATGCCATTGTGAAAAAGATGGAGCTGTTTGAAATCAAAGCCAAGGCAGGAGATGTTTCATCTTTCCCCACATTGGAGACCTTTCTGTCAGACAACGACCTGACCCTCGATAACGGAGTGAGGGACAGCATCGTTGCGCACATTGTCTCACTCAGGCAACAGTTCCGTGAATATTTTCCAGTGAAAGCTGAAGATAATAACTGGATGAGAACCCCGTTCAGCATTGAAACCTCTGAAATGCCCAAGAACTTCACTGCTGATGAGCAGGAGAGTTTATTAGAATTGTCTTGCGATGAAACACTGAAGTCTGCGTTCAGAGGACAATCACTGATAAACTTTTGGATACAACAACGCAGTGAATACCCCGCTCTTTCGGACAAGGTAGTACGCGTTCTCCTTCCCTTTGCGACGTCATATCTCTGCGAGAAAGGCTTCTCTTCACTCGCCTACATAAAAACTAAGTACAGAAATAGGCTGGATGCAGAGCCAAACCTCCGACTGAAGCTGACCTCCATTGACCCAGACTTCAAAGGACTGTGTGCGGAGAGACAAGCACAGCCGTCTCATTAGGCTTCGGTAAGTTGTCAAACGTTGCTTTTTGTGATTGTTAAGTATATTTGGATGGATGGATGTATGGCGGGTTGTTTCAAGTGCAGTCGTTAATGTTATCTATTTCTCTCTCTCTGTGTGTGTGTGTGTGTGTGTGTGTGTGTTCAGAAGACAGTCGTTGTTGGACCCAACGCGCGTGTGTCTGCTTTCAGAAGACTGTTATTGTTGGACCCTTGTTGTTGGACCGAACACAGTGAATACCCTGCTTTTTCAGCACTTTCTCCGTTATACATTGTCACTAATATGCTGGCTACCTTTTCAAATTGTTTGTATTTAGCATGGCCTTCAAAAATGGCAACAGGTTGTTGTAAAAATAGTTAACGTTCAACTTCTCACTAGGTGTGTGTGTGTGTGTGTGTGTGTGTGTGTGTGTGTGTGTGTGTGTGTGTGTGTGTGTGTGTGTGTGTGTGTGTGTGTGTGTGTGTGTGTGTGTGGTTGGTTATTGTTTTCACTTGCTGTGTGTTTGCAGTACTACAGTTATTGTTTTCACACGCTGTGTGTTTGCAGTACTACAGTTATTGTTTTCACTGTGTGTGTGTGTGTGTGTGTGTGTGTGTGTGTGTGTGTGTGTGTGTGTGTGTGTGTGTGTGTGTGTGTGTGTGTGTGTGTGTGTGGTTATTGTTGAGAATGTGTGAAAATGTAATCTTTGTTCACAAAGTGTACAACTAAAGGGCTTTTTGCCTGTATGGCTCCTCATTGTAACAGTTAAAGTGCCCGTTTTGTACAGCATGATTGTGGCTGACTTCTGTGAAAAATAATAAATATTCTTATTAGGAATAAATTTGCCTCCTGTGTGAACTGTGCATAGCTCACTGAATAAGGGGTAGGGTGGTAGGCAGGAAGTCTGTGCTACTGTATTTTAACATTAGTTATAATGGTGGTCATATTGTCATTATCATTTTCATAACAGTGTATAAGTGCAAAATGAGTTAATAGCGTCACAATCATTTTTAACCACTTAGCTTTGGCTATTCAAAAATAGCAGGTACGGCACCGCGCTATGAGCTTGTAGATCTGCTATTTTTGGAAAAACCTTGAAAAAGTGTTGCATATCTTTGAATATTTATATTTTTTTAAAGCGAAAATGAAATGATATCTTTGCTTCTGGGGGTCCCTGGCACAAAACATTTTCAAATGGGGGTCCACGGCCGAATGTTTATCAATTTAGGGGTCCATGGCATGATAAAGGTTGAAAACCACTGCCCTAAATCCATCCTAAACCCGCCCAAAAAGCATCAATAACCGCTAATAACCGCGGTTATTACCGCGGTTATTGATTTGCGCGCGCGCAAAATATCGCGCGCGTGCTTCGCGCGCGCACAATGCCAAACGTTTGGCGGTAATGGTACCTGGAATGACAGATAAAATCTGAGGTGGTACTTGTTGTAAAAAGGTTGAGAACCACTGCCCTATCTAATATTTTACAGCGAACTCTAGACCCGGATCCCCTAATAGCGCTGCTCGGCACTGCTGGAGGGGAGGATTTCCAATTGACGCGTACAGAGTGCCGTATGGTCGACTTTGCCTTATTGCTCACTAGACGTGCTCTTCTGCTCAGATGGAAGGATGCTGCCCCGCCCGTGCTCACTCAGTGGCTTCATGATATAAGGTCTTGCCTTAAACTGGAGCTCCTAGAAAAAAATCTATAAGACCTGGGGTCCGTTTATGACATTCTACCACAACACACAGGCTGCATAGTGTGGCGTATTCCTGCTGCGACTGCAACACCAAAACCACAGCAAACCTAAAAAGTGATTTTTTTTTAAATATCTGTTTTATTCTATCTGCTCTGATTATTTTTCGTGCCTTTTGTTTTTCCTCTTTTTTCATTTTTTTTGAGTGGTGCCAACCACTCACAAGGACTGACTTTGTGTGTGTGTGTGTGTGTGTGTGTGTCTGTATGTTTGCGGACGGCCTCAACATGTTTGTGTCTGGCCTCAACAGCTGCAGCTGATTCCAACACAAAGATGCAACCAGTTACACTAATTAAACACAAACAGGAGTGCAACACATGCGCATAATGAACTCATCAAAGACACCATTCACTTCAATTCAATTCAATTCAATTTGATTAAAGTGTCAAATCACAACAAGGTGTCTCAAGACACTTTACATGTAGAGAAGAGTTCACACTAGTTGTGATTTTTATCTTGTGATTGTGCCCTACAACTGTCCTGGGGATTTAGTCCGGGAGCCAGGCCCAGCCCTCAGGATGTTCTCTGCTAAAAAAAATTCACTATGATTTCCTGTTAGCATATACCTTGGGCCATCACAAGTTCATACTGACCACCCCCAACTCGGGACCGTTTGGTGTCAGGGGCCCCAATTTTGCCAGAAAAGGGGTTTTCTGGCAAAATTATGTAAATGGACATATTCATTTACTAAAATTACATAAATTGTCATACATGTCTGAAATGTGGTATGGAGTATCCTGCCACATAGAGGTAAGTAGGAAAATTGAATTATGGTGCTTGCTACCATTGGATTTCAAAATATCACCCACAACATCCCCAGAAACACAACAAAATTACTGTCCGCTTGACAAATTCTCATCAAATATGATTATTTCCCAACACTGTATGGTGAATATAGCTACCTCTCTTGTATATAGAAAACTTCCCACATTCATAAGCTTCAATTTGAGTCCAAGATGACCTCCCAATCTTGAAAATTACTCTTTCTGTGGCCAAAAGTCTGCACTATACCTCAAATTGGAGAAAATTGCATTTTTAGTCACTAGCTTCCCAGAAGCCTAGAATCTAACAATGGGTTCACAAGTACCGCTATTTGAAGTTATAAACATGAAAAGTCAATACTACGCAGGAAAACAAATGCCTTTTAATGGTATTCAATATATATGTTTTAAGTTGGATATGCACAGATAGCTTGTTGCAATTCATATCGATAGTTATAAATAATGTACAGTATAGAAAATCAAATCAAACAATTTAACAACAGACCAAATAAAAAACAAAACATACAGACAAAGGGAGAGACAACAGAGTCTTTGTTTTCTTCCTTTTCCCCCATTCTTCATCATTTGGCATACAGACAAAATAACTCTTAAGCGACGCCTAACTGTACACCTTAAATTCGCTACCCCTTACATCATGTCAACTACTTTAGGTTTAATCATCACCGTGTTCCTCTTCTTCCTCCTCCTCATCATCATCGTCATCATCACCATTATTCATACTTGTATGGATTTCTTCCAGGTCATCCTCATCTGTCCCCTCTTCAGACAATACATCAACGAGGGCTTTGGGGATGACGTCACCTTCAAACCATAGAGGCTCGAGTTTTCCATTTTCTGAGTCCAGATGAAACCCATGGTCAAGCGGTGATGGCATTTCTGGGTAGTGTTCATGAGCCCTCTTCCAGATGCATGCCTGGAAGTTGACTCTTTTGATGTGCTGCAAAAGGACCCTCTTGCATGGTGGAAAATTTGAAAGGTCAATGGAGACACCTAGACGAAGCTCGAGGCTTGAGCCACACATCTTCTTCACCTTTATCTCCCTTGCTTCATTCACATGCTTCACTCGGGGACCAAAGCCATAGAGGCGGCAGGTGAACTCTTCAATGCCAGTTAGCACAAGCTCATCAAGTTCCCAAGAGTTCCCCACTGCAGCAAAGATCTGCATGAACTTCGAATGCTGTTTCAGAAGTTTGATGGGTCGCACCTTTCCTTTGCCTTTGAATGCAGAGGTGCAGTCAGCACCAGTGAAGGCATGCAAGGCCAGCAGAGCTGAAATATGCTCTTGTGAATAATCTTCAGCCAGCTGGTTGATGTTAATCAGTTTATCTCCCATGTCAAAGACTACGTCTACTGTGAAGGATTTGGCATAATAGAGGAGAATGAAGAAAATGTCAGAGTCTTTTGCTCTGACTCTGACAGTTTTGATGTGAGGCATTTTGCTTTGGATATGATTGATGTAGATGATCAACCTCACATCAGTTTCTTCATGTTTTGAACCGAGCTCATGTAGAAGTGCTTTTGAAATGACTCCAGCTTGAGCTTCTATCTTGAAAGCTTGACCAGCCTCTATGAAGATGACAGGCCTTCGGAGTATCTCTTCCATCATATCTGGAGAGCTCCAGTGCTCGAGGAGTAGATGTATGAATGACTTCTTGTTGTCATCATTTGTGAGGAAACCTTTCCAATCTGCAGGTCGGTGAACATTCAGACCATTAACTATGAACCGTTCACCACAACCTCTACGATCCCTCTCAGCCGATTTTGGTGACTGAAGTCTTTAATCATGTAGTTCATCCCTTGTGCTTTGTTGGTTTTTGCAAAGAAGCCATCAACTGTCGAGATGCAATACGGTGTCAGAGTCAATGGGTAAGACATCAGGTCAGAGATGCTGATTTGTGACCTTATTGTCTCCGCCAGGCCGAAGGCATGGCGAGAGAGTATGTTTTACCCTCCGTCCGTCCGTCCGTCCGTGTGTCCGTGTGTCCGTCCTTCTGTCTGCGACCAGCTAATCTCCGCCACCGTTGTCCCGGTCGCTGTGAAACTGCACACACACACTCCCTCGATGCCACAGCAGAACCTCTGCCCCAAATTTTTCACATGGGTCTGTTATAGCGCCACCAGGAGGCCGATTTGTGCAAAACACATTTTTTGGACATTACTCCTACAGATTTTATCCAAACGTCACGCAAATCGGTACACAATATCTCTATAGTCATGTGATCAAGACGGATCTGTCCGATATTTCATATTCCATCCTGATTGGCTAAGGTTGGCTTCCAAAGTTGGCAGGATTGGTCCGTTTTGAACAAAATGTCTCAAATCATGAACGCAGTGTGTGATTTCCGTGAAAATGTGCACGCACATTCCCACTAGGCCAAGGAAGAAATCCCCCCCTTTTCACATTGGCCTGTTATAGCGCCACCAGCAGGTCTAATTTAGCAAAACACATTTTTGCAACAAAATGCCTCAAATCATGAATGCACACTCATTCCCACTAGGCCGAGGAAGAAATGCCACCCTTTTCACATTGGCCTATTATAGCGCCACCAGGAGGCCACAATAACAACGTGACCTGGCGGAGACCTGTGCTCCGAGGAGCACTTTTTCTAGTTAGTTGTGATTTCATGAAGATCTGAAAGATGAATCCACTTGTCGCCTTATACTGGATCACTTTCTTGTTCGATGCCACAAACTGCCTTTTAGGTGTGGTGGAAGACATTGTTTTGAATTTGTTCCTCTTGATTGGTTCGAAAAAAATGACTTTTTTTTCAAGAAGTCGATCGCTGATGAACTTTTCTTTTTGAGTTTGGCCATTCTTTAAGGCGTTCAGTACATCATATCGCACCTCTTCTGGCATAGCTGCTCCTGAAGACAAACTTGTCAATGGCTGATTAGTGTCAAGGTGAAATGGGTTGGTGAAACTCTGAAATGCTTCTACTGTTCGCTGCACTTGCTCCTCAGACCTAGTGATCTCACGTGGTCTAAGGTCTCTTTGCTGGTTTTCTGAATGCTTACTTCGGCCGGCAATCATATTCCACATCTCCTCTACAAACTCTCCTTTAGCATGGGCAGTCAGGATGTGACGTTGGGTTGCTTCATAATTAGTGGTGATTCCACAAATTCCAGCAGAAGTCCCAGAACCAGATTTGGACTTCAGCCATTTCATTGCCGTCTCCTCTATCGTTTTGTCAGTGTGGCAGCGGTTGCCTGGGACATGTGATCTGGCTACACTGATTGCTCCAGCACGCAAAAGGTTCTCTGAACCAGGATGTGTTTCCTCAACGTGCTCAAGAAAGTAACCAAAGTATGTGAGGAATCTGGCATAATTCTGCTGATCTGAGCAGAAAAAGAGGTCTGGCATGCTATTTATGGCAGCTTTGTACCCATCAAAATCATTCATTTTGATTGCATTGTTCATTGACAGGACAAGCCAGATGCGATCCATGTATTCCATCCAAAACCGGGGAGTTTCTCCTAGCTCTCCATTTCTCACAGTTTCCCTGAATGAAAGATATTCCGCTATATGTGGTTGGATACATCAGCTGATGATACAACTTCAGTGAGAGTAGATTCACTCAGGTTAAGTTTCCCCAGAAAATCAGTACCTTCAGGAGAGAGTGGTTCATGAGTTTCCAGATACTTTTCATACAAGAGTCTCTCAAGAGCTTCGAGCATGGACTTGTGTGTGTTCATAGCTCTGTCCCAATTCTTCCCATCAGTGACTCCATTCACAGAGCCTGTTGTGATCAGTTTAGCTTCTAAAGCCACTTCTACCCATCCACTACCCTGACAGTATCTTTTGCCTATGCCTTTCAAGTATGCTCCACAGCAATGGAATGTGCCTATGAGGATTATGTGTTTTTTGTATTTTTCAGGTTCATTCCATATTAGAGGGTAGGCTTTCATGCAAACCCCTAGGTCAAATGTACCGATGGTGTACTCTTGTCCAGCTTCAGAAGATGCAGCTTGGCTGCATCTAAAGCATTCTTGAATGGTTGACAAGTCGGTTATGGGAGCATTGATCATGGGATAATACCCAATTGTGGTGAGGCATTTTGGAGAACGGCCGGTAACCGACACCCAGCCTGACAAACCAGGGACGTGCTGATCCCCGGAATTGATTTTACGAGCAATGACCCAAATGAGATCAGTATCTGATTGTTTTGAGTGGCTGCATGTGGATGAAGTATTTGAATTTGGTCCCGGCAAGACTGGTTCAGATCGTTTCCGGTTGTAGTAAGTTGGCAAATCTTGAGCAGGACTTTTAAATGACCGTAGTTTCTTAGTAGGTCGAGTGTTAGGATTCCACTCTTGTGTAGGCTGTGTTGAGGTAAGGGCTGCTGTACCTATGCAAGAACCGAGATCTTGCATGTAGATTCCTACTGCGGTATGAATGGACCCTGCCCCATACACATTTGACACTAGCTGATCAAAATTGTCCCAATCACTATTGAAGACTGCTCCATCAGGTTGGCTCTGGACAATATCAGACTTGATCAATGAAGAACTTTCCACAATTGAATTTGCCAGAGCTGTTTCAAGTTCAATTGAGTATGTGTATGACTCACAGTGGCCAAGGTTATTGATCAGAGTGGTGATGCTCTTGGATCTGAAGAGATGGCGTAGTGTCATACATAGCAAGATGTGTTTTTTCATCTTCCATTGTCCTGATGTAACTGCTCTGCAGATGTCTTGAGAAATGGAGGTTGCAAGACTTTCCTCCCGATAGGATGGCTTTCTCTCACCAGAGATTAGGTTTAGAACAAATTGTAGAACCTCAGACGGAATCTCCTGATTTGGATCATGAGCTGTAGGGGGCCATGGGATAGTTTCAGAGTTTTTGAATGCTTTAGTGATCTTCTTGTGAAGGTCATGGCTGACCTCTTTACTCCAATCAGTAATTCCCATCTCATAAGCTGAACGAACTGTCGTCTTCATTGATTCTTGTGATTTACTAAACACTAATGTGTCTTTGTATGGGCAAGATGCAAAGTCAATACTATCTTGGAGATTAGGGCAGCATTCCATTTTTTGTCTCAGGTTATGGCTTGTTATCTGAGAAGCAGCACCTTCTCCAATTTGTTTCAACGTATCATTATACAAAACTGCAAGATAAGCAAGTTTGACAACTTGACCTTTTTGTATAAGTTCCGTTTTTATATAATCACACACCTGAGTGAAAGCTTCACTGATCATTGCTTTCTTGATAGTGAATTCAGATGCTGCATCTGTACTGACAGGCTGAGGTGCTCGCTTTACTAAGTACTGCTGGCGACAGCAATCATGAAATTGGGCCTGCTTAGCAAAAAGATCAACTCCCCTGATTTTCCGTAACAAATCTTCAACACCTAGTTCAATAGCTTTTGGCTCAATAGATTTGGATGCATTTGATTGGAATGTCTTCAAGCTATATCTATTGCCAGAAGCTTTCTTCACTGTGCCACTTTTGCAGAAGATGCAATAATTGCCAAACAAACGAGAAGAATCCACATGCTCACGTTTTGGTCTAGTAGAGTCACTTTCTGCTTGGCATGTTCTTGCTAAAGCATGACTAGCAGAACGGAAAAATGTGCTTCGACAGTTTTCATGATACCCACAATCTGAAGACAATTCATCAGGAATTGATTCACAAACATCTTGCATACCACCACAGTCTGATATTTGTGTCAAGAGTTTGTTTTTTGTATCTTGGATTTCATTAAATATAGTTAGTGGATCAGCCTTGGAAGAAAAAGCTACAAAGTTATCAATGACTTTCCCCTTGCAACCATGCAAAATGCAATTTTCCAGAGGTGACTGGGGTGGTGGCTGATTCTTCTGCTTTGATGAACTCTTGCAAGGTGTCCAGTCTTCATCGTCTGGTCGTCTCTTTGGCATCTTGACTGCTTTATATACTGTAGCAATGCAACCATCTGAAAATCAGTATATTCATTGCAACAAGAGGGTATTATTCACTGTGCCAATGCACATTATTTCCAATATGTTCTACATTTCATTGGTTTCTCTTTTATCACCTCAAATCTGCAGACTGAGGAATTCTCTGCTGTAGCGGCAATCATTACATCCTCATACTCTTAGTCCTGCAAAAGAAACATGCACAATGCTCATATTTGTTTCACTTCCAGTCACAGATGAAGACATCCAGGAGTTTAAGACGATTTAGCTTACCTTTATAAAATAATAGTTTAAAAGGCTTGCAGAATTTCTTGTAGGAAAGCATGTATGTTCAATGTGGTCAATCTGAAACATTAGAAGGTTTTAAAGCACATTCAACAAAGCCACACACAGTATGAAAAGATAAACATGAAAATGGTATTACAGTTACAGATTACAGCTTTAAGTAATACATACTGTACCTTAAATCTGTGATTGTCAGGAATGAGTATGGAGGACCCCAAAGCACGCCACAGGAGGCAGAACAGATGAACTTAAAGTGTTGTTTATTAACGAAACCAAGGTTCTTCCAAATATGGGCAAACGAAGGCAGATAAAAACTGCCTCAAAAACTCTTAGATACATATACAGGTACAGACTCACTGTACAGGGAACTATGAACCGACACGAGCAGAATCAAACACAGGGCTTAAATAGACAGGACACAGGTGAACTCAACAGACAATCAACACTAGGATAGGTTGGGGGACTAAGAGGACACAGGTGGACTGAAAAAACTGACAAATGACAAGATGTTTGTGTGTGTGTGTGTGTGTGTGTGTGTGTGTGTGTGTGTGTGTGTGTGTGTGTGTGTGTGTGTGTGTGTGTGTACACAATAAATAACATTTATTTCCCTGCCGTAGTATTGACTTTTCATGTTTATAACTTCAAATAGCGGTACTTGTGAACCCATTGTTAGATTCTAGGCTTCTGGGAAGCTAGTGACTAAAAATGCAATTTTCTCCAATTTGAGGTATAGTGCAGACTTTTGGCCACAGAAAAAGTAATTTTCAAGATTGGGAGGTCATCTTGGGCTCAAATTGAAGCTTATGAATGTGGGAAGTTTTCTATATACAAGAGAGGTAGCTATATTCACCATACAGTGTTGGGAAATAATCATATTTGATGAGAATTTGTCAAGCGGACAGTAATTTTGTTGTGTTTCTGGGGATGATGTGGGTGATATTTTGAAATCCAATGGTAGCAAGCACCATAATTCAATTTTCCTACTTACCTCTATGTGTCAGGATACTCCATACCACATTTCAGACATGTATGACAATTTATGTAATTTTAGTAAATTAATATGTCCATTTACATAATTTTGCCAGAGACATGTACCAAAAAAGGGGTTTTGGGGCCCCTGACACCAAACGGCCCCGAGTTGGGGGTGGTCAGTATGAACTTGTGATGGCCCAAGGTATATGCTAATAGGAAATCATAGTGAAAAAAATTTAGCAGAGAACATCCTGAGGGCTTGGCCTGGCTCCCGGACTAATTGACTGTGGGGGGAGAGTGGTATAGAGGAATGTGGTATATATGTTACAGGTAGATTGGAATTCCAGGTAAATTAGAAAAGAAGCGCTTGTTTTCACCGCCCCCCAGGCAATTCTGTAGAACCAACGCCAGAGGGCAATGCAAGCCAGACATGAGTTCCACACCACACACGCACGCATGCACACGCGCACAACGCACAAACAAGCACGCACACACGATGCACGCACACGTACGCGCGCACACACACACACACACACACACACACACACACACACACACACACACACACACACACACACACACCCGCGAACAGCCTTATTCCATGCAGTTGAAGCAGAAGGAGGCGAGCCTGAGGAGGCAGGGCTGGCGGGCTATGTTAGTGCATTGAGTGGCAGTTGGGGCAAACGCAGTCCCCACAACATCATTTACGATTCTGTGCCTATCGGTACATAACTCGGACGGCGCTTAGTCGATTAGCAGACCATCGGCCGGTCGTCGCAGGCACTCGCACCTAGGCGCTCGGGCGCGCCTCCTTGGCCTCAAGGTCTGCTGAGTCGGCGCGCCTCCGTCAGGGTCCAAAGCTATACTTTATACTTTAAAAAAAGTAGTCCGCGGTTGTTTGAAAAAGTAATGTCCCAAGCGGGAGTCAAACCCAGGATTCGGCAGGATTTTAACTTAAGTGAATTTATTCAAGCCACAAAATAATAACTACCATTACAAAATGGCCAAACAAATAATACACTCAGGGCCTTAAATCACTTCTGTCCCTATCTCTTTCCCTATTAAACAAAACAAACACACAAATCAACTACCCTAATGTTTCTCTCACAAACCCCTCACATCACAGATTCACCCGTGAACAATAAACAACTCACAACACAGGTAGATTCGCTAAAGCAGTCCGTTACTTGCTTTACATGACAATAACAAACCGCCCCACGTTATGGTCCGAGCGGCCTTTTTACACATAATGATCTAAAGAGGACATAATCCTCTTTAGATCATTTAATGTAATCTGAAGAACCCTCATCATCTGACATCATAATAATAACTCAACCACAACTGTCTTCTCATGAAAACAAAATAATAGATAATTAAAACATCTTAGTAAACCACCAACACACCGCATTGGAGCATTTAACTGGGGTCCGGGGACCTCCGGGGGTCCTTGAGGGGGTTGCAGGGGGACCCCAGCCAGATGATTGACAGTTAGGAACCAAATTGACCCTTATGGGTCTGTAACTCAGATTGGTTCAATCTGTACACTCTCAGAGTTAAATTAACACGGATAATACTACAGTGTAGATGGGAGTCCCGAGATTAAAATGGTATCTAATGTATATCAAACTGGGGGTCCTTGACATTAAAATGGTTGAGAATCACTGTAGTTTAAAAAAATCTTCTCTTATTGGCGTCCCTGCGGCGTATATTTTCAGATGGGGGTCTGATATATGTCAATTTGGGGGTCCTTGACAAGAAAATGTTTGAGAACAACTGATTTAACTGATGCGTGATTGTGGCTGGAATGTCATCTTTAAGTCCCATGTGTGACACTACTTCACTTGCTTAGTTGCTTTGAACTCTAACTCAAAACTTGTAAAAAGCAAAGACAAATAAAACCCACACATTGTATGCATGCCAAGTTGCCAATGCATAGTTAATAATCTAAATGATTGTTTAATTGAATTTTTCCAACGTGTCATACTGCATGAATGAATCATTCCCACTCTGCAAGTCTGAATGTGAAAGCAGCTCAGCTGCTTCCTCTTTCACTGACATGCTTCCTGTTTTGAAGAAATGTTGCTATTATTACATAATATCTCTTGTGCATTGCCCAAAGTGACCTTTACATCGGTCAGTGTTCAGTTGTTTAGACCAATTCAGTCACAGTTGATCTGTGGTGTCTGAAAGGATGCAATTGAATTCAAGCATGTTTGTAGTATGTTCTGCAACCTACAGTATGTTCATGTTGTACAGATTACATCATCATGTCCGCCTCAGCAATTCACACACACATCACATAGACCTTCAATCTGTATTCAACCAGCCAAAATGTTCACGTCTGCCCCCTTCTCCGCTCCCTCCATTGGCTCCCAGTTGCTGCCCACACAGAGTACAACACACTGATGTTGGCCTTACAAAGCTCCTGGCTCCCAAACTGTGGAACACAATATGTTGACACCAAACAATCTGTACATTTGCAAGGAGGGGGTGAGGCATACAGTATTTCCCCATTAGAACAAATAGCATGAAAATAAAAAAGGCTTGATATTTCTCCTAAAACTAAGTTAGTGTGAAGTCAGAATGTGGTGTACATTGTGTTAGCCTATACTGCCACCTTCAGGCCATTTACATTAGGTTTGTTTTAAGAGTGTGCAGCAGCATACCATTTGTACCGTGCATTTTTTTAATTATTATTTTTTAATTTGGATCATGCTTATAGCGTTCATGTTCCTTGTTTAAGTCTTAAGTCTACTTGGCTTAAAGTGATTTGATTCTTATTTATGAGCTTGCTTTCTGTACTTTGTGTGTGGGCTCTCCAATTCTGATTCAAGGGAGTCCTTTAGCTCTGCAGATTTTCTATCCTGGAGGGCAGATAAATACATTCAAATGATGATCCATGCAAGGGCCACGGATACAGGTCCAGTGGGCAGCGAAACATTGTGGCCAGCTTGTGGCCATGTTAAATAGGCATTTGCTTCCAAAGTGTAAACACAATGAAGTATAATATACAAAATGTGGGAAAGAATGTAAAGTATCCATGATTTTAACATGCATGGTACATCATTATCAGACCTATATTTATCCTTCAAGATGTTGTTTAGCCCCAAAATGAGTGGATATACAGGTTTTGTAGCAATCTGTAAGGTGGCCAGTGTTGTCAGGGACTGCCTGTCTTTCAGCAAGGCTGGACTGGTACAAAATCATTGACAGTCACTCTTAATTGCCTATCAAATCAAGTATAGTCTGCACATATACTGGACCCCTGAATATACATTAGGTGAAGTGAACGAATGTCTCTCCCCAAATCCGCTTTACTAATAAAAAGGCATGTGGCGTGCTCTCCTAAATGTAGTTTAAATTTACTGAGAGGCAGCCAGCCAGTCACGCACACACACGCACGCACACACACACACACACACACACACACACACACACACACACACACACACACACACACACACACACACACACACACACACACACACACACACACACACACACACACACACACACACACACACACATACACTTCCTCTTTCTCTTCCTTCGTTCCTCCTAGTTACATTTAACCAGCAATATTTAAACAGCCACATTAACACACTCACAAAGTCACTATCACCTAAAACATAGGCTCTTGAAAAACGTGTCCATGCATTCATCTTGACTTGACTACTCTGTAACAGTGTCTTTAGGTCTCCCTAAAACATCCATCAGACGACTGCAGTTGATTCAGAACGCTGCGGCTTCACTCCTTACTAATACCAAGAAAGTGGAGCATATCACTCCAGTTCTTAAATCATCAAACTGGCTCCCTGTGCGTCAAATAATTGATTTCAAAATACTACTGTTGGTCTATAAAGCTTTGAATGGTTTAGGGCTCAAATACATTTCTGATCTTGTACGATATCATGAACCATCCAGATCTCTCAGGTCATCTGGGAAAGGTCTGCTTTCTGTCCCTAAAACCAAAGATAAAGGTGGGGAAGCAGCATTTAGTTTTTATTCTTACTTTTCTTTTTTCTCTTTTCTTTTCTCTTCTGCACTGTAACTGTATCTGTTATTTTTAAACTGTGTTTGTTTTGTGTCATTGTATTTCCTTTGCTTGATGTTCTGTGTAAAGCACATTGAAATGCCTTGTTGAAATTGTTGAAATGTGCTATATAAATAAAACTGCCTTGCCTTGCCTAGTTGCTAGACCAGTGATCCAGCCCCGGGAAGAAGAAAAAACTTAATAGCGTTGTTGTATCCTTAAAAATAGACCAGGGATGCCATTGTATTATTATTTAGGCTACTGTTAAACAACAGCTACAGTTAGTTATATATTGAAACAAACTTTAACTGGGTCTCATTATTGATCACAAACAGCAATCAAATCTGAAAATTTGATGCAGGTACCAAACAAGAAGCATTCTTATTAATGGTTCCACTTTGATGTTGTTGTAACAGTCCCACGGCCCATCTTTGTCCTGATGATGGTGGTAGAGTGACCTGATGCTGCAGATGCTGGAGTGCCTCTGGTGTTAATTAATGGACATACAGTACAGTAAGCAGGGATGGATGTTTATAACGGTTCAGTCTGCTGTGAAGAACTCTGAATGTTCTACCAGAAGGTCAGAGCTGGAACTCTGGATGGCGAATGTGAGTTGGGTCAGACACTATGTTGTGCGTGTGTGTCTGGTAATAGACTGTTCATAGAGTTACAGACTGCTATGATCAAACAGTGATTTCAACTGTACAAACATGTTACGATATAGACTCTTATCCCATTTTTTTTTTGTTGTCAGTTCATTGTGTATTCTTTAGCAGGCCCACTGGGCTGAGAGTTTATTAATTTTTCTAAAATGTTAGAGCTTGGCTATTCTCAAGCCAAAAAACTGCAAAACCCCATGCACCCCCAATCTTGTCAGCTGATTGCACTTTTTTATTTTATTACTCTCCGCCAGGAGAGTATTGTTATCACTGCGTTTTCACTTTCTAAACATGACACACCGATTGGTCAAGCCTCACGTGACACGTGAAATACTGTGATCTGATTGGCTAGTGACGCCACCGGGCCTATATATACATGGCATCACTCTGACAGTGTCTCTGCCACTGTCAGAGTGAGGTAAGACGGGAACCATGAAATGGCTGCATGGCTGATACATAATTGGCAGATAGGACAGATAGGACATTTATATAGACAGGAGGGATATGACATAGGACACTTATACAGACAGGAGGGATAGGACACTCACACAGACAGAACGGAAGAGGACACTTACCCAGACAGGTTGGATAGGACACTTACATATACAAGAGGGATAGCGACCTATAAATACATGTGTCACTGTGATAAGCCAGATTCCAATACCGAAAATCCGGCCACTAGCTCACTCCCAGACCTTCGAACCGGAAGTAGTCAAGTAGTCGCGGTCCAATTGTTCCTATCTGTCTTATTGGACAGATAGGACAGATAGGACACTTATATAGACAGGAGGGATATGACACTTACATAGACAGGACGGATAGGACAGGAGGGATAGGACACTTACACAGAATGAACGGAAGAGGACACTTACCCAGACAGGATGGATAGGACACTTACATATACAAGAGGGATAGCGACCTTCGCGACCTTCGAACCAACACAAGTCTTCTGGCAGAGAGTTGTGCTCCGAGGAGCACTTTTTCTAGTTTCTTTTCTTTTTATTCATGATAACCTCTTCCATCCACAATGCTTTGCCAACTGGGCCGGCATGGGTAACCGTCAGGGGAACTCACGGCTTGCTTGGACGCCTCAGGGCCTCGCTGTCAATGTAAACACACCCGTGATGTCTTGACATATCATATTAATAATAAACAGAATTTACCTGTCAAATTATACTGATTTTGGCTGCAAACAGTGAAGTGACCAGGTGGGGTTTGTGCCAGGTTAATAAGGAGTTCATACTAGAGTCAACATTTTTAAATGTATCTATTTGAGACCATATTCTAGTTTAGTAGCTTTGAATCAGAAAACAATTAACACTAAATAGACAAAACAAAGATAGGCCTACTACATGCACATTATCTAAATTGTCATTACATAGAGCACCTCCATCTCACATCAAATAATATTCCAAAATTATTAACTGAAATATTTTTTATTAAAGAAGACAAATTGGAAGTAATCAGAATCCAAAACACAATTATTTCTCTTGAACATCAACTCTAAACATCAAACAAAAACAACACAATTTAAGTGTGGAGCTCATGGAAATAGAAAGAGGATAATGCAAATGATGCATATGTAGGGAAGAATGGGGTTATTTCACCCAGTAGGTAAGTTGACCAACCCCCTGTATATAGAAAACTACATAATTATGTGTTGTCATGTGACCTTAAATTTAGTAAGCATGCATCATTTCTAGCTGGCTGTGAAATTGGGAAACTATTATTATGGATTTTTATCTTTCTGTATTGCTACTCAAGTTATGCTTATTGACCTTTAATTTGGATGAATACCCTCATTTACCCTAATTTATTGTTTTACCACAGGTTCTGAATATCAACAGCATCATTGCCACATTCTCTTGTACTAAATCAACATGCATAACTCAGATCATTGAGAAGAAATTTGTCATTTTCCTCAAGACCTTCAAAGAAAAGGTGTTTTGCTGCATCCCCCTTGTTATTCAGGATGACAAAGAGTTTCTTCTTCTCCTGATTTGTACGCTCAGACGTCAGATCACTGTAGGCTTCAGGTGTGAGGACTTCCTTATTGTAGAGAAGATCAAGGATGGGTCCGACCATGGTCACTCTCTGAATCAGGACAGTCTGGTGTTGTTTGAGAAAGGCAATCTCTGTGGGCGAAACATATTTAAACATTCTATGAATAGTCTATATATTTCAAATGGAAATCCCTCATTTACTGAAATATTGCCTATCTCATGTTACGGAATTGATGTCAAGTATTGGAAATATCTATCTATCTATCTATCTATCTATCTATCTATCTATCTATCTATCTATCTATCTATCCATCTATCCATCTATCCATCTATCTATCTATCTATCTATATTTTGTTGCTGTTTTGTTTTGCAGGATTATTTTTATTACAGCATTACTATCATTATTTCAGTTAATTCAAGTTCTTGTTAATGCTTTTATTTTGAAGGTACTGGGCCAATGGGGAGCACAGGTGAATCTACTTATACTGTAGTAGGGCCCGGTCACATATCTGCTGCATAGACATAAATAGGTAGACGCCTTATTGGCAAGTCAGCACAACCCCATATCAAGCTGTCCTGTTTGCCATAACTCCACTGCAAGAAATATGACTGAGTTGTTTATACTGTACGTAAGTACCTGAGACTACAAGTATTTTTTCGGTTTTATAACCAGTAATGTTACCATCTATGTAAGATAAAGTGTTTTCGTATAAAAAAAACATTTTTTTTTTTAACATATTGAAGTGAAAGGGGACGCTTCAGACGATGTGTAATCTCTCAAGACAGATTCTGCTGTTAGCAGCTCCACTGCCTAAACATGTAATGTTGTTGTTACACTCCTGTGTAAGTCAGACAAACTACCCACCAGAAAACCTGCACACATGCTGGCACTGCCCACAACCATTATGGGACATTGACACAGCTGAAGTCTCATCTTGCATTGGCAACAACGCGTAGGCTATGAAGCTTTGTTAAAAATGATAATACAGAACACGAAACATTAACACATTTTCTCTGCCTCAGTGGCCATTTGATCATTGTCTCCGCAAAATTGGAACACTGGTATCTCTTTAGTCATCAAAGGAAACAGGTCTTTCAGATTTTTCAGATATCCTCCTGATTGGCTAAGATTGGCCTCCAAAGTGCTCCATTTTGAACATAGAGACAAAGGGCCTCATGCAGCAATAAGTTCCTAATGTTTCCTCTTACATTTCTTCCTAAGTGAATTATGAGTTACTATGATTATTTGCTGTATATGAATTGTTTTTTAAATTGACTATTTTCTTTACTTTATATGATCTTTTATTACTTTTAGTAGGATCGGTTTATATGTATTATATGTAAATTGTGTACTAATTTTATGGTATATCAATTTGTATTAAAACATATTGTTTTACAATAGGTTATTTGTCATGGTAAGAAGGGGGCCGGACTAGATAAGCATTTGCTTCTTTCTGTCCCTTCTTGAACAAATGTTTTGAAATTGTGATGATGATGTATGGAGTTTTCTGTACTTTTAAATTGTTCAAGATAAATAAAGATCAAATCAAAAAAAAAAAAAAATCCTAAGAGAAGTTGAGTCAGATTCATGAAACGTTCTTAAAGGGCAGAATTGTTCCTAACTATGTTCTTGATGATGATGAATCCCAATCCTCGTAACTTGAAGGGGTGTGCCAGTTCATCCTAATTACCATAGGGAGCCGCCCCACCAATCCCCATATAAGGCATGACTGCATGGCTCTGCCTGCAGTCACACCTGTGTGTGATTGCTGCACACAGATATCACAGGAAATCACACGCAGAAATAAAATTGAGAGAATGAAGTAAAGAATACCTAAACTATAAGTCTACAGATGGTGGAACACCAGACTCCAAACATAAAATAAATAAATTAATAGTTATGTGGAGGTACTTCTGAAGTGAACAGCAAATTATTTTATTTAATGAATGAATGTATTTTATTATTTCTCTCACATTAATCAACATATCACCACTAGACATCAATGTACATTTGCTGAAATTAGCTGTTAAATTGTCTGGGTGGGGGGTTATGGGGTAGGTATGGGGCTTGGGCTTCAACTCAACCGGGTCCGTTTGGGTTAGATTGTAATTTCAGACCCGTCTCAAACATTTTCATGTCAAGGACCCCCAAATTGACATGCATTTGGCTGCAGACCCCCACCTGAAAATATTTTCTGCCAGGGAAGATTTATCAAAATGTCTCGAAAATAGCCGATCTACAAGCTCAAAATGGCCAGTAATGGGACGTGTTGTGAGCTTGTAGATCGGCTATTTTCAAACAAAGTATAAAATAGGGTTAAAGTGATTTAACTGTTCTTCGTTTGCTGTGGACCCCCTGAAACTCCCTGAAGGACCCCTGGGGGTCCCCAGACCACACTTTGAGAACCACTGCTCTCCACAGAAACTTCGAGAATTCATTATTCTTGCACAAATATGTCACACTTAAGAACTCAAAGGCTCTAAGAGTGCTCATCAGTGTGTGTAGATTCTGATTATGGTATACTCCAATGTTTTCTTAGGTGTGATCTGTTCTTAGGTAAGAACAGAATCTACGAACACTTTCTTAAGAGGACATTTTTTCTTAGACCCACTTAAGAAGTTTTTAAGAAGATTTTGGTATACTCCAATGTTTTCTTAGGTGTGATCTGTTCTCAGGTAAGAACAGAATCTACACACACTGAAGAGCACTCACTTAGGGTGTCCTTTGAGTTCTTAAGTGTGCAAAAATAATGAATTCTCAAAGTTTCTTCAATTCTACAGTTGTATAATATAGCCTAGGATTTAAATTACAATAATATTTTGATCATATCTTTAGAGCAAAACATGTTCTCAAAAGTGTGGTCAGGGGACCCCCAGGGGTCCTTGAGGCAGTTCCAGGGGGTCCACAGAAAACGACCAACAGTTTAATCACTTTAACCCTATTTTATACTTTGTTTGAAAATAGCCGATCTACAAGCTCACAACACGTCCCATTACTGGCCATTTTGAGCTTGTAGATCGGCTATTTTCGAAGCATTTTGATAAATCTTGAACCCACCCCATAATCCCCACCCAACCCACCATCATCGCCCCCCCCCCCATACCCCCACCCCATATCCCCGACATTCACCACACCCCCATTTCCCCGTCCCCTTCCTACCTGAAAGCCCCCCTATACCCACCCGTCACACCCATCCCCATATCCCCCACACAGCCCCCTACACCCCTCCTTGCACCACCATATCACCCACCACACCCCTATTGCCACCCCATTACATACCAAGCAGCTGCTACCTTAAAGGCCCTCCATATCCCCCCACCAGCTTTCAGTAATAAAATGTTTTATATCCACTACTAACTCTACTCCTGAACATGACATATGGATAACATTTTTAACAGCTAATTTCAGCAAATGTACATTGATGTCTAGTGGTGATATATGTTGATTAATGTGAGAGAAATAATAAAATACATTAATTAAATAAAATAATTTGCTGTTTATAATTTCACTTCAGAAGTACCTCTACAGAACTATTGATTTATTTATTTTTATGTTTGGAGTCTGGTGTTCAACCATCTTTAGTTTAGGTATTCTTTTCTTCATTCTCTCAACTGTATTTCTGTGTCTGATTTCCTGTGATTTCTGTGTGCAGCAATCACACGCAGGTGTGACTGCAGGCAGAGCCATGCAGTCATGCCTTATATGGGGATTGGTGGGGCGGCTCCCTATGGTAATTCGGATTAACTGGCACACTCCTTCAAGTTACGAGGATTGGGATTCATCATCATCAAGAACATAGTTACGAACAATTCTGCCTTTTAAGAACGTTTCATGAATCTGACTCGACTTCTCTTAGGAATTCACTTAGGAAGAAATGTAAGAGGAAACATTAGGAACTTATTGCTGCATGAGGCCCATTATCTCTATAATCAAGTGATCAAGTGAATTCGGCAATAAGGATGGAACATCAAAAATCAGATGGATCAGTCTTGATCCATCTGATTTTTGATATTCCATCCTTATTGCCGAATTCCCAACATTGCTGGCCCACAATAACCTACCTGACCTGGCGGATACTGAAACACTTTACAACTCAACTAGAAACAACTTTCTAGTTGATTGATGTTTTATTTTTTTAATTGCCACTAAAACTATGATGGAGAATGGAATGAAAACAAAGTTAAATGGCATTTGATAGTAAGTAAGGCTAGTAAGTATTCTATGGGCGTGAATTTAAGCCCAATAGTCTCAACTGAAATTAATTGGCTCTACTGTTTAGTCATCTTACTCACTTGGATCAGATGCAGCTGCTCCTTTGGGTGGAGCTGCAAGAAATAAACCAATGTTCAAATGAATTTAACATGAAAACATGTGAGTTAATATGGACTTTTAAAGATGGAAACAATCTGTCAAGTCAACCTTACTTAGCACTCACCTCGGACAGTTGCAGCTGCTCCTTTGGATTGTACTGCAATAAATAAATTTAACATGCAAACATGTGAGATAATAGTAAAGGTGGAAATTAACTGTTAAAGGTCGGGTGCAATAGCTTTTTTGGTCATTTTAAACGTTGTCTCAACCAATCAGAAGGTCCCATCCCTTCAGGCTATGGGACGCTGGAATCTCAATCACTGCAGCCGTGTCCAGCAGGGCTAGTGTTTGTTTACAAGGGAGAGAGAGACAGCCAGTTTAGCATGTTTGCTACTACGTGGCTTATTTCTAACCTATATTATGTCATCTTGAATGAGATTCAAAACGGAGTAGCTCTGTGATTAAAATCAGCTGTGTTTGGACGTGCAGCTATGGGAATCAAACAGGTGAATGAAATTAAGATTAATTTATATTCATGAAAGTGTATCTATGTTTTCGTTAACAGGAAGTAATTAAGATTGGCTTTTTAGGGACCTTTGATTGGGAGTTTTGATTGGGACAAAAATAGATTAAAAAAATAATAAAATACATCTATTGTTAGGTATTATGCCCATATGATGACCACGTCTATGCTCTAAAAGTGTTAAAAACATATTTTTCATTTCACCAGACCTTTAAGTGACAGTCATGATAGCTAAAAGCATCAAAAAAGGTTTTTCTTTTTCGACAAAAGTGAAAGTACGGTATGTTGAAAATGTACACATATAGCCTATTTGTATGTATGTTGAACATCCTCCAGCCTACTTTACTTGTGAACTAGGCCTAGGCCCATAGAATATAGCTTATATGATAATAAATCCCATGCTCTATGGGTCAAGGGATTTGTAATCAATTGAATGTTTCTAAGTCATCAACTTTGCTGAAACATAGTTGCCTGGTTCTTTAGGTCCAAAACGTTAATGGGCGTCATGCCTCTTTCATCTAATAAATGAAGTATATTTACAAGAGTTCAAATTGAACAGACAGTCATACCAGACATACACACAAAAACACTCTCTATATGTACCGTATGTCCTCTGCTCTGTCTAATTCATTCCTAAACTATGATAATGTTTGCCTGCATTGTGTCAGTGCTACAGTTAACTACTCTTAGTAGAAAGTCAACCAGTTTCAATAATTATAATACATTCTATTGTTATTGTCAACAGAATTCTTTACAAGAGACGGTGAAATTAAGTTACAAAAAGGAAGCATACTTGGACGACTAGTAATCTATTGTAGAATAATTAATTAGACGTTTGAGTTCATCTGCAGTTTGCAACTAATGATTTTGCCATGATAAATGATCACTTCATTTAGACAAGTAGATCGGAGGGGCTTATTGTCGCTATCAGGCCAATGAGGTTGTCTATCCCCCTTTCAATGTGCTAGACCCCTTTGAGATTGCTGTGGTGGTGCACAACACCTAGCTCCTACATGTCTTAGTTACCCACGCCTTTGTACTCATACACTGAGTTGGCGGTGCCCAGAATCAAACCCATAACCTCTAATAGTGGTCCAAAGGCGAGCAGTCTACCGACTGAGCTACCCAGACATAACATAATCTGCACTAAATATAGTTCATTAAAGTTATCAGACATTTCCATATGACAACACTTCTCTCAAGAAGGTGTAACTATTACGACCGTTTTGTCATTATATATTGTATAATTATTAAAATAATGGACGAAACCATCAGGTTTTATACTATTTACACTGTTAAAGGAGTTGTGAACACATCACACGATGACAAAGGCTGCACTAGACTTATTAACCCCCACGACACCACACCGGGAGCTGCCAGTGAAGCAGCAAGTGTCAGGTGACTATGGGGTATGTGTTGTACCCCAGATACCCATGTACCCCCAGATTACCATGACTAGTGGTGTAATGTAGATTTTTTTCCCAGTGGAACCGTATTTTAATGACGTCACATGCCTGCGAGCGCACGTTGCGCGCACGCACTTTGGTGGAGGCATTCTCTGCTCAAGGACACTTCGACACTAACTCTAGGGGAGCGCCCCAGCCCGGGATCGAACTGGGAACCTTGCGGTTTTCCATTTTACTCTACCCGGCCACTCTACCCCTGAGCCACTGCCGCCCCAACTAGTGGCCGTCTGGCCATTATCCGAATTATGAAAAACTTTTTCGTGTGGCTTTGTCATTGCACATTAACACACTCACAAAGTGAGCCTACTATCACCGAAAACATATAGCATGGGTTAACTTAAAGAACTTATGTCTCAGCAGCATCTAGAAAAACGTGTCCATGCATTCATCTTTACTGCAACGGTGTCTTTACAGGTCTCTCTAACAAAAATCCATCAGACGACTGCAGTCTTACTAATACCAAGAAAGTGGAGCATATCACTCCAGTTCTTAAATCCTTACACTGGCTCCCGGTGTGTCAAATCATTTATTTCAAAATACTACTGTTGGTCTATAAAGCTTTGAATGGTTTAGGGCCATAAAACATTTCTTATCTTGTGCGATATCTTGAACCATCCAGATCTCCTAGGTCATCTGGGAAAGGTCTGCTTTCTGTCCCTAAAACCAAAAAAGAAACATGGGGAAGCAGCATTTAGTATTTATTCACCACATACCTGCATAGGCGGATTATGAGAAAAAAGTCTGCTGGGCACATACACGCAAAAGCCCCCCCTCTTGTGCGTGCACGTGCAGTTCTTCTTTTGTGTGCGTGCCAAACTTCTATTAACCAAATAATAAAAGGCTTGCTGTTACAGTCCTGCAAGTAGATTAACTGCACAGTGCACAATTAAATATAGCTATGTCTTACCTTGTGCCAAGTGTTGCCTTGTATTGCGAATCCTTTGTGTTGCTAATGAAGCCTCTCTCATCATGGCACTGTTACTTTGCACAGTCATGCAAAGTATACATAGATAGACACTAGATGTACTGTATCTATCTAGCTGTATGTACAGTATCAACCGTCCATTTCTCACTCATCAGGTTTTAGATGCAAAAATGAGAACGTTTCTTTCTGAGAAGGCAGCTGACACAAGAAGGCTCCTATACATTTGCTAAAACCAGGGGGTTTTATGTGTATGTAAGGAATCTCACTTGTCGGGGGCACGGTAGCGCAGTCGGTAGCGCTGTCGCCTCACAGTGAGAAGGTCCTGGGTTAGATTCCCGCCGGGGGCGCTGTGGGTGTGTCTTCTCCTCCACGTTATCAACGCCCATACCCTAGGTGGGGTTGGTGAAAGGGCCTACTCTGTGTGGATTTTGCATGTTCTCCCCGTGTCTCCTAGGGTGGTTCTCACAAACATGTAGTAATCCTGGTCGCTATACCACCTCCCCCATGATAGCCAGGGCACCTGATGGAGGGGAAGGGAACTGGTTGGAATAACAGGTTCCTTCCACGTGCTACGTCCTAACTCCTCCCTGTCAGGTGACAAGAAGGTCAGTTGGCTCTCATGCATTGAAGGAGGCATGAGCTCGGCCCTGGGCTCCCTAGGCTGGTGGGGGAGTGTAGCGTCGAGGATCACTGAGAAAATTGGCACCGGGTAAAAAAGGGTTACAAAATCGTGGGATAAAAAAAAAAGGAATCTCACTGGTCCCAGCCAGGTAAGGCCTAACTAGTAACACACATACCGTACTTTAAGGACCATACAGTCAAGTGTTATATACAGTATGATGCTATTGTATGAATGAGGGGGCCACATTTAGATAAATCGGCCCAACAAACTCACGGTGAGGCCTTTAGGAGGGCTATTCAAGCAAGCCGCAAGTGGAGCCTGCAGTACCACCATGGCCCAAGGAACCATCACACCATAAGGAAATGTTTGGGTCGGGGTGGTGCAGCGGATCTGGTGCAGCGCTCAGGTCCTGGACCTGGTGAGACGAAGGAGGAGCCCGGCCAGGAACAACCCACAGAGCCTAGTCCCTCCACGTGCCAGAGCCTCCCCGAGTCCCGGCAGAGTAGTTCCGGAGAAGCGGACTGAGTGGCCCTGTCTTTCCCTATAGGACTGACCGTGGGTAGCTACTGGGACGTAAGTCGGGGCTTCATCAACCCCGGCTGGGTCACCTGGGCAAGGGTGTTTGTCATGGGTCTTCAACGTTTTCAGGCCAAAGACCCCCTAGCTGAGAGAGAGATGAAGCATGGACCCCCTACTCTATATTGTATGAAATTGTGTTTCAGATTAAAGTTTTTTTTTTACTTAGTCTGCTCTTTTTTCCCCTCTACACCTATAGCCTCTTTGCCAAAAATAGCCGATGCGAGGCGTTGAGAGCTTGTAGATCTGCTATTTTCAGCTAATGTTCCCCTCAGAAAAGGAATTCTAGGGTTCAAGTGGTTAATGTAAAAAACTAAATCCTATCACACAAAGATTTGGCGGACCCCTTATAGTAGCTCTGAGGACCCCCTAGGGGTCCCGGACCCCCTGTTGAAGTCCCCTGGTGTATGTTGTTGCGAGACCCGAAACATCCTATGACCCCAGGCTACAACACTGATGATACGTCCCAGGTGCATCCATGTGATGTTTTCTTTATAGTTAGATAACATAATGACATTGTGTTATCTACATAATGACGTTATGTTCTCTACCCCCGATTTATCTCATTGTTGTAATGCATGGACATTAGAACATCTAATTGATGTTATTCATTAATTAATGTTATTGTCTCCGCCAGGCCGAAAGGCAGGCCCTGTCCGTCCGTCCGTCCGTCCGTGTGTCCGTCCTCGTGTCCGTCTGTGTGTCCTGTCCGTGTGCGACCAGCTAATCTCAGGCACCGTCGGCCCGGTCGCTGTGAAACTGTGCACACACACTCCCTGGATGCCAATTCAAAACCTCTGGCCCAAATTTTCACATGGGCCTGTTATAGCGCCACCAGGAGGCCGATTTGTGCAAAACCCATTTCTTAGGCACGATCTCCTGAAGGGGAGTATAACTACAGTAGATATATTGGAAATTTAATTGCGTGTCAGCTGATTTGTTGTTCTAGAATTTTAAAAGTGAACAGTTTTTCACTGTTACACCCTGATGCAGGCCATGTGTGGCTGAAACATGTTGATGCGTCTTTAATGGGTTCTATATCAAATAATTCTAACCCCCCACCCAAAACTTTGACAAAGTGCACCTTCATTTGACATCAACTACTGAATAATATTCAAAACTTAATAACTGAAATAAATCAGATTAATCACAGCTTAAAAAATAATTAATCATGATTAATCACCATTTGAACTATGTCCAAAATATGGTGTAAAGTAGGCCTAACCAAGTACATTTATTCAAGTACTGTACTTAAGTACACTTTTGAGGAATTATTACTTTACTGGAGTATTTCCCATTTCCAATTTCCAAAGCACTTTGAGCTTGTAGATCTGCTATCTTCAAAAGATTTTTTAATACATTTTGAACTTGGAACATTCTGGAAATGGTACATTCTGCACAATGAGTATTTTTCACTTTTGGTACTTTAAGTAGGCCTATATTTTATGCCAATACTTTTGTACTTTTACTCAAGTAAATTTTGATTACCGGACATTTACTTGAAATTTCTACACTGCAAAATGTGAGTACCTTTTGGTCTCGGGTCTGAGAGTCTCATCAAATGGTGGTCCGTGGCTCAAATGCCGAACAAATAATGGACCTTGATATGAAAAAGGTTGAAAACAACAACATTTCGGGCCGTTTCCCGCACATCCGCGGTAGTGCAGGCTGCGCAGCCTCTCGTCTGTAGTAAAAAAATAAAAATACACTTTCGCTACTCACCAAAACAAAGAGGCCAGGGTTTTAAGATGTTGAAAGCCAACTCTATACTTGGTGGGAACACTCAGAGCCGCCCACCTCACATCTAAAATACACTTTTTGTCCAGAAAAAAAAATATTTCACTGGAAGGAAAACATGTTTTAGTTACTCCACTGCGCCCCCTTCAGATCCGGTCAATGGAACTTTTCTATTGACAACATGTTTTCCTTCCGGTGAAATATTTTATTTGCTGGCCAAAAAGTGTATATTAAAAAACACTTTTTACGCAATTAATTCCAAAAATGTATTACCACCGTTAATACTAGTGATCATTTTGACAGCATTAAAATACATTTATTAAACAAGACAAGATTATCACAGTCACAAGCAGACCTTTTTTTCTCTCTTGAAGATCACCTATCATATTCACCTCACGTAGTCATCACCACAATAAAACAAAAAAAAATCACCCTCAACTGTACATCACCCTCATGATTATACTGGATAATGATCCTGTGTAAAAAACAAATAGCTATTTGTAAGAATTAGAATTACACTCGAAGTTAAATCTGTAGCTCTTGGAAATAGAAAGAGGATGATACATAATAACATCGGAAAGCATAATGGTCTTAAAAGGTATATTTTATTGTACTATATAATGTTTGCATGGCCCAAACATGAATTTAAAGGACAAATACAGATTACACATTCAGATCTTCGAGAAGACATGTTTCATGTTCCTGAAGACCTTTGTAGAAAACGCGTTTGGCTTTAGCTCCATGATTATCCAGGAGCTCCATGAGTTCCCTCATCTTTCCCTGACTGGTGCGTTCAGCCCTCACATTACTGTAGGCTTCATTCTTCATGATACCCTGATCAATGAGGTAATCCAGGATGGGTGCCACCATGGACACTCTCTGAATCAGGGCACCCCGGTGTTTAGTGACAAAGTCAACCTCTGTGGACAACACATATTTAATGTTTCTTTGCATTCCTCAGTTACTGGAATATTAACAATAATAGTTTAAATAGGCCTGTTTCAGTTTTTGGAATTTGATAGGATATATGACTATTAGCCTGCTAGTTGCTGGTTGCTACAAGTTTCATAATCAATAGACAACAAGACTTCCACTAATATATGACTGTCAGTTGTAACATTGTCTTATAAAGTTCATCTTAGATCTGTTTCAGTATGCTGTAGGACATGTACTTGACTGTGTTCTGAATAGGAACTAACTAGGTCACAGTCAGTATTTGAAGCACTTAATGAGGAAAGTGCATATAATTGATATTAAGAAACAACAGCCATATCCACATACAAAGGAGACTATGATGGAGATTAATATCTGTGGAGTCTACCTTCTTTGAACAGCTACAGTATCTCACCTGGGTCAGATGCTTTGGGTGCTGCTGCCAAAAAAAGATAAAGCAGTGTTCAAATACATTTCAAATTTCAAAGTTGTTGAGTCAAACTGAATTTACTTTAAATAGCACTCACCTGGGACAGATGCAGCTGCAACTTTGGATTGTACTGCAAGAAATAAAACAATGTTTAAATGTATCAAAACACAAACATGAGTAACTGTAATAAGGACTAGTACAGTTGGAAACAATCTGTTAAAGGACAACTTTGGTTTTTTACAACCAAGGTCTATATTTTAGCTTGTAATTAAAGTAAATAAATGATGAGTGTAATTTTTTTTTCATTTACTGCTTTCAATAGTTTTAGCATTTTTTGCGATATTTTTTACAGTGGGCGGGGGCATTCTGTCCGGTGGCTAAATATGCCTTTTTTACACAATAAAAAAGGTCCGGCTGTCTGAGATGGCCAGATGTGAGTTATTGGGGGCTAGAAGAGCTACTGTAAATAATAATAAAGAAAACGGCGGGTTAATGTGTTAAAAAAATACATATTTAGCCACCGGACAGAATGCCCCCGCCCACTGTAAAAACACTGTAAAAAAGATTGTGAAAATTGCTAAAACTATAGAAAGCAGTAAATTTAAAAATTTTAACACTCATCTTTTATTTACTTTAATTACAATCTAAAACATAAACATTGGTTGTAAAAAAACAAAGTTGTCCTTTAAGTCAACCCTACTTAGCACGCACCTGGGCCAAATCCAGGTACTCCTTTGGATTGTGCTGCAACAAATAAAGCGGTGTTCAAATTAATTTAACATGCAAACATGTGAGCTAATGAGCTGTTAAGTCACTTAACACAAAGACTGACATGATTGAGCCACTGGCTCAGGGGTAGAATGGCCGGTTAGAGTGAACTGGATACCGCCATGTTCCCAGTTCGATCCCGGGCTGGGTGGCTCCCCCAGAGTTAGTGTTGAAGTGTCCTTGAGCAAGACGCTGACTAGTCTTAAAGGAGACATCCGGTCATTTTAAGTGTTATGTTTGATGTGTGTCAAATCACTTACCAACGTAGAAATGAAAATCGCGTTACTCCACAGATCCCCCTATCGACCCCCACCGTTGGCATTATAGGAGTCGCTAGGATAGCAGCAATTCGCCTATTTTAACAAATGTAAAGTCTGTTTTTTTGCTTCTAGTACTCATTGTTGAGTCCCATGATAACGTAACAGGCGCTAAAACTCCCGACAAGCTAACGGCTAATAACAGAACGAGCTAATGCTGGTTGCTGGTTTCTCTCCCGACCTGGCAACCTGGGGCTGCCATGCAGAGAGATAAGCAGCCCCAGCGTTCTGTTATTAGCCGTTAGCTTGTCGGGAGTTTTAGCGCCTGTTACGTTATCATGGGACTCAACAATGAGTACTAGGAGAAAAAAACAGACTTTACATTTGTTAAAATAGGCGAATTGCTGCTATCCTAGCGACTCCTATAATGCCAACGGTGGGGGTCGATAGGGGGATCTGTGGAGTAACGCGATTTTCATTTCTACGTTGGTAAGTGATTTGACACACATCAAACATAACACTTAAAATGACCGGATGTCTCCTTTAATAGAAAGTCAACAGCTTTCAATAAATAAAATAAGGGCTTATCACAGATCTGTTTGAATCACTGGCTGTAAATAGAAGAATATAGATTCTAGGAGCCCATTTTCTCCAGTTTCATTACTATTCACACCATTGGCTGTAAAATGCACTACATATTTAAAACCACCGACTTACAGGTTTAATGCACTATACTAATTGCCAACAACGCCATATTGTAAAGTTAGTTTGATGTTCCAGAGATGTGAATGAATGGTGAAGAATGGATGAGACATCACTCCAATAGTGAGGTTCGTTGCTTCCAGTTTATTTCATCATAGTACAGATTTTCTATGGAGACCCTGAGGTCCACACAGGCGGCCCTCCGGCCTGAGACACACTAAGTTAGTTACATTTCAGTCAGTCCTTTATAGCAGTGGTCACCTTTGAGATCTAAGAGTAGGTACGTGTTGGGTGTGTCAGCCCTGTATGGTGAACCCCCACCTCCCCTGGCTCTTCCACATTTGCAACTGTAAAGAGCCAGGAAAGGAAGAGGTGTCAGCCTTGATGACAAATGCCTAGACGCACTGTCTCCATGCTAAGTGTACCCCACACCCAGGCTGGAGCCAACAAATGGTAATACACTCCTCTGTCTCTACTGGCCAAAGTGACTTGTAAAGTTAAGTAATAATTCTAACATATGACTTAAATGTGTATCTTAAGTTAAGAAATATACAGCATACCCCCCACGGGAGACACTAAAACGTCTCCCGCAAAAACGTATATTTCCAAAGAAAACAAAGAACCGCCCCCCATGAAACTTACTGGAACACAACCAGGACAAAGAGAAAACATCCAGGAATACTAAATAGCAACAACATCCAATACAGAACAATGCACATACAAGAACCAAGATAACATAGTACAGTGACAAGGTGATTTACAAATAGACAGAAAACTCATTCCTTGATTCCAATTAGCGTGCAGGATCCCCCTGTTAGTCCTTCAAACTCTGGGAAAAATGTTACACATAAAACATAAGGGAATCGCCCTCATACACATCTCACGGGAATCGCCCGCATGTACCTCACGGGAGTCGCCCGGTTCTCAGCACTCAACGAAAATAAAAAAATCCACATTTAACCCCAGAGACCAGAGAGTGAAACAACTTCCTCACAAACACTTGCGCCGTGGCAGCCCTCGCTCCACAGTTTAAACCCACCATTATCACAAAAATATAACCTCAGGTCCCGTATGCACAATGTCCCGCTCGATAATGTTTCTTTGTAGTCTCCCTCAATGTCATTTTCTCGCCCCAGCCGCTTTCCCAGTGCAGTTCCCAGATTGTCCAACAGATAGCTGCAATTTTTACAACAGCACGCTCTCTCTTGCGACCGCAGAAAATGTAAACACATTCCCTACGAAGAACCCCTCATCTCCAGTCTAATTATCTTCTTCTCTGTAAATACTCAGTCAATTTCTTGTACTTAATATCTTGCAAATATATGAGAATATATTCACTATTAACTGGCTTGCAATTGCACTGAATATTTCGAGAAAATCAAGACAAATAAGCGTCGCCGGTTCTACGTTCTGCTGGCACCCGCTGTCCTCTGTCCTCCTCACAACATTACCCGCCACGAGAGAACCCCGTCCATCCACAGGTTCCCCGCACTGCCGTCAGCACCGCAGCGCGCTCCATTAGCGATCGCAGAAGATAATTTGTGCAGCCAGATGAGTCGTAACAGCCATCCTAGATCTGGTCATGACGAGGGCCTCTCCCCGTAGATCCTCGAAAAGTTGTCGTCATGTCGTGCCGATGTCCCTCTTGCAGTGGTCCCCCCACGTCGCAGGAAGATAGCTTGATCCTTCCATCCACCGCAAGGCAAAGACTTCCACCACCCGCGCATGTCCTTTCGACGCCTGGCTCAGTATTTCTGGAGACTGGCGTCCCCATATAACCAAACCAACGCGACTGCCGACAAAACCGCCATTTGAGGTATATTTAAAACCACCGACTTACAGGTTTAATGCACTATACTAATTGCCAACAACGCCATATTGTAAAGTTAGTTTGATGTTCCAGAGATGTGAATGAATGGTGAAGAATGGATGAGACATCACTCCAATAGTGAGGTTCGTTGCTTCCAGTTTATTTCATCATAGTACAGATTTTCTATGGAGACCCTGAGGTCCACACAGGCGGCCCTCCGGCCTGAGACACACTAAGTTAGTTACATTTCAGTCAGTCCTTTATAGCAGTGGTCACCTTTGAGATCTAAGAGTAGGTACGTGTTGGGTGTGTCAGCCCTGTATGGTGAACCCCCACCTCCCCTGGCTCTTCCACATTTGCAACTGTAAAGAGCCAGGAAAGGAAGAGGTGTCAGCCTTGATGACAAATGCCTAGACGCACTGTCTCCATGCTAAGTGTACCCCACACCCAGGCTGGAGCCAACAAATGGTAATACACTCCTCTGTCTCTACTGGCCAAAGTGACTTGTAAAGTTAAGTAATAATTCTAACATATGACTTAAATGTGTATCTTAAGTTAAGAAATATACAGCAATACACATGCACCCCTCCCCCATTCCCTTAACATTGTGTGCCAGAGGTTTATTAAAAATGGGTACGTTCAGTGCCTGCATATCTTCCATCCACTTTCGTTGATATGTTTCGTGCTGTAGAAGCCCCGACGCGGAAGTGCATGTAAACAAAGCGTGCGTGCGAGATGGCGGAGGGTCCCGACTAACGCCTGGAACAATAATATTTCTAACGCGATCCTCCATTGCAGAGTGATCGCCGATCGAAAACGGCTCACTTCCACCACGTTAAAAAGAAATGGAGATATTAAGCTTTTAGTCAAGGAGTTAACATTGGAGCGGCCGACCGGAAGGATTTTTGACATGGATTCACATCTGGCCTCTCCTTCTCAGAGACTCCTTGGATGATCCCAAAGTTTTGTTAGAGCACCCCACGTGGGCCCCACGTATAAAAAAAAAATGAGCCAAAAACGGTCCGGACCATTTATGGCACATGACGCATGGATTCTCAACTGTTTATGGCACTCAATGTGTTAATGTACTGTAACCAACAAGTGAAGTCTCATCAGATTTCTGAGGCGGAAATAACCTTTGTTATTTTCAACAAAAACCTTCAGAATGTTAAATTATTACTTCATTGAGAAATAAGTTGGTCGGAATGGCTTATTGTCAGCATCAGGCCAAGAGGGTGTATATTCCCTTTTCAATGCACTATACAGTACGATTGCTGTGATGGAGCAAAACATCTACCATCAGTTCCCAGCAATGAACACACGTCTTAGATACCCAAGCCATGCTACTCATATACTGAGTCGGCGGTGCCCAGGATCGAAGGCGAGTGGTCTACCAACTAAGCTATGCAGACACTTCATTATTTGCACTAAATATAGTTCATGAAAGTAATCACCAAAGCACAAAACATGTTGGACTGACATTTCTATATGGCTACACTTCTCTAAAGAAGGTGTGGCTAATACGACCCTTATTTCATTATATATTTTAAAACTATCAGATGTATTCTATTATACTGCCAAAGGAGTTGTGAACACATGAAAAGATAACAAATGCGGCACTATAGACTTAGCTACTTAAATGCTGAACAAGGCTTATGTTCTCAAAGGCTGCGCTAGGCTTATTAACACCCAACACACCACACAGAGAGCTGCCAGTGTCAGGGGTCTAGATGTAAAGGAAACAAAATGTATTACATAAATTACTATTGCAAGCGAATCATCTATGGAAAATGAAATGTCACACTACAAGCATTGTGTTGATTAAGGAAAGGTTGGTAGAAAATCACATGATGACGAATGGCAGAATTAGGCTGCATACTTTACACACCGGAGACGTGATGAAAAAAGTATGATGCCTCATTCATACAGGTTGATGTTGTATTTGCCATGTGGAAGCTCAGAACACACACACACACACACACACACACACACACACACACACACACACACACACACACACACACACACACACACACACACACACACACACACACACACACAGCAAATAGAGACAAATAGAGACAGTCATAAATATATAACCTCTCTTCACCTACCGTTGTCTAGCAACTCTTTCAGCAGATCTTTCCTGTTAATCTCCTCTAGAATTTTTGCCACAATCTGAACTGCAGTATTGGGGTATGTCTGCACAATCAGATCGGTGGTTTGGTTCCTATCTTTGTTCTCTAGAGCGAATCTTACAAGCGGCTCTTGGCCGTCAAAGTGGTCAGCCTCTTCCAGTTCCCTCTGGAACTCTGTGAAGTCAGGGCCACTCAGCTTCTCCAGAATCTTTTTGATCACTCTCCGCGTCATGGTTGATGTCTGGAACAAAGAGAGCATGTCAACATCTCAACTTCATTCTCTTAATGTTTTGGAGAGACTGAACTCAAGCTTTAGTTGATGTTATATATGTTACAGGTAGATTGGCATTCCAGGTAGATTGGAAAAGAAGCGCTTGTTTTCACCGCCCCCCCAAGCAATTCTGTAGAACCAACGCCAGAGGGCAATGCAAGCCAGACATGAGTCCCACACCACACACACACACACGCATGCACCTCCTTGGCCTCAAGGTCTGCTGAGTCGGCGCGCCTCCATCATGGTCCAAAACTATACTTTATCGGAGAAAAAATGTAGTCCGCGGTTGTTTGAAAAAGTAATGTCCCAAGCCGGAGTCAAACCCAGACTCCCAGCGATAGTGGATGGGGAGTCCAAAGATTATCGAAGTGCGCCACTGAGGCTGGTATGTTTGTATATTCATGTTGTCTTCGTCATCGTCCTCGCATCGCAGCCCCGCCCCGAGCCTAAAAACAAGCGCTCCACTTCCAATCTACCTGGAATGCCAATCTACCTGTGACATATACATCAGAAGAAGAAAAAAACACATTACTGTGTATTTCATTGTTCTAAAACTATTTGGATTTATATAGTGTAGCCCCTATAGAGGGTAGCAGAGTACAGAGTGACGTCCTGAGTGATACGTATGTATGTAAAATGTTATTACGTTAGATGAGGCATACTGTACACACTAACTGAGGAGGCTTTTCTGAAGACGTACAATAATGTATGTCAACATCCAAATGTATGTAGCATCATGTGAAAAAACATGATTAACAAAAATAACCAATTGCCTACAGTCTTTCTACTTACAGTGAATATCTACAGTGTATTTCAAAACATTCATCACTGACCTTCAGTTAGTTTAGACCCAGTGTCCACTAGATGGCGAACATTAACCACCAGAGAGAAAGACAGAGGACGACAGAGAGACAGAGAGGAAGGGAGGAAGACACAGGAAGAAAAAAACAAACGTAAACAAAATATTTATATAAAAGTAGCCTTTGTAGGTTCACTGGAGAAAATGCTGAAACATTAGAACTCTGTACACACAATGTGGGCACTGTCTCTCCTACACTGTTATGGCTTATTTAGTGGCATTAATCACACAAGAAAACAGAAAAGAAAAAAGAAACCAAGATCAGACTGCAGCTATCTAACAACTATACAGTATACAACAATTCAGTCATCTGTATCTGTGTGTATCTGAAGAAAAAAAAGTTCAATAACAACTCATGCAGCTCAGGATGGCATGGATATAAGTGGGCTTCAACTCTCTCTCTCTCTCTCTCTCTCTCTCTCTCTCTCTCTCTCTCTCTCTCTCTCTCTCTCTCTCTCTCTCTCACGCACACGCACGCGCACATGCACACGCTATCTCTCTCTCACACACACACACACACACACACACACACACACACACACACACACACACACACACACACACACACACACACACACACACACACACACACAAATACACACGCACACACACACGCACACACGTCACAGGGGCATCACACAAGCAGTGCTGGATTAACGGAAGTGCTTTGGGTGCTGAAGCACAGGGCACCAACCTTGGGGGGGGGCACCAAACGGCGGAGAGAAAGTGAAAGAAGAAAGCGTCACCATTTAGAAGCAGCGGCTGCTGAAGGAGCGGCTGCCCCCCCCCCCCCCCCCCCCGTTCCACTAACCTCACTAACACACTGTTTTAAGCTTTAGCCAAATATCCTCCAGCATTGAGTGTTGTGTGCCTGCATACCTGCTGTTGCACAACTTTTTAACTACACCAATACCACAAGGAAGGGTGTTGTGTGACTTTTTAAGGTTTGATCTATGACATAATTAGAAGAATAAATGGCAAAAAGAAGAGAGTAAATGGCATCAGATCAATCAAGGTGACTTCCTCACTCATGAACACCATTACAGATTAATGTGGATTAAGCAGTAGTAACACAGGATTTACAGGTTGTGTTAATACTCGTTTATAACGTTTTGTAAATGCACACAAATAAAAAATAATGTGCATGAATCAAAACCAACAGTAAGAAGTGCTCCTCATTTCACTATGTGTTTGCTGTGTTTAGTCAAACACATATGGAAACCAAAAGCAACAAGTTCTCCTTGTGATGATCATAAAAAGATAATAGTACTGTTTAAACACCCCCAACACACACACACACACACACACACACACACACACACACACACACACACACACACACACACACACACACACACACACACACACACACACACACACACACACACACACACACACACACACACACACACACACACACACACACACACATGGCTAGTGAGATCAGATTAATGTGTAGAAAAAAAGGTCTCTATTACTTTTCAGTGTAATGAAACTGCTTTGTGTAGCATAGTGGTTCTTTTAGCAGCTCTGTGCATTCATTGTGTGGTATCAGAGAGTTACAATTAAGGTTCTATAAAATGCATTGTGAAAACAATACAGCAATGTGTTGATAATGAATAATTTACTGAGTAATATGTTGCAATATTTCACCATTAGTCACCATCTATTCTTTGAAGTAATGGGGTTGAGTACGTTGTCCACTGTATATCTCCTATTCTTATATGGAAGTGAATGATGCTATGTCACAGACAGTGTCCAGAAGCAACTGCATTGATGAACAACATCACTGTAGTTGCCTACTAGTCAACTACTGTAGCTTGCAAACTGTCAATTGCAATTAAGTGTGTATAAATATATTTTTTTAATGTTATAAAAAGGGATTGATGCTCTGCTAACCTCTTCAACAAACTGTTTTAAGCTGTATAGCCAAATCTCCAAATAGAATGTAGTGTGCCTGCATACCTGCTGTTGCACAACTTTTGAAAGAAACCAATACCACAGGGAAGGGTGTTAATGTGAATTCTGGCTACATATTATAAAGAATAATAGTACTGTCTAACTGAGGGGACACGTATTGAGGGGCGTACTATGCAAGGTATAGTAGTGGCCAGCCCTATTTTCCCACAGCACCTGTGTTCCCCCCTTCCAAACTAAGCCATATGTTCTCATAATCCTATTCCAATGCCTAATTAGGCCATCTTTTGTGCATATATCAGGTTGTTGACACAATACTTTTAAAGTAAGTTTCAAATTCCAGTTTTGAATTCCAGTATAGTTTTGAATGGAGATTGGCAGGGTTATGAATTGTATCTATAATGTGCTTATATTAGACAGGTTCCTGAGAGCCAGTGAGTGAACTGGAGATGAGATCACGTCAAACTGTCCTGATATGAACTGTAGTGTTGCCTGTTAGAACAAGACTATAGCCTCAAATGGCTACATGCCAAAATACTTTACATGACATGACTAGAATACATGTAACTAAAATGCAGGAAGCTGCCGTTCAGCATTTAGTCAACATCAATCTAAAACTAGAGCCTACTGTTCCTGAAGTAACAGTGTGGGATCGCTAAGAATGTTGCTGGTATTGAGTATTGATAGTGTTAGTAGTGTATCAGTGTAATCAGTATTATGACGTCACTAGGATGGCATTACCATTCACTAGAATGGCATTAAGCATTATGACGTCACTAAATGGCATTTCTCCATTGAAATTACCCAAAAAACGGGGGGAATAATAATAATAACTAGAAAATGTGTTCCTCGGAGCACAGGTCTCCGCCAGTACTGTTCCTGATTAATCCTGTCTTACCTCACTTCAAAAGATATAAATGATATTTTGAAGTGACACACATATTTATAGGTCTCTATTTCATCATGCGTCTCGCTAGCCAATCAAAGCACACCCTTTCAACATATTGTCACGTGTCACGTGAAGCTTGACCAATGTTAGCTTGGTGGACACACGGAAGGACGAGAACGAAAACATAGTCTCCTGGCGGAGACAACTAGAATGGTATTATGCATTATGACGTCACTAAATGGCATTTCTCCATTGAAATGACCCAAAGAACGGGGGGAATAATAATAATAATACATAGTGAAGATAA
Source organism: Gymnoscopelus microlampas (assembly GCF_963454915.1). Classification (NCBI taxonomy): domain Eukaryota; kingdom Metazoa; phylum Chordata; class Actinopteri; order Myctophiformes; family Myctophidae; genus Gymnoscopelus; species Gymnoscopelus microlampas. The sequence goes on from NC_139941.1 coordinate 2,170,236, forward strand.
CATTAGTGTGATCGCTTTAGTGAAGATAACATTTTAGCAATCACACTAATAATGTCAAATATAAATAGTGAAGATAACATTAGTGTGATTAGTGCTAAAGCGATCCCACAAATATGAATGTTGAGAGAGGGAGAGAGAGAGAGAGAGAGAGAGAGAGAGAGAGAGAGAGAGAGAGAGAGAAAGAGAAAGAGAGAGAGAGAGAGGCGTTATTATGGATCCCACGCCAGCTCTTGGCAAACCCGCTGTGATTGGTCAGTAGTCGCTCTGATTGACAGTTCTCGTTTTTGCAACTATGCCTATACCTAACCTTAACCCTAACCCTAACCTCAGTAAAACTATGCCTAAACCTAACCCTGACCCTAACCTCAGTAAAACTATGCCTAAACCTAACCCTAACCCTGACCCTAACCTCAGTAAAACTATGCCTGCCAGGGAGAGAGAGAGGGACAGTCGTCTTTCTGTATGCCAGGAAATGAAGTACATTGGCCACATTTTCACTTTCTATCTCTAGAAAGTGACGCAAACTTTATGCCAAGGCTAATATGCTAATATGCTGCTTCACAGGTTCAGTATGTGTTCAGGTCCTGTCAAGTGTGCACTATTTAAAGCATGTTGGACTCACATGTATACAGCATACAAGAAAGGTAGCATGCTGAGGCTTAAAGTGGCCTACAATGGTGCCCTGAGGATTCTACTTAAGTTCCCTAGATGGCATAGTTCCAGTCACCTGTTTCTAACATGTGAAAACTATACATGTATGTATGGATTCATGTCTCGCCTAGATGAGTCCCGGAACAGTATTATTGAGGATACAGTCAATATCCTGGGAAGAGCTGTCTCTGCTACTCATCCACAGGAGAGTCATGAATGAATGAATCAATCAATCAATCAATCAATCAATCAATCAATCAATATCTCTCTCTCACACACACACACACACACGCACACGCACACGCACACGCAAACGCACACACACACACACACACACACACACACACACACACACACACACACACACACACACACACACACACACACACACACACACACACACACACACACACACACACACACACACACACACACACACACACACACATGCACGCATACACGCACTACCTGTACTGCTAATACTGATACATCCAACATACCTAATATGGTGTAAGCTTCCCTAATGGTTGAAACATTTCAGCTGATGCCCTAGCAACGGGTGGCGGGTTATGTGACATAAAAAGATGCACAACTTGCAAGTCAGTGAGCAAGAAGGAAGTTGTGGTCCAGAGATGGCTGCAGCAGCAGGATGTTGACTAGCCTACAACATCCTGTTGCACAACCAATTTGGTTTCATTTGCACACTAATGGGTCTAACTGGAGTACATGTACTTAGTTACTAGACGTGAGGGCCATGGGTACATGCATGAATTCCTGCATAACCAATGTCTTTGATAACCACTTCACAGTTTAAAACTTTGCAAAACTTGTCCGAAAATAGAAAACCTACAAGCTTTTAGGCTAGTAGTTTTACCACTGTGCCATCCACCCAGCCCCTAGGCTGGAACAGTTATTAAGTTAACATTAATTATTTTTCATATTACAAAAGGAAATGATAAAATATGATGCTATTAATTCACATTTTAGCTTTTATGAAAGTGAAGTATAGATTTGTAAAACAGTCGATCTACAAGCTTAAAACGTGCCTTCTATTTTCATCCTATATTAAAATTGCCTAGAGGAAGGGTAGATGGGCGAGTGGGTGGGCAGACGGTGGACGTCACAAACGTAATATGTGGACTTGCAAGGCTCCGATCCATACCAAACTGGCACCAACATGGTCAGTGGTCTGCCATCAGAATAGCTACACCAGGGGCCATGTGTGAACTCCAGGGGCCACGCTCGGGCCTGCAGGCATAGCGGCCTACAGTCCAGTTATTCAAATCAAGTGGTTAATTCATAATGCACTTTTTCCCTACCTATAAATGTAGTGGAGTCAAAAGTACAATATTTGTCTTTGAAATGTAGTGGAGGGAAAGTCATGAATATCCCAAATACTCTTATATGTCCTAAAATCGATTTAAGCTCTGACATTTACGTGAAATGTAGCCTGGTATTACTAGATTGCTACTGTGGCTTAAACATACTCTTCTGCTGCAAATGGAGATTCTCCGAGTTACATATTATCAAAATAAATGAATAATATTTTTCCCCCCATCCAAATGAGACCCTATGTTCTCTCATGGACTTTTTTTTCCAACCCTAAATGACTCC